>NC_081422.1:51567709-51874304 GCF_949786415.1 Peromyscus eremicus
CACAGATGACAGTGTCAGAAGGGGCCTTAGAAGTCTTCTAGTATAACTTGCAGGATGGGAAAACAGGTAGAACTTGGTATGGAAGCACATGCCTTTAATCCCAGTACCAGGGAGGCAGAGGCAGATGAGTTCAGAATGGCCTGGCTTACATAGAGAGCTCCTGTCTCAAAAAAAAAAGTGTTCACAATGTGTCAGCTATGATGGTGTACTCATGGTCTCTTGACTGTCTGACCAGCACTAATGTTTATAGACACTGATCTCCCAGGGCTGTGGAATCTTGATTGCATTTACCATCCTGAGGATTATATGAATAATGAAGCAATATTCTTGAGCCAAAGAATGGCTTCTTAGCTTCTTATTGTCTTGTTGGAGAGCATTATATAAGGAAAATGGAACCTAACTGGTTAAAGGATGCCTCTCAGGTAGAAAATAATTGTCTGTGGTAGCAGAGTTGTGACCCAACCATGAATTGTAATGTTGTTCTTCATAGTAACTGCATCCTGCCTTGAATTACTTACTAGCTTTTGGTTTGATTCTTCAGGAAATTTCCTGAATTGTTTAATTGGTTTAAAAACTTCCTGGGTTATAAGGAGTCTGTACATCTGGAAAGCTTTCCAAAGGAACGAGCTACAGAAGGCATTGCCATGGAGATAGACTATGCTTCTTGTAAACGACTGGGTTCTAGCTACCGAGCCCTACCAAAAAGTTACCAGCAGCCCAAGTGTACAGGACGGACTCCTCTGTGTAAAGAGGTAAGAGTCAGCCTTGGTTCTTCAGCTTCTTCCAAAGAGGGTAGTGATAGTACCAGGGCCAGGATTTTTTTAAAGTTTTCATTTATTTATTTATTTATTTATTTATTTATTTATTTATTTATTTATTTGATACATGTATATACATATAAGCTGTGGTCTGCTTGTAGAGATCGGAGACAACTTGTCAGTTGCTTCTCTCCTGCTACCATGTGGGTTCCAAGGATCAAACTCAGGTGCTCGGGTTTGGTGGCAAGTGTCCTTATTTTTATGCGCAATCCTTTTACAAGAAAGGCCAGAATTTCCCTTACTTTATGTTTTATAAACTGTCTTAGTTTGGGTTTCTATTGCTCTGCTGTAATACCATGACCAAAGCAACTTGGTGGGGGTGGGAAGAATCTATTTGGCTTATGCTTCCATATCATTGTTCATCATTGAAAGAAGTAAGGATAGGAACTCACACAGGGCTGGAATTTGGAGGCAGGAGCTGATGCAGAGGCCATGGAGGAATGCTGCTTACTGGCTTGTTCCTCATGGCTTGCTCAGCCTGCTTTCTTATAGAACCCAAGACCAGCATCCCAGGGATGGAACCAACCACAATGGCCTGGGCCCTCCCTATCAATAACTAATTAAGAAGATGCCCCACAGCCAGACTTTATGGAGGCAATTTCACAACTGAGCGTCCCTCCTTTCAGAAAACTCTAGCTTTTGTCAAGTTGACATAAAACTAGCCAGGACACTTACCAAATGTTTTTTCCTCTCTGTAGCATTGTCTTTTTATTGAGAATACTTAATTACCAGTAAGTTTTTACAAGCTTTTCTTCCTCCTCTTTTGCTACCCAAAGGTTTTAAATGATACCTGGGTTTCCTTCCCATCATGGTCTGAAGACTCTACTTTTGTTAGTTCCAAGAAGACTCAGTATGAAGAACATATTTATCGTTGTGAAGATGAACGATTTGAGGTATTCTCCTTTGTGATTTGAAGTTTGGGGCACAAGGACAATGTGAAATTAAGGGGTATTTAAATACTATGTATGAGTTAGCTTAAAAAAAATAAAAATAAAAAAGAGAGCTGACCCTAGTAGTACATGCCTGTAAGACTTACATTGTAAAGGTGGTTGCTGGGATGGGACATCTAGAATGGATGAATCAGCTGGTAGAGATCCCCTATTGTAGGAAGGGAATTTCTGAAACTAGGATCAGAAATCTCCATTATTTAGATGACATTTACTAATACCACACCAAAGGGAGTCAGTTGTATTTTGCATGTATGTATCTGACTTAGTTTATTCATTACACTGAGTTGACTGGGTCTGCTTCTTCAAATCAATGGGAGAGATCTACCAATGTAACTCTGCCAGAATTCCGTCTTCAGAAGAGTCTTACGCTGTCTTTTCCCCATCTTAGTTAGGTTCTGTCACTGATAAAATGCTATGACCAAGACAACTTAGAGTTTAACTTGGTTTAAAGTTTCAGAGTGAGAGAGTCCATGTAGTAGAGGGAAGGAATAGCTAGGAGCTCACATCATGGTCCATACCAGGAGGCAGAGAGAAAGACATTGAGAATCATACTAGTCTTTTGAAACCTAGAGGTCCACCCCCTAGTGATACACCTCCTCTAATAAAACCACGCCTCCTTACCTTTCCCACACAGTTTCACAACCAGGGATTAAGTATTAAATCTATGAGCCTATTGGGGCCATTCTCATTCAAGCCACCACACCCCTAGAACTAATGGCCTGGTCAGTCATTACAGAAAACTAAATTGTATGAAGTGTTAATTTCTGTAGGAAGTTTTTTTTTTAATTTATTACTATTTCTTATTTCTATTTATTTATTTATTTATTTATTTGGCGAGACAGGGTTTCTCTGCGTATTTCTGGCTGTCCTAGAACTCTGTAGACTAGGCTGGCCTTGAACTCGGAGATCCACGTGCCTCTGCCTCTTGAGTGCTGGGATGAACGTGTGCACCACCACATCTGGCTTCTATGGGAAGTTTTTAATCAAGCTGAAGAACATTATTAGCCGAAGGCAATGGAGTATACCTCCAGAAGGATTTTAAGAATTTATGGTCATTGTCAGCTGCATAATGAGTTGGACGCCAGTCTGGGCTACATGCTTCGATGTTTCAAAAGTAAAGGATAATCCTGAATTTGTTGCCATTGGATGTGAAGCAGTAACTTAATATTTAAATCTTTCAGACATATTTAAGTTAGTACCCTCCTAAACCCTTTAATCTCACAACTGTCTTTTTGGATTGTATTCTTGCTGCTTGTAATGGGTTTCTGCGACTTAAGAGAAGTTCATAGGCCAGACATAGTGGTTCACATTGTAATCCCAGCCTTTAGGTGGCAGAGGCAAGAACTTGCCACAAATTGAAGGCCAGTCGGGTCCATATAGCAAGTTCAAGGTCACCCATAGTAAGACTTTGTCTCAGTACAAACAAAAGCGTAAGGAAATGGATCAGTATAATAGCCTCCTCTTAGGTCCCTGTGGCCTGTGGTCAGCAGTGCTAAACAGTGTGTGGTAGGAGTTTTGATAGGAGTGATGACTGCTAATCAGTTTGTGTGCTTTATAACTTACGTATATGGCATTTCTTCCAGAAACCAATCTTATCAAAGTAGTAGGTGCCATTGTTGATATTTTACAGATAGTCTTACATGGCTTGTATAAGGAACCACGACTTCTATCCCGAGGAATTTGATGCTCTCCTTCTTATTCTCCCAGCTCTGCTGTGTTCTGGTTTCGGGCCTGAGCACCCTCTTTTGTTCTTTTTCTGTTTTAAGCTTGATGTAGTTTTAGAGACCAATCTGGCAACAATCCGGGTTCTGGAAGCAATACAGAAAAAACTTTCCCGCTTGTCTGCTGAGGAACAAGCCAAATTTCGCTTGGATAACACCCTTGGAGGCACATCAGAAGTTATTCATCGAAAAGCACTCCAGAGGATATATGCTGATAAAGCAGCTGATATCATCGATGGTCTGCGGAAGAATCCCTCCATTGCTGTTCCAATTGTCCTCAAAAGGTCTGTATCTTCTGGCTTTTACATGCTTTGTGACAGGTTCAGTGTCTGATTAAATAGGGCTTTGATTTTCCACATGGTTATCAGAACTCCAGTTCTCTCTTTTCTTGTTGGTTAGCCTTTGGGGACAGAGTAGAATGGGGGAACTTAAATAGGGTTTTGTATACCAAATAGAACCAATTTTGACAGGAAACGGTTGAAGGACTAGAGATGTAGCTGAGTAGCAGAGTGCTTGTGTAACATGCATAAGTCCCTGAGTTCAATTCCCTGTGCCTTAGAGAGAGAAAAGTGAGTTAGTGTATGATAGGGTGCTTTGAATTTATATTTGAGGGTTGGGTTTTAGTTTTTGTTTCTCAGTAGATTGAATTTCGGACCATTTGTATAACGTGCTTGGTAGGCAAATGCTTTACCATATCCCAACCTCTGTGTGTGTGTGTGTGTGTGTGTGTGTGTGTGTGTGTGTGTGTGTGTCTTTGTGTACACTTTTTTGGAATAAGGTTTCATATTGTCCAGACTGGCTTTGAACTTGCAATCTTCCCCGTCACTAAATGCCCTCTTTTGGATTTTGCATTTCCGTTAGCTCAGTAAACATTCTAAGTCATGACATAGAAGCAAGTTCAGTGTTGCTTTAGTTGGCCAAGGAGAACTCACTTTTCAAGAATACTCATCAAAGCCAGATGTAGTGGTTCATGCTTATTACAGTCTTCACACTAGGGAGCCAGAGGCAGGAAGATTGCTGTAAATTTGATGTTAGCCTGGTCTCCAAGTCATCCAATGCTTCAAAGTGAGGCCTTGTCTCAGAAACACCTCCATGCTCCTTCATAAAAACCTCTTTTTTTTCTTTCTTCCTTCCTTCCAAGACAGGCTTTCTCTGTGTAGCCCTGGTTGTCCTGGAACTGTTTCATAGACCAGGCTGGCCTTGATTTCACAAAGATCCACCTGCCTCTGTTTCCCAAGGGCTGGGATTAAAGGTGTGCACCACCAAACCTGCCTTCCATTCAATTTCCGGAATTCTCACAGAAGGAAGCCAGATGTGGTTACTCGTGCCTGTAATGTCAGCATTGGGGAGGTGGAAGGCAGAATTGCTGTAAGTTTGAGACTTGTGTGGTCTGTGTACCAGGCCAAGGCTTCACTGCAAGACGTGTCTAGAAAAACAAGCCCCCTGGGGGGAAAAAACCTTATTTAGATAATATCAAGGTTATTATCTCAAGTACCAACAATTGACCAGATTTTGCATAGGTTCAAGTTTTCATCCAATCATATAAGCCTGGCATATTTCCCATTTCTAAACCCTCTGAATTCTCACATTGTTATTCACACCTCTTGCCACCCTGCTAAGGTTGAAGATGAAAGAGGAAGAATGGCGAGAAGCTCAGAGAGGCTTTAACAAGGTGTGGCGGGAGCAAAATGAGAAGTACTACTTAAAGTCTTTGGATCACCAGGGCATCAACTTCAAACAGAATGACACCAAGGTCCTGAGGTCTAAGAGCTTACTCAATGAGATTGAAAGCATCTATGACGAGGTGAGCTGGGTGGTTCTACATCTCTGTCAACTTTGCTCTCTGTGTTCAGCCTGGCTTTGGCTCTGCAGTCACTGAGAGCTGCTGGTTCTTGCTTCATGACTGGAGTCCATCATAGCTTTTGATTCCTGGTCTACCACTTTAAACCTAAGACTCATTGTTACACTTAGGTCTTCCTCTCATTTCCCAACTTACCATTCTACTTTCTGTTTACACCTTCTGCTCCCCACTTCTCCTAACAAATGTCTTGTGTTTGTGGAGACCTTCTTACCCACCACATCTTAAAGAGTGTCGGTAATCCCTGTCACTCCGCACACTTACTGAGAGGGTAAAGTAGTAGGAGCCAAGAGTCAGAGGGAATACGACCTGTTCTAGGAGGTAGGGAGCTTTCAAAAGTGGTCCTGAGTTTTGAAGAATAAAAATACTAAGTGAACTTTTCACTTAAGTGTCTATGTTTGACCATGTTAACCTCCATGTGACAAACTCCACCCTAATATTTTATATTTTCCATAAATGATAATCTAGAATTTTAAAGGCAATTCTCTTAAGTCCTCAGTATCTAGAAGTACTAATCTTTAGTACCTATGAATATTTGGAAGAGAGACAAAAACTGTTAGGTCAGTTCCTGTATTTTGGATTGGGTAGCCATTGTCATGTCTCTGACTGTTTTGAGATAGGATCTCCTTATGTAAACCCAAATTGGCTTAGAGCTTTCACCTTTTCTGGCTTAGCCTCCCAAAGGCTGGAATTATAGATAGGTACCACTGTGCCTAGTTTCCATTATGATTAATAATAAAATTCACTGCTGGTGTAGTTTTTTGTTTGTTTGTTTGTTTTTGTTTTCCAAGACAGGGTTTCTTTGTATAACCCTGGCTATCCTAGAACTTGGTACTTGGCTTTGTAGCCCAGGCTGGTCTCACTCAGAGATCTGCCTGCCTTTGTCTCCCGAGTGCTGGGATTAAAGGTGTGCGCCACCACCACCTGGCATTGCTGATGTAGTCTTGTGGGCTTGTTGCTGTATACATGTCACACGATGCTTTTTTGTCTGTTCCATCAGAGACAAGAACAGGCTACAGAAGAGAACTCTGGTGTACCTGTTGGCCCACACCTCTCACTTGCCTATGAAGACAAACAGATCCTAGAAGATGCTGCTGCTCTGATTATCCATCATGTGAAGAGGCAAACAGGCATTCAAAAAGAGGACAAGTACAAAATCAAACAAATCATGCATCATTTCATTCCTGATCTACTGTTTGCTCAGAGAGGTGATCTCTCAGATGTGGAAGAAGAAGAGGAGGAAGAAATGGATGTGGACGAGGCCACAGGGGCACCTAAGAAGCACAATGGTGTCGGGGGTAGTCCCCCTAAGTCCAAGTTGTTATTTAGTAACACAGCAGCTCAGAAGTTAAGAGGGATGGATGAAGTATACAACCTCTTCTATGTCAATAACAACTGGTATATATTTATGCGACTGCATCAGATTCTCTGCTTGAGGCTGCTACGGATTTGTTCCCAAGCGGAGCGGCAAATTGAAGAAGAAAACCGCGAGAGAGAGTGGGAACGGGAGGTGCTAGGCATAAAGCGAGACAAGAGTGATAGCCCTGCCATACAGCTACGTCTCAAAGAGCCTAGTGAGTGCTTCGACGGTTGGCTTTCAGAACGTATGTAGGGTGGATGGCTGGCTGGCTTCGAGGTTTCATTCAATTTGCAGCTGCCTTAGATTGGAACTAGGGTTCAGACCCTACCTCTGCATCTTAAGTGGTTATGTGACCTTCCTTAAACCCATGAACCCATAGATGAACCAATAAAATGGAGGCAGTGATTGTTACTTTATGGGGTTGCTTGAGGGCTTAGGGAAAGATCTATATATAGCACCTTGTGCAGTACTCAGTTCATGGACACATGGGGTCCATCGTTAGCACTGTGGACATGTGAGGGATGGGAGATTCATTGGCTAGGTTAATGAGCAGTGTTTCAGATGAGATGTCATAGTTCATTCCATCCCATAACAACATATAAATTCCTCGTTATTCATGCTTATGACAAATAGGAATGTTCTTAGATGTTTGTTAGCAAGCTTCTCTTTAATGGGCTTCATGGCTCATCCTAATATTTTCTGAAAAGGGATTAGGACTCAAAGTGGTGTGAGACACAGCAAAGGGGTAAAGAGAATTCAAGAAAAGGAAAGCCAAGGAAGGGCTCGTTAACGAAGCTGCCGTGTGCTTTACGCCATGCCGTGCTGTGCTGCCTACTTCAGATAACGGTTTCGTTCTTTAGTTATTTAACCTGTGAGCCAGACACTTCCTTGCAGGCTTCCTTTCTATGCTTGCTCTTCATGAAGTAGTAAATAACTGTTGTGGGAATCCTGTGTACAACTCTAGCTTCTTATCTGTTGAACTGATGGCTCCAGGAATCCATTTGAAAGGCCTTTATCTGTATTAGACCTAGCACGAAAGAAACAACTTTGGGCCTTAAGTGTGATGATTCCTTATGTTTAGTAGAAATTACAAATACAGTAGCCAAATTGGCTTGATAACTGTCTTTTTTTTTTTTTTTTTTGGTTTTTCGAGACGGTTTTTCTGTGTAGCTTTACGCCTTTCCTGGGACTCACCTGGTACTCACTTGGCAGTCCAGGCTGGCCTCGAACTCTCAGAGATCCTCCTGCCTCTGCCTCCCGAGTGCTGGGATTAAAGGCGTGCACCACCACCGCCCGGCTTTTGATAACTGTCTTAACCTGGATGTAGGCTGCATAGCTGTGGCAACAGATCTGTGGTTTGGACTCCGCTTTATCCTGGCATATTTCAGAGGCTACTTGCTTCTTTCATGGGCTTAGACAAGGTGATATTCTGTGACAAAACTCCAGCCAGTAGCGTGTTTTAAACAGTAATTGTTTCTTTTGCCTGTCTGTGAGATCCACCTAGTTTGGCTTAGGTGGATCCTTTTTTGTTTCCCCTTACAAATAAGTGGCCAGTTAAATCAATGAGAAGAGTTCTTTTTGTAATTAACATTTTTAATGAATTTTCTGTTGAAGTGCAACCAGTATGCACAAAGGGACAAAAATGTGAATTTTTCTCTCTGTCTGTGTCGGGGAGTGCAGGGGCCTATGTACAGGGAGGCTAGAGGAAAACATGGAGTATGCACTAGTACTCTGTAGCTTCCGCCTTGAGACGGTCTCACTGAACCTGTAGCTAGGTCGGTGGTCAGCATACCTCAGTGCTTCTCTCTCTTCCCACCCTGCAGAGCTGAGGGTACAGGTGGTGACAGCCAGCTTTCCATAGGGGTGCTGGGGCCCCTTATGTGGGAAGTGTTCTTATCCACTGAACCATTTCCCCTGCCCCACAAATCGAATTTTATAGTTCTATACATTTTTCTATAGTGATCATACTTTAGTCAAAAAAGAGAATAAGGAAAACAATAAGGTGAAGACTCAGTAACCTCCTTGCACCACTGTTTTGATTTCCAGCCTTTATTGGTATTTGAGAGAGGGTCTTCTGCTACAAAATGTTCATTGACCAGGAACTTATGTTGTCTAGGCTGGTTTCAAACTCTCAGAAATCCTCTGGTCTTAACCTCCCCAGGGTATAGGTTTGTGCCACACTGGCCAAGATGAGGTTAGTTTTGAGCTCTGTATAAATGGGTGCTATTTTTGTGGGTGCTATTTTGGTGAGTTGAGGAGTCCCCACTCCTAGTGCCCTGTCCTAATTGCTGTCTCTACTAGTCCGACTTGTCCCAGCTGTTGGATGAAGAGCTCCATGTGCGACAAAGACAAGTCATTTCATGTCATTTGTGGGGTACAGTGTTGCAGATCCATTTGAAAGAAAAGACATGATAAAATCAGATGTTTTAATGGCGGGCTTACCAAGAGGTCTCCAAGTGCTAGCTAGCATCTAACTCTGCCTGCCTTTTCTTGTCTCTACTCACTCTTCATTGAAATAGCTTTATGAGCTTATGTCCCCTTGCAAATGGTTTTGTGTCAGTGGAGGAGGCAGCAACTTGAATGGGATGTTTTGGAATGTTTTGATCTCAGATGACAGAGAACTCAGCAGTGCTGTAAAGTCTCTTTCCCGTGTAGTCTCTCTGTGTTGGAAGCCGGTGTAGAAGTTGCAGTCACTGTTCTGGGATGGACAGTGCTGGTGATTACAGCCTCCTATCAGATGGCATCTCTGCTGGAATTGGGTCGAGTCAGACATGTTTTGCATGTCTGGTGTGTGTTCTTTCAAAGGCTGTATAATGTATAAGCCAGCTATGGGATTCCCTGCTCTCTGTCTTTGAGCTTGTCTTGGCAGAGTAAGGTCTTACCTCTCTCATCTTCCCTGTAGTGGATGTTGATGTAGAAGATTATTACCCAGCTTTCCTGGACATGGTGCGGAGCCTGCTTGATGGCAACATAGACTCATCACAGTATGAAGATTCACTGAGAGAGATGTTCACCATTCACGCCTACATTGCCTTTACTATGGACAAACTAATCCAGAGCATCGTCAGACAGGTGAGAGGGTGTGCTGGAGGCTAGGACTACCAAGGGAAGGTGTCCTAACCTAAAAGTAGGTTAGGCAAAGAAAAAAGATTTCTATGGGAAAAGGAAAGCAACTTAACCATATACAGTGTTTATAAATGTGTCTCTCTGAAATGGAAAGGACCTAGTTAAAGTGAAGTCTGTTGTGTGGCTTTTCCAGGAGAGACAATGAACAAACATTTCTTCAAATGGAATTTTTCTAACCAAATCTAGCTCAGTGAACCATTACGTTTATTGGGGTTACTTAAAGAACATGGGTAACCCAAAGTCAGCACTTCATTGAAAAGTCCACCATACATGCTCCAGCCTGGCTGGCAATTCACAGAAGTTGAATCCTTGGAGCTCCTGCACAACCAGAAGGCAGCTTGATCTATTGGAGGGTGTCTTCTCCCCAGATGTTGTTACTGCTTTTACAGGAGGATAAGAAATTCAGCGTCCTCCTCAGCTACATTCTAGGCCATCCTGGGATATATGAGACCCCCATTGTGTGTTAGGGGGTGTCAATTCTAAGTCAAGTTTTCAGGAGCTTTCAAAACTTTGTTTCCTTTACTTACTGATTCTTGTAGCTTTTACTTACTTCCTGAGTCTGATGTTTCTGTTCAGAGGAGATAGCTGTACAACATCTGTTTCTCCTGTTAACAAAGCATGACTCTTCTGGCCTTGAAATGGATCTTAAGTTGTTCTCAGTGTAACTTTGCAGTAGTATGACCCTCCTCAGAGCCTGTCCTAATGGCCACTTAAAGAAAACATAGAGGTTCACCTCTTAACGTTTTCTGAGAAGGAAACATAGATGTAACATTGCCTTTTCTGAAGATGATGGTGATTCTGTCTATTTGCCTTATTTAATATTAGAAGTCCTTTAAAATGCTCTGCCCACCTCATTTATCTGAGACTCACTGTGTTAAGTTTATAGTTGCTTTTATGTTTTATTTTTGGAATTTTTCAATATGTTGAGTATGTTTGTGACAGGATCTCACTATATAGCGTTGACTGACCTTGAACTAGTGTTATTCTGTGTCAGTTTCCTGAGTACTGAGATTACAGGTGTGAGCCAACCAATGTGATTCTTTCTAACTGTGTTATCCTTCTGACAGGAAGGTTGTCACAGGTTTTCTGCTGCGTGGATAGACTTCCTACTAGTATTCTGAACTCGCTAGGGGATCAGAGTACACGAATTCTGTGAGCTAAGAAGATAGAAAAAGCAAATTCTTCCCTGAAGTCCACATTGCTTTTGTATTGTAGAGAAAGGCTTAGAGTTCCCTTGAGGAAAATACTGACTCTTTGAAAGGACCCTTGCTTTTCCCTTGGCTTTGGAAGGATATGTGCCTCTGTATGCTCATAGAATCTAGTCAGGATTGGTAAGAAAGCTGAATGTAACTGAATCTTGTGTCTTACCCAAAGTTGTTAGTGAGGCAACTCTAAAAGTTGAAAAGCTACTAGACCTTCCCATAAGGGGTCTGGGTGATGACTGACAGTCAGCTATACTCATAATTTGAAAGACAAATCCCTATTGATTCCCTAAATGTATATAAATTACCAGCTCCATTTCCCCCATGTATGTTTCTGCTTCCAATCTTACTATTGGCTACAGCTAGGAACAAAGTCTTTCATAGTACCAAGCCAATAAAATTAACTTTCATAAGCCTTAGGTTAGTTTTTTAAATAGAATTTATTTACTTAAAAGAATCTGGGTATGAATTTGTGTGGTTAACGCTATCAACATACTTTTAAAAACTGGAAAACGGGAGTTTCCTCCAGAAAACCCAAATCCATGTGTTTTTAAGACATTCAAATTTCTTATCTTATGGTTTTATTGCTGAGAAGAGACACCATGACCACAGCAACTCTTATTAAAAGAAACATTTAATTGGGGCTGGCTTACAGTTTCAAATGTTTTTAGTCCGTTATCCTCATAGTGAGAAGCATGGCATCATGCAGGCAGACATGGTGCTGAAGAAGGAGCTGAGAGATATATATCTTGGTCAGCAGGCAGCAAGAGGAGACTTTTCCACACTGGATGTAGCTTGAGAATATGAGACCTCAGAGCCTTCTTTTTGTTAAAAGACACACTTCTTTTAACAAGGCTACACCTATTCCAACAAGGCCACACCTCCTAACAGTGCCATTCCCTATGAGCCAAGCATTCAAACACATGAGTCTGTGGGGGCCATTCCTATTCAAACCATCACACTTCTCATAACTTTAAAGTGAGCTGGGTCTAATCATCTTTTCTTTTTACTTGGTGGTCCCCTGGAGTTCAATTCTGGTTGAACAAGTTTCAAGGTCAAGCTATACATTTGTCTTGTCTTTTTCAGGCTGGGGCTTTCTGTAGCTCAATTGATAGTTAATTGCCAAGCATACATGAAGGCCTGGGTTGGATCTCCAACCCTCCATAAAATGGGTGTGGCAATATACATATAATCTCAGCATTTTGGAGGAGGAGGTCAAACATTGAAGGTCATCTTCAACTACATAGGAAGTTCAAGGACAGCCTCTGATACATAAGACCGTGTCTCAAAAAGAGGGGTTAACTCTAAGTAGGCAGTCTCAGATATCTTAGTAACAGAGCTCAAATATGATGTCATCATGTGAGGACCTGACAAGGGAAGTGTCCCTTCCGCCTGGCCATCTCCATTCTCGTGTTTCTCTGCACTGGACACTCAGCATATACTTCCGCCTCCGCCAGCCCTTCTGAGACTTCAGCACCTCTGACTTTGGTATTACCCAGCTTTTCAGTGCAGGTGCTTCTTTATTTTAAAAAAAAAAAAATCCCAAAAACCATCCCTACATCATTTCAGGTTACCAGATGAAAGGCTAAACGTGACTGTGAGTGTACATGTCCCCTAGTTGTCTCTGGATTTATAGTGCTGCCTTTTCCAAAGATTCTGAGAGAGGCCAGATACGTAAGAGGATGTGAATAGGGAGTAAGTAGTACTTAGTCCTCTTTAACAAGATACAAGCCAGGAGGAGAATCTTCATGGTGTGGAGAGTTCATGTCTTGGCTAGACTTTTACCTTGCTCTTTCTCCCCCACTTAAAACTTGGTGGAGCTTTTACTGTGTTACCAAGTCATAATAAGCCTTATTTTAATGATGATGTCCAAATTGTTTTTACTTCACAAAGACCATATCTTCCTAAAAGTAGAATGGCTAAGTAAAACAGATGAATCAGTATTGAAATTAACATTTTTCTTCTCTGTTTTTAGGGATTGGTTGGTTTGGTGTTAGGGACTAAACTCAAGACCTTGTCTGGCTAGGCAAGCTCTCTACCACTAAGCTATATATACCCCAATCCTAAATTTTAATTTTTTCTGGTATTTTTATGGGTAGGGTTTCATTTCACTTGTGAGAATTATTATTTTGACATTTATTTATGTGTTTTATATATGTGTATGCCATGTGTCTATGTGAAGGTAAGGAGGAGAGCTTATGGGTGTGTGTTCTCTTCCACCATGTGAATTTCAGGGGTTAAACTCAGGTCATCAGGCTTGAGGTCAGTCAACTTTACCCTCTGAGTCATCTAGAATTTTAATTTCACAATAAGAATAGTGAAGGAGCCAGGCATTGGTGGCGCACGCCTTTAATCCCAGCACTCGGGAGACAGAGCCAGGCGATCTCTGTGAGTTCGAGGCCAGCCTGGGCTACCAAGTGAGTTCCAGGAAAGGCGCAAAGCTACACAGAGAAACCCTGTCTCGAAAAACCAAAAATAAATAAATAAATAAATAAATAAATAAATAAATAAATAAATAAATAAATAAAAGAATAGTGAGGGAAATCAAAACAGAACTAGTGACTAGTGGGATGGGGATGGGGATGTTGCCCGTGGTTGTAGCACTTGCCTAACATATGTCATGGCCTGGGGTTGCCCCAGCAACCAGTGCATACAAGATTCAACTTTCTACGGTTGTTAACATAAGTCATTAAGTCTAGTAAGTCTGCTGCAAGCCCCTCCAAAAAAAGGTTAACAATTTTCAACCACATTTAGCTTGTATTGAAAATGAACAGTTGAGGTGAAGGATGTAACTTTATATGGTCCTGGGTTTAATCTAACCCAGCCTTAGGAAAAAATTAAAAGAATTAATGTGCACAATTTAAGGACTATACTTCTGCCAAATATGGAATAATCATTGGCCTGCTAGTGAGCAAGTTGGCCCTGGGTTAAGAACTTGACTTCTAGTTCCAAGTCTGCTCATTAGTTGAGCTCCTGGGGGCAGGTAATGAGGAGACCAGGTCTCTATATAGCCCTGGCTGTCCTGGAACTCACTATGTACACCAGACTGGCCTTGAACACAAAATGATCCATGTACTTCTGCCGCTTGAATGCTGGGATTAAAAGCGTGAGCTACCACACCTGGTTTATGCAGCAACTTCTTAAGTTTCAGGTTTTGTACAAGGATTAGGAATCCCAGAAATGGACTTAGAAAGTGGCTCAGCAGTTAGGAGCACTTGCTATTCTTCTCAGCACCCACATGGTGGCTCCCAACCTCCTGTAACTGCAGTTCTATGATATCCAGTGTTCCCTTCCAGCCTCTGTGGGCACCCAAACTCATATAGCTGACACACCACAGGCTCACAGAATGCATATAAAAAATTTTTTCAAAGTCACATGGATCTTGTTTTTAGAGTTCTCTGATGTGCCTCTCCACACCCCAAGTCCCATAAGTTTATTATTTAACACACAAAAAAATTTCTTACAATAGGGGATTTCTTCCATTCTAACCTGTTTTCCAAAGTACTTGTGGATTGGATGAGAAATATATGTGAAAACAAAATTGTAAACAATTTAAAAATACATGGAGGTGGCATGGAATACAAACTATGGAACCTGGCATGGTGGTATACATAATCCCTAAACCTGGGAGGTGGAGACAGGAAGATTAGGATTTCAAGGTTATCTCTCAGCTACATACTAAATTTGAAGCTAGCCTAGAGTACATTAGACCCCGTCACAAACAAAAACAAAAGCCAGTAACTGCAAAGCATTTTTTTTAAGATACTTGGAATGACATTTTATTTACTTTGCTAGGAAACATGAGCGGAAATCATTATCCCACTGAGACTTGGTTTTGCTTTTAAATATATGTGAGTTTTCTTTATGAAGTGTTCATAAAGGCAGGAGATCCTGACTTGGTTATTTTCTATGAAAATGATAGTGCTTAACTTTGTAAATTTAAAAAAAAAAAAAAAAAAACCAAAAATGTTGTAAGTGGAATGACCAGAGGATAGGAGAGGTGCTTTCCTGGCTCACTGGCTGGCCTGTGCTTTGTTCTAGCTGCAGCACATCGTCAGCGATGAGGTCTGTGTGCAGGTTACTGACCTATACTTGGCAGAAAACAGTAACGGAGCCACCGGAGGCCAGCTGAACACTCAGACATCAAGGAGCCTTCTGGAGTCAACGTACCAGCGGAAAGCAGAGCAACTTATGTCAGATGAGAACTGCTTTAAGGTAGGAGTTACTCATTTAGCCAGCTGCTGCCGCCGTTAATCTCCAAAAACAAGTCTGTGTTGGACAGTCTACTTCTGACCTCCTCTGCCGTTCACTCCTTCATTCTCTCGTTTGTTATGTGTATGTGTTTTGAGTACAGGTTTGAGTGTGTATGCATGTGTGTGCACATGGTCTGCTGCAGGAGGTGTACACCTTACAGGTTTTGTGTCTCCCCCCACCACCTTCCTTTTCTTTCTTTTTTTAATAGTTTGTCTCATTGGCCTGGAGCTCACTGAATTTTCTCTGGTGGGCTGGCTTTCTCTCCAGTGCTGTGATTATGAGCCAGAGTTGTACATGAGTACTGGGAATCAAACCAGATCCCCGTGCTTGTTTGGCTGCAAGCACTTTACCAACTGAGCTGTCTGCCCAGTTACTTTGGTTTCACTTAAAAAAAAAAAAAAAAAAAAAAAAAAAAAACCCAAACAATGAAATAAGCAAAACCAAACTTGGTTGATCTCAGAGCTTTTAAAAAACTACAATGCTAGCTGGGTGGCTAGCATTAAATTCACACATGGAGGCTTATTCTTACTTATGAGTGCTTGGCCTTCCTTAGCTTGGCTTGTTTCCTTTTCTTAAATTATCCCATCTAACTTTTGCCTCTGGGCTTTTCACATTCTCTTACTTCTGTAAATCTTATTCTTTTTTGTTGGTGTTGTTTGTTTGTTTTTGTTTGTTTTTCGAGACAGGGTTTCTCTTTGTAGCTTTGGCGCCTTTCCTGGAACTCACTCTGTAGCCCAGGCTGGTCTTGAACTCATAGAGATCCACCTTCCTCTACCTCCCTAGAGCTGGGATTAAAGGCCTGCGCCACCACTGCCTGGCTGTAAATCTTACTCTTACGTACTCTCTGGCTTGCTGATGTCCTCCGCCTTCTTTGGCTCCTCCTTTTTCTCTCCCAGATTCTCCTTCTATTTATCCTCTCTGCCTGCGAGCTCTGCCTATTTCTTTCTCCTGCCTCACTATTGGCCGTTCAGCTCTTTATTAGACCATCAGGTGTTTTAGATAGACAGAGTAACACAGCTTCACAGAGTTAAACAAATGCAACATAAACAAAAGTAACACACCTTAAAATGATATTTTACATGTTCCCAGCGCTGAGCTGTCTGTTTAGCCCCTTGAAAATGCACATTTTAAAAGAGCTGGTTTAATTATTCATTCCCCAGGATCATCAACATAGTTTTTACAGCTACTTTTTTCTCCCTTCCCCTCATCTTCCCTTCTGTTTTTTTTTTTTTTTTTTTAATGAGACAGGGTCTAGCTATGTAACAGTCTATTCTTAAATTATAGATCCTCCTTTCTCAACCTCCAGAATGATGGCATTACATTGTAGATATGACCCTGTGTCCGGCTATATTTCATTGGGATGTAGATTAGTTATAGAATACTTGGACCGCATTTGTGAAGCCCTGAGCTATTCCTACCTCACTTCTGGAATCCTAGCACTCAAGAGGTTAAATTTAGGAAGATCAGAAATTCAAGGTCACCCTCCTTACTCACCTCAACCCATAAAAGAAATGCCTATAATTGGGTATATCAGGTAGTTTTTATTGTAATAGGTAACTATAAAAACAAGTAATCAGAAACAAACCCCCATGTCTAACACACTGTGGAATTAAATTGCAGCCTCTTGTGAATACTGGATGGCATTTATATTACAATTCCTCAAAATTAAATACAGCTAAGCCAACAATAGTGGTTAAAAAAAACTTTTTACCCCAACAACTCAGGAGGCAGAGGCAGGTGGCTCTCTGTGAGCTCAAGGCCAACCTGCTCTGCATAGTGAGTTCCATGACAACCAGGGCTACATAGGAGAACCCTGTCTCAAAAAAATAAACAAACACAGCCTGTTATGGTCCTCTGGGAGCTGAGAGGAGGGTGAAGTGTTGAATCACTTGCACAGTGTATAATGTAACATGTTTTTATTGTTCTTACTGTTTGTTTGTCTCAGATTTGTTTTAGGTTAACTATATTATTTTTGCTAGATTTTAAGTTTTAGGAACAGATTAGGGTTTTGTGTTTTTTTAAATAGCCTCTCTAAAAGGCATACTGCAAGCCAGTGAGCTTCCATCTTGCTGCATCTGCCAGAATCGTAACATGGCCTTTCACAATCCTCGAATTCTAGTTTCTTTCTGTGTCAATGAAGAAGGTTGAAATTAAGTTTGCTTTTTTATTATTACTTTTTGAGATAGAGTTATCAAGCTGTCCTTAAACTGCCACGTCACAGGTGACCATATTTTAGCCTTTGAGCATCTTGCCTCCACATTCTTGGTTCTAGAATTAAAGCAGTGTCCTGCTGTGACCAACTTACCACAAATTTACTTGTAAAAAATGGAATTGCCCATGGGAATTTTATTTTTTTATTTTATGTGAATGTTTTGCCTGCATGTATGCATAATTTTCTTATCTTCAGTAAACTGAGTCAGGACATTGAGAAAGCCAAGGTTCCAGAAAAGGACAGCTGTTAACGGGTTTTTATAAAATATGGCATATAACTGCCCTTATCAGTGTTTTGATTTATACTACACTTGATCTTAGCCAAAAGGCCGAGAAGCGATCAGTGTTTTGATTTATAAATGAATGTTTTTAAAATCATACACATATTATTAGCAAAGTATTAGAATCCAGAAGGGTTTGTTTGTGGCTCTGTTTTTAGCCCAGGTTTGTCTGAAACTGACTCTGTAGGCCGTACTGTTGGCAGTCAGTCCTCTTGCCTCGCCTCCTTTGTGCTGGAATTACAGGCGTGCACCATCACACCTAGCTTCACAGAACCTTCTAAAGACTGTGTGTGTGACAGGAGCCAGGTCTCTCCTCCCACTGTGTAGACTTCAGGGTTTAAGCTCAGGTTGTCAGCTTGTCAGTAAGTACCTTTACCCACTGAGCCATCCGGCTAGTCCAACAGAACATTCTTTGTAATTTCTTTCAATTTTTAAGTTTTGAAAATTTCACACATGAATACTATGTTTATGTCATTTCTACCCCTTTCTTTCCCCCTTCCAGTTTCTCCTGCGTTCCTTCCCATTTGCTCTCTTTAATTTTCACTGTCCTGTGTGAATACAGCCCATGGAATCCATTTGGTGTTACTTAGATGTACATATATTTAGGACTGACCACCTGCAGTAACCTATCAGGGCTTGTCACTAGAGAAAATAGGTTCTCCCTCTCTCAACAGCCATTGACTACCTGTAGCTCTTCCATCTAATGATGGACCTTTGTGAAATTCTCCCCTCTACCATGGAATACCAGCTGATGACATTATGCAGGTCTTGTTTAGGTAACCCTATTTTTGAGATTTCATGGATGTGGCTTCCCTGTTATGTCTAGAAGACACTATCTCAAAACCGATCCCCTGGTCTTCTGGCTCTTACAGTCTTTGTGACTCTTCTTTCTTAATCTTTGCTGAACCTTAAGTGTAGGGCTTGCATTGCAGATATATCAGTTGGGGTCATGTGGGGTGTTTACCCAACCACCTCCACAGTTCCCCAGAGTTTTCTTGAGTGCGAGCAGCAGGAAATATTAGATAGAAGGATTTATTGCAGAGAATCTTGCGGAGATAAACAGATAGAAAATAAAGGATAGCCTCGAGGGCCTGGAACCTTTTCCAACAGGTGCCAACTGTCTCTGCCCCAGGGTTTTTATAGAGACGCCAAGGGGTGGAGCAAAAGACCTCCTCCCCAGCACAGCCAAGTGCAGACCATCTCAGACACCTGCACTCAGGCCCGTGGTCCTAATCATCCTCTATGCGGACCTGCTGGGTAAAACCACGAGGAACCTGAGAACGGGCTCCCACAGGGTCAGGCACACCATGGTCAGTCATGTTCTGCATTTTGACCAGTTGTGGCTCTTTGTAGTAGTCCCTACCTGCTGCAGAAGGAGGCTTCTCTGATAAGGGCTGAGAGCTCCACTTTGACCTAGCTGGATTGGGGTGTGAGCTGTGTAACCTGAGCAAATGAACAGTTACTAACTTAAAAATTGTTTTTAAGATGTATTTTTATGTGTAAAGATGCTTTGACTTCATGTATGTTTCTATACCATCTGCATGCAATGCCCTCAGAGGCCAAAAGAGGACATTGTATCCTCTGGAACTGGAGTTACCACCATGTGTCAAACCCAGGTACTCTAGAAGAACAGCCAGGGCTCTTAACTTCTGAGCCATTTCTGCAGTCCCACTTTATCTTTTTTTTAATCAGCAGCTTTTCAATGTCCTCATCTTTTTTCGTTGGAACAAAATTTTATTTATTTTTTTAAATAATTTATTTTTATTTTCTCTGCATTGATGTTTTGCCTGCATGTATGTCTATGTGAGGCAGTTGTTAGCTGCCATGTGGGTGCTGGGAATTGAACCCGGGTCCTCTGGAAAAGCAGTCAGTGCTCTTAATAACTGAGCCATCTCTCCAGCTCTGGAACAAAATTTTAGAATTTTAATACCTTTCCACCTACAGTATGACAATCTAGGTTTATGGCCCTAGAAGTTTTGTTTTGTTTGTTTATGCTCTGCTTCTGTTTTCAGCTAATGTTCATTCAAAGTCAAGGCCAGGTTCAGCTGACCATTGAGCTTCTGGACACAGAAGAGGAGAACTCAGATGACCCTGTGGAAGCAGAGGTATGGACAAGTACATTACACATAGAGCTTGCCTAGTTGCCCTGAATTCTGGGGGATTCTGAAGCTCCTTAGGGTTCCTGTGATTATGTTTTTAGGATTTACTTTTATTTTATGTTATGTTATTTATTTATTTATTTATTTATTTATTTATTTATTTATTTATTTATTTATTTATTTATTTTTGAGACAGGGTCTCTCTGTATAATCTTGGCTGTCCTGGAACTTCCTCTGTAGACCAGGCTGGCTTAGAACTCAGATATCCACTTGCCTTTGCCTCCCGAGTGCTGAGATTAAAGGCCTGTGCTACCACCACTGATTTAGGGTGCATGCGTGTGTGTGTGTGTGTGTGTGTGTGTGTGTGTGTGTGTGTGTGTGTGCGCGCGCGCGCGCGTTATGGGTGCTGGGAACAGAACTTGGAGCCTCTAAAGAGCACCAAGTACTCTTAACCACTCAGGCATCTCAAGCCCTCCAGAAGGTGTTTTAACGGTTATTTAGAGTGTAGATTATTCCAACTAAGTCTACCCATATTCACTTTGGAGGCTGCAGTGGTAGTAGCTGTTTAGGGTCAGTGCCTCCCCTTTCCTCCTCAGTAAATACGGTTGGCAGCTTAAATTTTCCTTTTGTTTTTGTTTTCCTCTAAATGACTATAAATAGTAAATGAGATGCTTTTGTTTGTTTTGTGGTATCATTTGATATAGTATCATGTTTACTTACTTTTTTAAAAAAGATTTACTTATTATGTATACAGTGTATCCCTGCAGGCCAGAAGAGGGCGTCAGATCTCATTACAGGTGGTTGTGAGCCACCATGTGGTTGCTGGGAATTGAACTCAAGACCTCTGGAAGGACAGCCAGTGCTCTTAGCCTCTGAGCCATCTCTCCAGCCCTCATGTTTACTTTTTTGTTTTGTTTTTGTTTTTTGAGACAAGGTTTCTCTGTGTAGTCCTGGCTGTCCTGGAACTGGTTTTATAGACCAGTCTGGCCTCGAACACACAGAGATCCGCCTGTTTCTGCCTCCCAAGTGCTGAGATTAAAGATGTGAGCTACCACCACCCTGTGAACCCAGGAGTTTTTGACTCGGGTAATATATTGTCATTGGTCTACAATAATAATATAAAAAGGGGCCAGGCCACATAGATGATGTTCTGAAGAATAAGAAGAGACCATTTGGCTTATGTTTGCCAAAACTTTACATTTTTTTCAAGAGTTGCCAGAATTCCACATATTAATGTGGAAGGTTATCAGTGATACTGTTCTGCAGTTGTGGGTGGTGACACCCGTCTAGAGACCCCCGAGCAAGACCACCATAGAGTTGATATCTGATGCAAAACATACAGGGGTTTATTGATAACAAGCAAGCCCGGGCTTGGTCCGTGTCCAACACTCGACACGGTGGAGGAGGATGGCCCTGAGCTTTCAGGGTGAGGGGTTTTTAAAGGGAAAAATCACAAGCAGGGTGTTACAAGCCTTCGCATCATATAACCTTTGAATTTACTGGTTGGGGGTTACAGTTATCATTTTTGTGCGGCCTGGACAAGTCCCAGGCTTTGTTCTTAAGCTACCATGGATGCTGGCTGGGCAAGCACGTACTGACTGGGGGCTGACTCAGTGGCCCAGACTCTGTTCTTGTGCTGTCATGGAGGCTGGCCTCACACGTTCACATTGACTCATGCGTGTAGCTCTTAAGTTGGTGAGGGGTCCCAAGCAGTTGGAGTACGTGCAGAAAAGGAGCTACTGCAAGGACTATGTCTTTTGTTCGTGGCCCTCCCAGAAACTGCTTGCTCAAATCTCAGGTAACTTAAATTGAGGCCTGATCTCTGAGAGAAGACTGAGCAGCCTGTCAATGGCATCTGCTTGGTCCTTTCACACTTTCTACCAATTTAGTTTTGATAACCACCTCAAATGTACTATCTTGCCTGGCTAACAGTTTAAATATGTATTTCAATACCAAGTAACAAGCATGTTCTTGAAAGGGCATTACTTTTTAGTTTTACGGTTCTGGGGTTCAAAGGCAATCGCTTTACCACTGAGCTAACCTGAGTGACCCCCCTCTTTTTGGATAGGCTCTTTCCATATGGCCTTCACTGGCCTCAAGTTTGCAGTCATCCTATCTTATTCTCCCAGGTGCTAGAATTACTTTTTTTTTTTTTTTTTTTTTTTTCCGAGACAGGGTTTCTCTGTGTAGCTTTGCGCCTTTCCTGGAACTCACTTGGTAGCCCAGGCTGGCCTCAAACTCACAGAGATCCGCCTGGCTCTGCCTCCCAAGTGCTGGGATTAAAGGCGTGCGCCACCACCGCCCGGCTAGAATTACTTTTGTATACTACCACAGTAGGCTATTTTGTTCTTGAAATCTGTAGTCTGTACATTTTGTGGCAGGATTAGACTCCTGATGTAGCTGTTTTTATGATCTTTCTCTTATGTTTCTCTTTCTAGCGTTGGTCAGACTATGTGGAACGATATATGAGTTCTGATACTACATCTCCTGAACTTCGAGAACATCTGGCACAGAAACCAGTATTTCTCCCAAGGCAAGTCTGCAAAGTCACTGCTGGTGGTAATATATACTGTTCACAGCTTGGGGTGGGGGCAGGGAGGAGCTTCAGATTCTTGGTTTCCTATATTGTTCATCTGTTCTCTCTCCTGAGGATGCCATTAGAGCATTTGCTGGCTTACCTGTAAAATCCCCAGCATTCAAGAGGTGGAAGCATTAGAGAACCTGTAGTCCTCACTCCATCAGACGGAGGAGTGTGTGTCCATGGAGTAGTAGTGATTCACTAGCATACAGCCGTACTCAGAACTAGAGTTGTCACAAGAAAATACAGAGCAGAATCAGGAAATGAAAGAATTCGAGGGAGCTACATAAGCTTCTAAGAGTCCTCTTCCAGCACAGTCATATAAGTCATACAATTCCTCAAAACCAATACTGTGTTTGGAGAACTGCCTCCCAGAGAAGCTCATTAAACTGGATGCCAGGCTTTTTATTGAGGTTGACATGAAGTCCCCTATCCAACCAAGTGGTGATGGCACATACTGTTGGTCCCAGCACTGAGGAGGCAGAGGCAGGCAGATCTCTGGGTTCGAGGCCAGCCTGGTCTACAGAGTAAATTCTAAGACAGCCAAGGCTACACATAGAAACCCTGTCTTTCTATCTTGAAGGGGGGAAAAAGAGAAAGAAGTAGAGACCTTCTTCATGGCATGTACCAAAATTCCAGATGGAAGAATAAACAGTTTGAGTTCAGTGAACCAGGTTTGTGGTTTTGTGGATGGTAGAAAGGGCCCCAAATCTCTTGTAGCTACGGTGCAATTCTTTTCTGTATAGAACTTTAAAATTTTCCTCATATACAGGCAAGTTTAATGCTAATCCTCCAATTTTGAAAACTATTTTAGAAGTAGAAATTGGGTAGAAGAACCAGGTATGTAATTTATACCTGTAATCATGGTACTCAGAAAGTTCCAGCACAGGATTGCTGGGACTTCAACACTAGCCTGGGCTACACTATACAATCCTTCTGTGTTAATCAGGATTCTCTAGAGGAACAGAATTTACAGAATGAGCCTCTTTGTGTATATAGAAAAGGAATTTATTGAAATAGCTTACAGGCTGCGGTCCAGGTAATATAACAGTGGCTGCCCATGAATGGAAGGTCCAAGAATCCAGTAGTTGTTTTAAATCCAGTAGTTGTTTAGAAGGCAGATTTAAGCTGGATGTCTTAGCTGGTGTTCAGTATACGCCAGAATTTCAAAGAAGTAGCTCTAATGCTAGTGAAGGAATAGACTTGATACAGCAAGGCAAGAGCAAGCAGGCAAGGGGCAAAAGCTTCCTTCCTTATATAGGCGTCCATCAGAAGTGTGGCCCATGGACTGGAGAGATGGCTCAGAGGTTAAGAGCACTGACTGCTCTTCCAGAGGTCCTGAGTTCAATTCCCAGCACCCACATAGTGGCTCCCTCTTCTGGTCAAACATGCTGTATACATAATAAATAAATCTTTAAAAAAAAAAAAAAAAAAAAAAAAAAAAAAAGTGTGGCCCAGATCAGAGATGGGTCTTCTCAGCTCAAAAGATATGGATTAAAGGGGTGTCTTCCTACCTCAAAGACCCGGATTAGAAGTAGATCTTCCCACTTTCAATTAAGCAAAAGTTCCTTGCAGGTGTGCCCTCCTCCATGTTGTAGGTTTTCGTTAATTCCAGATTAGTCTAGTTGACAAGCACATCCTACCCTCTAAAAACAAAAGCAGTAGGGGTGGGTTTTTAAAAAAAAAAAAACTTTGAGATTAAAATCTATTTTAGAGCCAGGTATGGTAGCACACACCTTTTTAATCCCAGCACTTGGGAGGCAGAGGCAGGTGGATTTCTGTGAGTTAGAAGCCAGCCTTGTGAATTAGAGCAAGTTCCAAGACAGCCAGGACTACACAGAGAAACCCTGTCTTGAGAAACCAAAGAAAGAAAGGGAAAAAAGAAAAGAAAACCTTCAGTTCCTAAAAGTTGTATTCAAGGATTACTGGGCTTAGTCCCAGTGAGAACATTGAAAGGGTGCACCTAGAGAAAAGGTCTTTCCAGGTTCTCCACTCAACAGTCCATTTAGTAGACTTGAGTTGTTGTTATGCTCTTCTCAGCAAAATGGACATGGACTCTGTATCATCTCATCATGTCACATTTTAAGATTTATTTGGTTGGTTGGTTTTTGTGGTTTTCAGACAGGGTCTCATTATGTAGTCCTGGTTGTCCTGGAACTCAGTAGGTAGACCAGACTGGTCCTGAACTCAGAGAGATCACTTGCCTCTGCTTTCCAGATGCTGGGATTAGAGCCGTATGTCACCACACCCAGCAAAGCATGAAAACCATATTTTGGTTTTCAATGATTTGTCTGTCAGCTGAGGAGGTGGGTAGGTATATACAGGTATGTGCATGTGTTATAGCGCACATGTTGAAGTCAGAGGACAACTAACTTGTGGGAGGTGGTTCTTTACTTCCACCCTTTGGGTCCCAGAGATTGAACTCCATTTGATGTGCCTGTCAGCAAGTGCTGAGCCAACTCAGCAGCCCTGACTCCTTGTGTTTGGGGCCTTTATGCATTCTTAGGGCTTAAGTTCCCAAGAAAACTTTTATTCATTGTTATCATGCTAGTTGTGTTTGCCATATTAGAGATTAAAACTGAAAAACGGCTGGGCAGGGTGTCACATGCCTTTAATTCCAGCATTCGGGAGGAAGAGGCAGGTGGATCTCAGTGAGGTTGAAGCCAGCCTGGTCTACAAAGTGAGTTCCAGAATAGCCAGGATTGTTACACAGAGAAACCCTGTCTTGAAAAACCAAAAATAAACAAAACCAAACCTGGAAAAAGAGTTAGTAGCATGCTTGCTTAGTAGGCACAAAGCTCTGTTTGACCCCTAGGCTGTATCAAGTAGGCATGGTGGTGAATGACTGAATTCCAGCACTCATACAGGAAGATCAGGAATGAACATCATCCTTAGAGGTCAGACCCTGTCTCAAACAAACAAAAAGCCAAGATACAAAGCCCACTGTGTTTTCATAAATGATCTTACTGCAAAGCTAATTTAAAACAAATCTTTTTAATACAAATGAAGAAATTGTGGCCTTACTTGTGTATAGAGCTGTAGAGTATTTTCAGATGGTTATGGGTCCTGTCCTTTGATAGGCATTCTCCAAGTGGGTGGGCCAGATGGTAGAAAATGCTTGTTAGCATGCCTGATAGACCTGAATTCCATACCCAGAGTCCATGGACGGAGATCACAGATTCCCAAAGGTCATCCATCTTCTTGAGTCCACACATACATGTGCATGCATGCGCTTGTGCACACACATGCTATTAAGTTTTTAAAAAGACTTTACAAGTGGTCATATGCAGTGTCTGTGAGCTTTGTAGGGCACTAGCAAACACAGTGGTTTATCTTGTGCCCTGAGTAAATTGTTTTCATAGATGACTTTGTAACTTCTTCATATGATCAATTATTTGGGAGGCATTAACTTTGTTAAGTATACTAAATAAATAGCAATGTGTTTTACATTATTCCTCCAAAAGTCCCCTCTATTTCTGCCAGTGCTATTAGTTTCATCACAGACAAGTTTCAAGTACTGGAAAGCCATAGAGCTTATGGTAGCTATTGTCAGTTTATCAAAAGCTCAAGTTTATTCAAAAGTTCCAGTCTTATCATTGGCAATAAATATGTTGTTTTCCTTGAAGTAATGTGTACATTTCAGAAAATAGCTTGCATGTTCCCAGGGCTAAATTTTTATTCCGTTGTCTTTCATTTGTAAGTCTGGTAATTGCTCACATACCTTTCAAGAATATCTTCTTCCTTCAATACACAAAGGGGCTGCATGTAATTCCCATTTTACCACAGGACACACTAAAAAGATGGAGATGAGGGACTGGAGAGAGGGCTCAGTGGTTAAGAGCACAGGTTGCTCTTCCAGAGGGGACCCAGGTTCTCTCACTGTAGTGTATGAAGACAGTGAACATACCAACCACTCATAAAAATAAAATAAATCCACCCCCCACCCCGAGCTGAGGACCGAACCCAGGGCCTTGTGTTTGCTAGGCAAGCACTCTACCACTGAGCTAAATCCCCCAACCCTAAAATAAACATTTTTTTTAAAAAGACAAAAGGTTTTATAAGCAATGTAACTACTGTATTATGTCCATTTTTTTTTAAAGTAAAATCAGCTTTGTTTGGTGTCCATCTGTGATCAGAAAAGAATACAAAGGTTTCTGAGTATAATTTGTAGTCCCCAGAAAAATTTCTCTCCCTCCCCCCCTTCTCTCTCTCTCTCTCTCTCTCTCTCTCTCTCCCCCCTCTCCCCCCCTCCTCTCCCTCTCCCTCTACCTCTCTGTCTCTCTTCTAGACAAGGTTTCTTTGTGTATCAGCCCTGGCTGTCTTGGAACTCACTCTGTAGACCAGGCTGGCCTCAGACTCACAGAGATCAGCCTGCCTCTGCCTCCTGAGTGCTGGGACTAAAGGCATGTGTACCCCTACAAAGACAGGCTATTTATACTGCCAAGGCTGGCCTCCAGCTCTTAACCCTGAGTGCTGAGATTACAGTTAGCCCTACTGTGCTCAGTCTTTTCACCATCACACTGCCAATCCAGATGTGTAGTAGAAGGGACAAGTAACATTTGCTATTCGCAAAATAGTTTTGATTGCATACTGCTCTTAGAAGAATCTTAAGAATTGCTATCACGGGCCAGTACACACAACTGCTCACTTACTTAGGGAATGGTTTTTGTATTTTTAATGTTTTAAAGTAAGATCGTCTTTCCTTGTAGCCCAGGCTGACCTGGAACTCAGTTCTCCTGCCTCTGCCTCCTGAGGTACTGGGATTACAGGCCTGAACCACTACACCCAGGTTTGTGTTTTTAGTAGCCAAGTATGAGGCATAATGTAATTGTCTAGCTGACTATTTTTCTCCAGTAGATACTAGAAAGGTTCTCAGCACCATCCCTAACCCTTCCTGGACCCATTGACTGGAACAATCTTCTTTCCTTTGTATGTAGATACTAATAGGACATCCGGGAAAGATGTAAAGTAGCCCTTCAAGTAATTTTCTGTTCCCTAGTTTAGATGAGGGACTCCAGTTTAGAGGCAATGAAGGAATAAATTGGGATATTGCTCTGTAGCTGGTAAAGAGAACAAGACAGATTTGTGTACTGAAATGGAAAAAGGGTAAATGAAAAATTGAGATTAACACATAGTGTGATCAAGGTTGGGGTTTCAAGTAAGTATACATGTAAATTAAGTGAAACCATTGCCCATTTTCTACATGTGTAACTACCATCCTCACAAGTATTCTTGAGGCACATCTGAAAGAAGAACATTTGGTAGGAGTTGTGGGGATTTCATCTATATGTAGATGGTCTCTCAACATGAAGGGCTTTCTGCTTTGTAGAAATTTGCGGCGTATCCGAAAGTGTCAGCGTGGTCGAGAGCAACAGGAGAAAGAAGGGAAGGAAGGGAACAGCAAGAAGACCATGGAGAACGTAGAGAGCCTGGATAAGCTGGAGTGTAGGTTCAAGCTGAACTCGTATAAAATGGTCTATGTGATCAAGTCGGAGGACTACATGTACCGGAGGACCGCTTTACTCAGAGCTCATCAGGTAAGAACTGGTGGTTGCGATTTCTCTGCATTTCCCCCAGTCCTACTACAATGGTGTGATATATTTCCCTTTTATAAAAACCTCTTCCCGGAACAAACAGTTGTTATGTAAGCAGGTGTATTTGTTTGCTAAGGATCTTGTAACAGAGTAGCACAGACTTCATGGCTTAAAGGGTAGAAATTGTTGGGGATCTGTAGTTTGTGGTAGAATACTTCCCAGCACACCCAAGGTCTTTCTAGGCATGGGCCCCAAATGCCTGCTTCCCACACATAACATACAACATCTTGAGGTTCTGAGACCTAAAACCCCCAAGACTTATCTGTCAAAAAGCGTTGGACTCTTGAGGTCCCTAAGGGGAGAATAGCCGTTGGTACTGTGCTGTTTTAGTGTTCCTGGGTCATTCATGGTTTTTCTCTTGTATGTCTGAATAAATGTCATTTTGAAGGATGGGTGTATAGGATGAAGGCTTCAGAGTGTGGGCTACAGTTTAACCTTCAAGAGATGGTTAAACGCCTGATGTTACTTTTCTAAAAACGTTTCTCCCAGGGTTTACATTTCAGATTGTTTCTCATCTTTTGTTTGTGTGAACCCTGTTTTCAAGGGCTGTCTTACTTGTGATGTAGCATGTGTTATAGCAGGTTCTGGGATACAGCCACAAACTAGGGCAAGTGAGTAGTGTTTCTTTGCATTACTAAGGAAGTAAAAGGGTCAAGGGAACCAACATGGATTTCATTGGTAGCTTCTCAAATACAGGATACTTGAGACCTGAATAACAAACAAGGTGTAGAGTTAAGGGAGACGTGTTTCCTATATAACAGAAATGTTAAATGCAAGGCTGGAAAGAAGGAAAGGCACTGGCATATTAGTGAGAATAAGAACAGTGGTTCAGGGGAGAGCTATAGAGAAAGGAGACGTTGTACAGTTGTGAGGGTAGGCGAGATCACATTAGTCTCCATGGGCCATACGTTGGATTTTGTTTCAGATATACTGGGGCCCTTTTGTTTACATTTATTTATTTTGTGTATTCATTCATGTTTATGTGGCCTTGTGTTTATGGGAGTGTGCATGTCACAGTGTGAGCATGGAGGTCGGAGGACGAGCTGTAGGAGTCAGGTCTCTCCGTACAGGTTCAAGGATGGAGTATATGTCATTATGTTTAGTGTCGGGTACATTTACCCACTGAGCTATTTTGCCAACATGACTTTTTTTTCTTTCAAAGATAGCATTCTGCAGGGCTGGGGAGATGGCTCAGTGGTTAAAAACACTGGCTGTTCTTCCATAGGACCCAGGTTCAATTCCCAACACCCACGTGGCAGCTCACAATGGTCTGTAACTCCAATTCTAGGAGATCCAGTGCTCTCTTCTGGCTTCCACAAACACCAGGCACATACATTGTGTACATACACATGCAGGCAGAATGCCCACTGTACACATAATAAACTAATAAAATTAGCCAGGTGTGGTGGCTTGTTTCTTTAATCCCAACACTCAGGAGGCATGGGCAGGCAGACCTCTTGAGTTTCAGGGCAGCCAGAGCTACACAGTGAGACTCTGTCTCAAATAAATACATAAATGAATAAGTAAATAAATAAATAAACAAATACTGACGTTTGTATTTTGAAGAATCTGTTTTGCCTATTTTATCCTTTCTCTTTCTCTCTCTTTTACTTGTAGTCCCATGAGCGAGTAAGCAAGCGTCTCCATCAGCGGTTCCAGGCCTGGGTAGATAAATGGACCAAGGAGCATGTGCCTCGTGAAATGGCAGCAGAGACCAGCAAGTGGCTAATGGGTGAGGGGCTAGAGGGCCTGGTGCCCTGCACCACCACCTGTGACACAGAGACTCTGCACTTCGTGAGCATTAACAAGTATCGTGTCAAGTACGGCACAGTATTCAAAGCCCCTTAACTGCAGAGCCAGAGCAGGTAGCTCAGAGGTGTGTGTCTGCGTGTGTGCGCGCCTGTGTGTGTGTGTGCCTGTGTGTGCGTGTGTCTGTGTGTGTCTGTGTGGGCATGTGTACTCACACACCAAGAATCAAGGAAGATGCCATTCAAGCCACCAGTGCGACCTGGCACCAAGCAGGATACACACAAGGAATGTGGACGGATACCTTAGAGAGCTGGAACTGGCACTTCCCAAGGGTACTAGCCTGCCCAACAGGGAATGAAGTCCATGCAAGCAGAGAGAGACAGGCAGCTTGCTTGCACACACCAGCAGAGATCAAACTAGAACTTGTATGACCTGACCTTAGACGAGCAACCAGATGCTGTCACCTTTGGACGGATGGAGGTGCATTTACAAAACAGTTGGACTGTAACTGGTGGTCACTGCTCCTCACCCTTCCCCTAAAAGGCATCGATCGTGAAGACTGAATTTGACGACATCCCCACTTGACCATACCTAAGATCCTGTTAGATTTTATCTGAGGCCTGCTGTTTGGCTTTGGGATTGATACGTTGTGGATTTGGTTTCTGAGTCCTCGCAGCCCACCTTCCTCCCTCTGCTGATTCTCAGCCTCAACAAATTCCAGTCCGTCCTCCTTTTTAGCTCCTGTGGGACTGTTTTGTACCTGCTTCTTTACTAGTCTACCCTAGTGCCATCCACCAGCTTTACTCACAGACACACACACACACACACACACACACACACACACACACACACAGTTTTAACTTGGATTTTCTTTTTTGTAAATAATGTACATACTGTCAATTTTTTATTAAAGGAAATATGCTTTGATGTGCTAGCATAAGTGCTCTAGCTTCTTGTGTACCATAGTACTATGTGGCTTCAGATTTAGTACCTATAAAGAGATGTACAAGACATTTATTACACTTTTTACCAAAGGGAGATACCATTGTAGTACTTTTGTGTAAAACTTGCTGCCCCCCCCCTCAACTTTTTTTTAAAAAATGTAAATAAAGCTTGGTTCCTAAGGAAATAAGTAACCCAAGTCCCTTGTCCTCACCAGAGAGCTATTGTAAAGTAGCTGTAAAAAGTTTCTTTTCCAGGTTACAAATATGGTGTTGCTTTAAATAAATAGGTACTTGCACTTGTCACATCAACATATATCAAAAGATGGGTCCATACAAGCCACACAAGCCTGCCCACCTGAGTTTGATCTCTGAAACCCACAGTGGAAGGAATGACTACCAAAGTGGTCCTTTGGCCTCCACAAGTGACCTCTGGTACATGAGTGCCTGAATTCCTGTGCACTCATGCACAGGTACACCCAGGTCTTTTGTTTTCCCCTCAGATTTTTAATTTTCCTTACTGGGAATGAGGCAACAATTCAAGATACCAAGCTGAAGTAATTGTCAAGTGTCTAGTTGGAAGATGGAAGGGAATGAATTTGATACATTGCTTAGCAACAGCAAATGACATAAGACTTTTAAAAATATAACACAAGCCTTTAATCTCAGCACTCAGAGGTAGAAGCAAACAGGTCTCTGTGAGTTCAAGGACAGCTTGGTCTACATAATTCCAGAATTGCCAGGGCTACAGAAAGACCCTGTCTCAAAAAATGAAATTTAAAAAAATTGACATTTATTTGTGTGTGTACTCTTGCATGTGTGTGCATACGCACCAAGGTGCAAGTGTGGGAGTCAGTTCTAGGGATCGGACTCAGGTTGTCAGGCTTGGTATCAGTGTATTTATCTGTGCTGTTTATTACCTTCACCATCTAACTAGCCCCACTTTTTAAAAGTTACATCAATTCAAACATGAACATTAGGGATCTTCAAATATGGTTGGCCTGGACTTGCTGAACAACAAAATAGCCCTCATAGTTATAATTGGTATCATGTTATTTTCCAATTAAAAATCCCTGGTTACCTTGGCCAAAAAGATGGCTCAGCTGGTTAAGGTTCTTGCCACCAAGCCTGAAGACCTAAGTTTGAGCCCTGGACCCCACATGGTAAAAGGAGGGAACTGTGTCGTTGCCCCCCCCCCTCAATAAAATACAACAATTTTTTTTTTTAATCTCTTACCACCATACAGAAAATTGACTCCTGGGGTTTCAAAATACTAAGTGAGCTTTTTATTCATCTGACACAGGGTCACACATAGCCCAGGCTATTTCAAAGTTCATGACTCCCAAGTTCTGGGAATGCAGGTGTTTTTGTCACAGGAGGGCAAAACACTCTTGAAGGCAATAAAAAGCCTAATGGAAAAGCTTTGTAGAACAGTGGCTGAGGCAGAATGCTAGGAAGACAGAGTCTGATTTCCTCAGCCATAGTTCACCTCTTCCTCTCTGCTCCCTCAAAGCCATGATGGCCTGGAAGAAAATGGGTCTGAGTAGAGGCAGCCTTGGCTGTTGCTACCCATGTTTATAGTCTTACTGTGTACAGCACCTTCCTTGCAGGTCAGGATAGGATTTCAGGTCCAGTTCAGGAGAAAAAGTTCTTGTGACCAATATAACAGGTAACTTTGGTCAAGATTTCACATAGAAAGTTTTATTTAAATGACATTTGCTGGTCCATTTTCCTTCGGAACAGGGTTTCTCTTTGTACAGTCCTGGCTGTCCTGGAACTCACAGTGATCTGTCCCCGCCTCTGTCCCCCACCCCCACTCCCAAAGTGCCGGGATTAAAGGTGTGCACCAACCACTTGGTCATTTTTCTAAGGAACCTGAATTTGAAATGCAAACTCAGTTATTCCCATTAAAACCGGCTAGTTAGATTTTTCCTAGTGGTTTTACATGTACTCCGGCAAACGTTAAAGCTGGAGGCCGGCTTTTGGCATTAAAGCTTCCTGGCACTTGTTGACCTACTGCATCAGGTCAAAAATCCAGACGTTTTGGTGATGAGCAACAGTGATGTATATAATGTATGTAATGGAGGGTTACTGGGGTGCAAAGCCCCTTTTCCCTTTCTCTTGATGCACTGCCGATTAGTTTGAACACATACCCGAGACTGCCAGCCTTGTGCTTTTCATATTATGCAGGTACTAGTGCTCAAGGAAGTGCAGCGACTGGAAAGCAAATTAACTCTTGCTTGGCCCTAAATCTTTTCCAGGACCTTCCAGAGGTCCCATCCATATCCTCGCCCTTCTGAGTCTTAAGTAGCCCAGGCTGTCCTCAAATCGCTATGTTGCTGCGGATATCCTTCAATTTACACTCCCCGCCTCCACGCACCCTGGGCTTCGTGCATCCTAGTCAAGCACTCTCCATACCGAACCACATCACCAGCTCAAACCTACCATTTTATTTAAGGATAATTTACCCAGATGTCATGACAGCTGGGATGAGATGAAAACCGCAGCTTCCGGGTCTTACCAGGATGGCTCCCCAAAGTCAGCATCTTGCAAAAGCCGCTGGTGTCCCAAGAAAAGCTGCTCGGGTTAGGAACGCGCTGGTCGAAAGCCGGAACCTTTGGTTCCAGGCAGTGCAGCGAGCCGGCAGCACCAAGGATCTTCCGGGGAGAGAAGTGGGTGCACCGCCATGGCCGCAGCGCCGTTCTGGAAGCATTGGCGGACCACTTTTGAGCGGGTGGAGAAGTTCGTGTCTCCGATCTACTTCACCGACTGTAACCTCCGCGGCAGGTGTGGCCCCTGGGCTGCGTAGCCGCAAACCGCATCCGCGCGCTCATCCCTTCCCTTCCGGAGGGAAACCCAGGCTTGTGGCCACCCGGGCCGCGGAACAAAGTGCCCGCCGCGGACAAGGCAGGGGCTGGGGAGCCGTGGGTAGAGGGTGGTTTGTGCTGCTGAGCTGCCAGGCAGTCCTCAAGGTGTTAAGAGAAGAGAGAAGAGAGTTTTCCGACCCGTCGGCTGGCTCACGGGTCAAAAGGGGGCGGCTTCAAGCACGCGCCCATTGGCTCTTTCTGCCCAGGCTCTTCGGGGACAGCTGTCCGGTGACACTGTCCAGTTTCCTAACGCGGGAGAGGCTTCCCTATGAGGAGGCGGTGCAGAAGAACTTCAGCCCTGCGCAGATCGGCGACAGCTTCGGACCCACGTGGGTAACACCCAGCTTGGAGAAGCCCCGCCCCTCTCATTCCTCCTCACCAAAGCCACGCCTCATTGTCTTGGGCCCTAGACTGCTGTATGGCAGAGAGTAGCGCCCTCTGCTGAGAGAATCGCCTTCATCCTTTGATGTCTTCACCTGAGTATTTTCATCCCTGCCGCTTCTGTCCCTTTCCCTCTTTAGGTGAATGATCTTTACCTTGGGTCTTTGTTCTTCTCCAATTCTCCGTTCCTGTGGCTCAAAGCTGAGTACCTTGTGATGCTGCAGATGCATGGAGAAAGTCTTAAGGCCCTGTTGACATTTAATTCAAGAACAGGGTTTCCACTCCTAGGCCCATCATGATAGCTCTCTTACAGATGGTGGACCTGCTGGTTCTGGGTAGAACTGGTCATCCCCGAAGCATGGGTGGGCCAGGAAGTCCATCTTTGCTGGGAAAGTGATGGAGAAAGACTTGTCTGGCGTGATGGAGAAACCTGTCCAGGTGAGGTACACCCCCTAAACCCAGTCACAGCCACAGATTAGCCCTGGTTTTTGGAGAAGCCACAACTGAATGACTGGCCCTCCATGAAACAACTGGTTTCATGATTTCAGGACTGAGGGAATTGCCTTTTGGACGCCAGTGTTATAAGCCCCCAGTTTTCATAAACTATTTTTATTGTATTTAGTACACACTTATTGGAGAAACTTCAGATCATTCTAGAATAGCATTAAGTAAGGCATTAAATTGTCTTCCCATGAGTAATGAATCTCTTATCTCCACATCTCATTTTCCAGATCTATAACCGCTTCTGTATGTTAAATGTCATACCAAGTTTAATCTTTGTAGTCCTGTATGATCGGACTTTATGTCCATTTATAGATTAAAAAACTAAGATAGAGGTTTCTTCTATGGTTCATACAACTTCCATTCCAAATTCCAGTATCTGGGGTGAGAATTGTCCTGAAGGGAGGCAGAGCCCTACTCATCCTTCCTCCCTTCACTGGCTGAACAGATGCTCCCTGGGACCCACCTTATTAAACACTGGGGATGAGCAAATCTGTCTCCAACTCCTTGGACTTTTTCTTTAATTAACTAAACACAGGACCTCATAAATGCTAGGCAAGTGTTCTTACCACGTTGTTAATCCACCTTTCACACACACACCCATTTAATTGGAGAAAAGGGTTTTGCTGAGTTTTCATGCTAGTAGCATCGACCTTGTTATCCTCCTGCATCGACCTCCCAAGTAGCTAGAAGTATGGACCTGTATCACCATATCTGACTCATTCCATGCGATTTCCCTGTATATATTCACAGGAGAGAGGCCATCAGAAGCCGCTCCAGGACCTAACTCCTAACGGTCCTTCCCGTTAGATCATCTGCTAGCAAACATGCTGTAGGCTGGTCATCAGTTGGTAGGGCACTTGCTACCAAGTGTCCCTGATTAGTTTATCCCAGCCTTTCCTGGTGGAGAAGACTCAGGGTTGGGCAACTAGGTGGCAGATCCTGGCCTCCTTTGGCTTTACACCTCCTTTGAATTTTCCAAAGTCCTCAAACCCTGTCTTCTTTTCTTTACCAGGGTTTGACCAAAGAGGGTGAGAAGACCAGTTATGTCCTGACCAATAATCTGGGGGAAGGAGACCCCCGGAGGTGAGCGAGTCCCCGGGGACTAATAGACCAGGAGGAGCGGAGGCCTGAGTGACCTCGGAAGTACCTCCCAGCACATCTACCCTCACATACTTTGGTTATAGGAAGCTTGATTTTTTTTCCTGAATATAAAACCATTTACTGTCTAGGGCTAGAGACAGACAGGGCTCAATAGTTAGAAGCACTTACTGCTCTTCTAGAGGACCTGAGTTTGGTTCTCAGCACCCACATCGGGCAGCTCACAACTGCTTATAGCTCCAGCTGAATTCTGAGGGTACCTGCATGCATGTGGCATTCATTTACACAGACATAAATTAAATCTTAAAATAGCTTTTCCTTTCTTGTGACACACATAAAAGAACACAAAGAAATAAATTACTCCTGTTATCCTTCTACCCAGGCATGGCCATTCTTAACATCTCAACATTCATAGTCTCAAAATTTCTGTTAGTAAAACTCCTTTTACTAATTGAGAATCTACCTCTTTGATAGTTTGCACTCAGACCTTTTACATTCCATTTTTTCATATTGAGGGGGTATCTATGATGCCATCAAAAGACAAGACATTATTGATTTGGAGGTTTTTTTTTCTTTTTTTCTTTTTTTTTTTTTTCTTTTTTCTTTTTGGTTTTCGAGACAGGGTTTTCTCTGTGTAACTTTGGAGCCTATCCTGGAACTCACTCTGTAGACTGGGCTGGTCTGGAACTCACAGAGCTCCACCCAAGTGCTGGGATTAAAGGTGTGTGCCACCACATCCAGCGTTGCTTTTTGTTTTGAGACAGGGTCCCACTGTATAGTCCTGGCTGTCCTAGAACTCACTATGTAGACCAGGTTGTCCTTGAACTCATATAGATCTACATGCTTCTTGCCTACCAAGTGCTGAGATTAAAATTGGATGCCACCATGAGTGATGACATTATTGCATTTTATATTTAATTGTACACGGTTTCAGATTATTCCAAACACTGGGAATATGATAAAGTGCCCTTGACAACAAGGGGAGACAGAAATATTCATAGAATTATGACACTGCTGAAGAGTCTGGAAGAACATACTCAGAACTCCATATGAGAATCGCCAGACTAGGAAGGGCCGGAAGAAGCGGCAGAAGGGCTTCCCCCATGCCTCTGAGTTTAGCTCCAGCAGAGCACTCTGCTGCCCAGGTGCTGCTTCCAGGAACAGCTGTGCTATGCTGCCTGGTGGAGCTCGATGCTGAAAGTCAGCCTGGGAAGAGCCGAACTTGTTTCCTGTGCACTGAGAGCTCTGAGACCAAGAATACTTTACACAGACAGCTTCGGAAAGATGAAGCTGAACGGCAGTGCAGCTCGTAGGAATCCAAACTTAGCCACTGTCCTCTCTGCCCATAGCAGAACACTCCTCAGGAGGACATGGGTTTGAACTGGTATTTCTACTGTGATTCTCCCACAAATACACCTGATACCCATGGTTCCCCTGGGAAGTGGGTCCTCGAAGTAAATAGGGAGGAGTCAGCTGAATGCCTCCGACTTGCTCTCTTCTCAAGCTCCCAGAATCCCCGCCCGTCCACTGACCTGAGACTGCCTCTCTACATTATAGCTTGACCCTCTACGTGGAAGTGGCCTGCAATGGGCTTCTGGGGGCCGGGAAGGGAAGCATGATTGCAGCCCCTGACCCCGAGAAGATGTTCCAACTGAGCAAAGCTGAGCTGGCTGTGTTCCATCGTGATGTCCACAAGCTCCTGGTGGACCTGGAGCTGCTGCTGGGTGTGGCCAAGGTACTGGAGAACCCCCACCCTTCAGCCCCCACCCCCATCTCGAGCCCTATTCCAGGCAGATTGTTTCTTGGGTCAAATTACTAGAACTCTAGGAATCCAGAGTCAGAGTAGAGTGTTCCTGTGTAAACAGGAATGGTATTGAGTTGGGGCACCAATGGGAATAAAGGATTGGAAATGGGGGAGCTTTGCGGAGAACCCCTGAGAAACCAGCTGGAGCCTAGTTCTGTAGCAGTGCTTGGGGAGGCATTGAAGTACAGAACCCTGCCACAGGGCCTCGGGGATGACAACCAGCGCAGTTTCCAGGCCTTGTATACAGCCAATCAGATCGTGAATGTGTGTGACCCCGCCCAGCCCGAGACCTACTTAGCTGCCAAGGCCCTGGCCTCCAAGTTCTTTGGCCAACATGGAGGTGAAAGTCAACATACCATCCATGCCATGGGTCACTGCCACATCGATACAGGTAGGACACCAACCACTGGTTGTTAGGGTGTCAGGGGTACCCTTTAAGCCCTGGCTGTGCCTGAAAAGCACATGATCCTTGGTAATTTTTTGCCACCTTTGGACCTTATTTTTCCCCATGTGTATAATGAGTTAGGGATATTGGATCATGGGCTCTTCTAGCGATGGCTTGCTTATTCTTCCAACAAAAGCTGATGCCTTGAGAGGCCCGTGACAGACACTGGATAGATTGTGGAGACTGATGACCCCAGAGTGGCCAGGCACGGTGATGTTGCATATGGAACTTGGGGCCCAAAGAGGTGTTTAACCTAGCTAGATTAGGAAGTCCAGAGAGGTTTCCTGGGCAAAGTGACATTTGAATTAGTGAGGATGACAAAACTGGAATTAGTTGAGACAGGGACCCCCCCCCCCCAAGCACAGGGGCGGGTTTCCAGGAAGGGTCAAGTGTTCGGCTTTGAACCTGATGAGCTTGTGGTATCTCAGAGCTTTGGGCTTTTGTTTATTTGCCCATTGTTACTGTGTTTAACTTCAGGTGTTTGCTGTGTATCGTGGGCAGGTTTTGGTAGCAGTCCTCTGGCCTCAGCTTCCTGAATGCTGGATTACAGGGCCTACTCTGGGATGCTCCTTCCTTGGTCTTGACCGAGGTGCTGGGGTAATGTGCAGCTTTAAGAGGGCTGGGCTGGGGGCGGGGAACACAGCTAAATCAGCTTAAGGACTCTCCCACCCAAGACTGATGGTTCTGTGACTCTGGACAATGGCATCATCCGGGTGAGACTGGATCCAACTGGCTGCCTTACTTCCCTGGTCCTGGTGGCTTCTGGCAGGTGCCAACCCTTCATTGTTCTTACCTCCATTCTGGCAAGTAGATCCCGAACTCTGCCCTCTGCCCTCTGTGCCCTAGCCACCACACTGTGCAAGTAGATCCCGAACTCTGCCCTCTGCCCTCTGTGCCCTAGCCACCACACTGTCCAAGTAGATCCCGAACTCTGCCCTCTGTGCCCTAGCCACCACACTGTCCAAGTAGTCTACAAGTGCGTCTAGGCTGGGACTCACATGGGCAGGGCAGCCTGGGCTAACAGTCCCTTAGCCCCTGGCCCTGTTTAACCTGCCCCCACCAAGTACGACTGGAGAGAGCAAGGTCATCCTCTTGTGAAGCACCCGTCCCTATGTCCTTCCAGGGAGGCCATTGCTGAGGGTGCCCTGGGGAACCAGTTCGTGCTGTTCGATGATGTACCACTGTACTGGGATGCGTGGGATGTCATGGATTATCATCTAGAGACACGGTACATACTGGGCAGATCCTGGGGTGCTGGTGGATACATGCTGCTCTGGCTCAGTGCTTCCCACCTTCATCCCACAGGAAGCCTGTGCAGGGCCAGGCAGGGACCCTGGCGGTAGGCACTGAAGGTGGCCTTCGGGGCAGTGCCTGGTTTCTGCTGCAGATCAGCCCCACTAGTCGGCTCAGCCAGGAGGTTGTGCTCGACATTGGTTGCCCCTATGTCCGCTTCCACACTGAGGTAGAAGGGGCAGGGTAGTGGCCTTCTTTCCCAGATGGTTCTGTGAGGAGACCTAATGCCCTTCCCTTGTCCCCGCGCTCCATTCCACCCCCAGGTGCACTGGCATGAGGCCCACAAGTTCCTGAAGGTGGAGTTCCCTGCTCGCGTACGGAGCCCCCAGGCTACCTATGAGATCCAGTTTGGGCACCTTCAGAGACCCACCCACTATAACACCTCTTGGGACTGGGCTCGGTATGAGGTCAGACATGGGGACGCGGGAAAGGGTGGGACTTGGACTCATCCCTGACTGAGGAGAGACTAGTTTTTGTGGTTTGTGGGCAAGAGGAAGAAAATGCCGGACACTGTGCTTTCTACCATGGGCCAGGCGTTTGCTAAATGCTTCTCTCCGCTGTGACCCCATAGCCACTGTTAGCATTTCACAGACGAGGAAGCGGGCAGACGGGTGGGATGGCGTGCCCAAAGCTCCTTGAGGGTCAGCTAGGATTCAGCCGTGGGCTCCTACTGCAAAGAGCGTTGGGGTGGAGCCACCCATAGGCCTTGGGTCTGCCCTTCAGGTGTGGGCGCACCGCTGGATAGATCTGTCTGAGTGTGGCTTTGGGCTGGCCCTGCTCAACAACTGCAAGTATGGAGCGTCGGTCCGAGGCAATGTCCTCAGCCTCTCCCTGTGAGTGCAGTGCCTGCCGGGCCCAGGGCTGGCGTGGTGTGGGGCTTCCTGTGTGAGAGCTCCAGCCCTTCCCTTCCCCATTCCAGCTTGCGTGCACCCAAGGCCCCAGATGTTACTGCTGACATGGGGCGCCATGAATTCACTTACGCCTTGATGCCACACAAGGGTAAGTACCAGGGTGACGGGCCCTTCAGTTGCTCTTGACACCTCCTTGCCCTTTCCTGAACCTCCAGCAGTCACTGGGGTAAACTGAGGCAGCCTAGCCCCATAGCTCCTCCAGAGGCACTGTGGGGAACTCGCGTGTCCACATGTGTTTCCTTCCGGTCATTCCCCAGGTTCCTTCCAAGAAGCTGGTGTTATCAATGCTGCCTACAACCTCAACTTCCCCTGCTGGCTCTGCCAGCTCCAGGCCCGGCACCTGCCACCACCTGGAGTGCCTTTTCTGTGTCTTCCCCAGCAGTCTTGTTGGAGACCATCAAGCAGGCAAGGGGCGGGAGAGGCTAGGGAGGTCCCCGGGATGCGCAGGTTCTTGGCCCCGCCTACCGCCCTGCCTTCCTTTCGCAGGCCGAGAAGAGCGCTCAGCACCGCACGCTGGTTCTAAGGCTGTATGAGGCCCACGGCAGCCACGTGGACTGCTGGCTGTACACATCTTTGCCCGTTCAGGAGGCCATCCTGTGAGTGGAGACGAGAGAGGTGGGGGTGGGAGCCCTGCCCGTGTCAGCCTTTACGACCTCCCCTTTCCTCCATCCAGTTGTGACCTCCTGGAGCAGCGAGACCCTACTGGTCACCTGTCCCTGCGGGACAACCGCCTGAAGCTCGCCTTTTCTCCCTTTCAAGTGAGGTCCCTGTTGCTCACGCTGCAGCCTCCACCAAACTGAATCGTGTCTGTGGAAAGCTTTGGGAACTCCTCCTTTCCACCTCCCCAGCCCGGAACAAGCATCTGTGCAATAAATGCTTAGGTTGGCCGCCCTGTGCTTGAGCCTCGCTGCTCCCCTTAGGGCCACTCTTCCGGCTGAAAGGAGGATGGAGAGAGCTACTTTCCAGGGGCAAGATCTGAGGTTACCTGTGTGTGCAGGGTCCGGCTTGTGGCCCCATCTCAGAGACTGGAGACCCCCGAGATAAAGGGTTCCTCCTGTGTTAGCAGCAGAAGGGCTAGGGCTGGACAGGAGGCCTGGAGGCTGCCACCACCCTGCACACACACACACACACACACACACACACACACACACGAACACACGCGCACACACACACACACACACGCACACACACACACACACACACACACGAACACACGCGCACACACACGCACACACACACACACACACACACACGCACGCGCGCACACACACACACACACACACACACACACACACGCACACACCTTCCCATCCACCACCCTCAACTGGGAGGAAAGCTTTAGGCAAGTGTTAGGCTGGGGGTGCAGCCAACCATAGGCCCTGAAGAATCCTGGACTGCAAGAGCTATGACTCCTGGATGTCCTGAGCCCAGGTCTGCAGAGGGGCTGGCCCTGCAGAGGCAGACTGTCCTCTGATTGAGTCTTGTGGGGGTCGGGGTGGAAGGCAGGGATTACATTCATAAATAGGTGGAGCCATGCAGCAGGCCTTTCCAACCTGGCCTTCTCATACCTCATGCAGCCATCCCAAAAGTTCAAATTCATTAGTTTGTTAATGTTTTTCACATGGGCTTTTAAAAATGTGGAAGATGGTTTATATTTATAAACATCACAAGCTAGGAGGTGGTGGCCCATGCCTTTAATCCCAGCACTCAGGAGTTCAAGGCCAGCCTGGTCTACAGATCAAGTTTCAGGACAGCCAGGGCTACACAGAGAAACCCTGTCTTGAAAAGACAAAAAAAAAAATCAGGGTGTGTGTGGCTTACACCAGTAATCCCAGCAATTATGGTGGTGGTGCACGCCTTTAATCCCAGGATTTGGGAGGCAAAGTCAGGCAGATCTCTGTGAGTTCAAGGCCAGCCTGGGCTACAGAGTGAGTTCCAGGAAAGGCACAAAGCTACACAGAAAAATGCTCTGGGGGGAGGGGGGAATGAAGGCAGGAAGGTCAATCGGGAGTTCCTTGTCATCCTCAGGTACACATGAGCTCAAGGCCAGCCTAGGATATGTGAGACCCTGCTTCCAAAAGGTTGTGTAGGACAAGTCCCAGGGCCTAGGGCACACTGCCCTACCAACACAGCCTCCAGGGATCAGACGCCCCGAGATTCACAGCAAGGCAGCTGGGAAGGACGGACCAAGCAAGGAAACCTCCCTCTAGGAGGCTGAAGTTCCCCCAGCCTCCCGGGGTCAGGTATCAGCCTTGCTCTTCCTGGGTCTGATGCCACCTTTGGGCAGAGCAGGGGAGGCAGGTCCACCTGTGGGGAGAGCAGGGGAAGCAGTGACTGTGTGTCCTGTACTAGGCCTTCCTCCCTCTGTCCACCCTGTTACCTCCCAGCCTCCCTGAAGAGCCACTCCCCGGGGTCCCTTTCCAGCTCCAGGAGGATGTTGAAGAAGGTCCACCTGTGGTTTCCGGTCGCCCCCTTCTCTTTCCTTTCTTGGGGGCTGTGGGGGTTTCCCGGTTTCGTTGGAGGCTGCTCCCTTCAGACTGTTGAGCTATACTCTTAGGAGGGTGTTTCCTGGCCCTCCGAGTCCTGGAAATGGACTTGCCTGAGAGCGGATGGTCCTGGATAGAGAAGATGGTCCTTACTAGCTTTTCTTCCCAGCAGTTAGGATCTACCACTGACATTCCCCACCAAGCACCCACACCCCCTTGAGAGGGAGTCAGCTGGCCAGGAGCCTGGCCTGAGAAGTGGGGCTGACAGGAGTAAGTGCAGGGGAGGCAGGGGCTGGGTTCATACCTCTTCTGTGTCTCCAGCCCCCGGCTGTGTCTCCCGTGGCTTTTTTTTTCGGGACCTGCCCCCTGGAGGAGGATGTACTGGACTCAGCCCTAGGGCTTCTGCCCCTCTCTAGACTCTTAGTGCTGGGTGACTCCAAGGTTGGAGAGGGATGGGAGGATGGGTGTGCAAGGCCGGCCCATGGTCCTTCCAGCTCTCTATCTCTTACATCAAGAGCTGCTTACCTTTAGGTGCCAAGGGTCCGGGATCACCCTAAAATGGAATGAGAACAATTCTGGAGTCAGCCTGGTCTGGTGAAGGGGCAGTTTTCCTTGGGGTGGCAAGGCCATATTCTTTCAGATCAATATATTTCCCTGTCTAGGAAGTCTCTGATTTCCTCCAACCCCTATACACACACACACACACACACACACACACACACACACACACACACATTAGCTGCTTTGAGCTGTTCTACTGGTTTGGACCCTGGGGTTCCAAAGAGAAGAGCATCACATGGAGAACTATACACTCAGGAACAATGCGATCTTTGGCAGGCCTCCACAGGCTAAGGTCATCTCTGCCTGGCTCAGACCTCTGTCTCCTATCTTGTTACCCCACCAGCTTTCCTAGGGTCTCCATTTGCCCATGTGAGCAGTAGGGCTCGAACCTGGAACCAGATGGTACGGCCATGCCGGTCTCGCAGGGAACTCATGCCTGGCATGCCATAGCACTGCAGCCAGGCTCGAAAGGCAGCAAAATCCTCCTCTCCACGGTCTGGCCCGTAGCCTTTGCCCCCTGAGGGACAAAGGAACCAGTCAGAGGTGAGAGGGTGTTGTGGAGTGGGGGGAACAAGGAGTCTGGTTCGACATGGCTCAGACCTCAGCTAAAGAAGCTGATGGACTGAGTCAGGGCCACACTACCTCCCCCCACACTCTGGGTCCTGGTTCCTCTCCATCAGCAAGGTGAATCCTGCCCCTCCTGCACCATGGGAGGCTGGGAAACTTGCCAAGAGACCTGGTCTGTTTAGCAAACTCCCATTCCCTAGGGCCAGGATGACAGCTGCCCAGCATCGCACAGAGGCTGAAGCAGATCACTGGCCATCTTGGCTTCCCCAGGCCTCACCCAGCTGAACCACTTCCTTGGGCACCAAGTGACACAGTTCCAGCAGGTCTGGATTCTGCAGTTTGACCTTGATCTTCTGGCTCAGGGTCAGCTCTGGGCTCTGAAGGGGGCATGGGCAGAACCAAGGTGTTAACAAAGGGTACTCACCCCACTTCACACTGAAGACAATGGACTTCCGCTCTAAGCTTGGCAAGACCTTTAATGTGGTTCACATCCCTTCCACACACTTGATGAGTTAAGGTAAGAGATACCTGACTCTACACATACCCTTGCCACCCACACCAGCACACACACACACACACACACACACACACACACACACACACACACTTGTACACTGTCCTCACCAGCCGGGACTGCTGCACGGCCTCTAGAACTGTCCGGGCCTTCTCGAAAGGGGGGATCTTCAGCCTGGGATGGTGGAACGGGCCCAGGCTAAGTAGTGGATGTGATCACCCATGCCCCACCCCAGCCGTTGTACCCACAGCCTGCCTGCTGACCGGTACAAGATCTCTGCCCGAAGATAATTGCCAATGCCATTGAAGAATCTCTGGTCCAACAAGGCCTCGCAGATGGGCCGGTCAAAGGCTTTGTCTGACAGGTTCCGAAGTACGTTGTCCCTGGAAGGACACAGGCTGGATGTATGAGACTCATCCCACACCCCGGGATAGGGATGCAGGGCTGGGGAAGCAGTTCTGAGTGCAAGGGGACACGGTCCCAGCTTCCTCTGGTCTCAGTGCTGTCTGGGCAGCTGGAACCTTTGTTCCCCCATTTGTGACATGGGAACAACATGGGGTCGTTTATGGTTAAAGAATCAAAAACGTCCAGCTAGGCAAGACTCCCCTCCGAGATTTACACAGCTGGTTCCCTCCGCACTGGCAGAAGATGATCTCAGCTCAAAGGTCACTTCCTTCAGGAGGCCATGCCTGATGTGCTCCCCACCAGTGGGCAAAGGTCTGTGAATTTATTTTGTGTGTCCTGGCCACCTGCCTTACCTGCACATCGTCAGTGCAGTGAACGAAGGGACCGCACTCACCCTGTCCCCTGCTGCTCCCTACAGGGCCTGCCTTGGAGCAGTGACTCTCTTTAGAGGAAAGTAGTGATAGCAGGGACAGTCCCAGGAGCCCCCAGGACAGAGACAGGTGGGCAGGCAGAATGTGAGGACCACCAAGACCTGACTTACGGTCACTAGACCACCCTCTCCACTGTGCAGGCTTGTCTCGTAAGGTCCCTCTACTGTCCTTGATGGCCCGGGGCCACAGGAAGCAACTCTGATGCTGTTCCGTGTCTGGGACCTCTGACTGTCCTCCCTCCTCTGGACTGCCCTCTCTCACACGTTTGCTGCCCTGACACCACCTCAATCCACAGACGGGGGACTGAGGCTCAGGAGGGGTTAGGATTTGTTTCTTGCGGGCCTGGATGGTACTCTACATACCCAGTCCTACCTGAACCGTTCATACTCCAGCAAGACACAGGGTCCACGGCCTGGCTGCCATTCACCCCCAGGGTCCCAGTGGCCAAAGCATTGGATGTCCACGAAACAAAGGGCAAGCCGGGGGGCAGGTGGGGCCGTGTAAAAACGTAGATGGGCATGGGGCAGCAGGGCATCTGCAGGTGCCAGCTGGAAGGACCCAGACATACCAAAGTGGAAGACAAGGGACAGTGGCTTCTGAGGGGGCTGGGCACCAGGCAGGGGGCTCAAGGTCAGGCACAGCTCCTTGCCTCGGGCTAAGGCTGAGATATGGTAGGCACTGCTCTCAAAGGGCACCTCGGGGTTGCGGCTGACAGAGGACTTCTCCACACACCCGCCAAATACGAGCCCTTTACACGTCTCATTCACAAAACAGCTGGCAAGGTGCAGCTCTGGGCCCTCCGGCATTCTGAAGGAGGAATGGCGGCCCCTGTAGAGGGAAGAAGACAACAGGATGTGCCAGAAGATGCCTGTTAAGTAGAAATCGTCACCAAAGCTTTACAGAGTAAAAGGCAGAGAGGCACACGGCCGTCTAGGATAGGCAGGAAAATGCTGACCTAGACACAGCCCCCGTTTCCCATCCAAAGTGCTGGCAAGGACAGGGTACCGGGAGGCTGAAGCTGGGAGGCAGGGTGGGCTGTCTTGCTCACTAATGCCTTCCCTCCACGGGCTCCCACACCTAGTTTTAGAACACAGTTCAGATCTTTGCTGGAGTCTGATACCTTGTGTCCTCCGAGCTCCCCCACCCACCCACAAACCTGTTCCTCTCATCTCCAAGCCTTTGCCCCTACTGTCCCCCCACCACACACAGTAGGACATTTGAGGGTGTGTCAGCATAAGAAAAATGACCCCCTTCACCCCTCACTTGATAGCTGGTTTAGAATGGCTTAGACCCTGAGTCCCTGTGCAGCCTCTCAGCACTCTGGTTGTCCAGTCATTAGAAGCAGTCCCTGATGGACAGCTGACAGCAGGAAGGTAGTGCCAGGGCAATGTCACACACCTCCACTCACCAAAGTCCGTTATGCCCCTTCTTTTGGAAGAATTAGTCTCTTTTGGTGTCAGGGACTTAAAGGTGCAACATCCATCCTTATTTGGGGGGGGGGGGCTGGGGCTGGTAATTTGGTCACAGGAACATGAGGATAACTAATACAGTGCCCTTAGATTAAAACTATTAGGTACAGAAAGGCCCTTACCAGCCCCCCTCACTGAAGGTGATATTACTTGCTGTATATGAGTTACACAACATAATGGTTACCTAAACAATGAAAAGGAACAACCACTGACCACTGTTCTGAGGCCATGCAACCACGATCCACTGATGCAGTCATTGCTTCCTGATTCTTCTAGAGTTCACCAAACATCATAGAGCGCTTGTGTAGACCTCAAGTGTGATTAGTGTGATTCTCTAAGGGTCTACATTCATTTCCATTTTTAGATTCATTAATCTTAATCTGAGTGCTTAGAAATTGCAGTGTCATATTAGTAATAATGCAGAATTGAGAAATTGCACATATTTTCACTGTGTTCACATGGCTTTTAAAAGTGTTTTGTGTGCTGACCATTCTGCCACACTACCCTTCTCTGGACACAATCTTATGCACATGAATTGGATGGACCTATGTAAGTGTTCATTGATGTCTATGATCTTCAAGGATTCAGAATCAGATAATTCGGTAAATGTTTAAACACTACTGTTATTAGTTTTTCTGTTTTAAAATGCAGTTCAGCTGACATAATTGGTTTTGTTGTATTACAGTTTCAAAATTCATGAAGAGACTGGGTTTTCAAGTTGTCAAATCCCAGCAGAACATTAAAGAACCTAGGATAATTGTCCTGTACATCAGTCAAAAAGCCTGCACCACTACGGTGGCATGGAAATTCAGTCATTAGTATGAGTTATTCATAGTAGTTGTTGCTTTTACTGCCTCTCTCTGTGAAGAGAATGGAGATGTCTTGTAGTATTTTTAATGTGGCATGTTCATTTCCCTCACTCATTTGTAGAACTGCAACCACAGAACTTAAACGTGCTTTTCCACATCGATTGTGGTTCTCACTGCATGATATGGACCAAAGGAAAACTGCTTGTTCTTGTGTGAGGCTGTGTGGTTTCCCTTACTGTAGGCACCAATGTGTGAGCTGCTCTCTCCACTGTCTTCCAGTTATTGATAGTGTGTGTGAGAATGCTGAGAGGTATTTGACTAATAAGAGAAATAAGTAATGCATTAATGATAAGCAATGGCATTTCTGGTCGGACCCAATGAGAGGATCTAGGAGTAGTCAGGTTATTGCTTCTGCTTGGGAGACAGATGAAAAGAGAAAGTCAATTGAGGAGACTTCCCAATGGGCAGAAGCCATTATGAGACTTTATCATTCCATCATTCTTTTTCAGTGTTTTTTTTTTTATTGTTTGAAGTAATAACCAAACAGAAAGCATTTTAGTGCAGGAAAGATTTACCTGGCTTGTGATTCTAGGGATCATTCTGTCATGGTGAGAAAGATATGGGAGCTAGCAGGTGCAGGGACAGGGTGGTCACCTGAAATCTACAATAATTAAAAATCATTGAGACCAGGCTCCAATGCCTAAAGATCTGTCCCCAGTGATTCACATCCTCCAGGGAGACTCCACCTCCTAAAGGTTCCAAACCTTCTCCAATGGTGTGAACAACCTGTCACCAAATGTTGACACACATGAGGCCACAGGGGACATTTCATATCCATAGCAGGGCACATATCTTAGGGCTTTGTATAGGTTGGCTATCTCATGGCACAGAATGTAGTTTCTAAGTGGAAATCTCAGGGCTCAACTTTTCATTTTTGGCCTCACCTTTACCCATCTTCCATGAAGGAAATTAGTATATTCCAAGTTCAAAGACACAGCTGTGTCATGTGGTCAAGAGTTTTAGGTGGTTACCAGCTTGCGACCAAGCCTGCCAGTGTTCCTGTCCTCCTGGCGCTTCCATTGGCCATTAGTTTAGTTATTTCTTTTGTGTAACTTTCTTTGAAGACATAGATGATAATGGGAAACTATTGTGACAGCAGAGAAGTCACACAGAATGAATGTATATCACACAGATAGTCTGTGGAGACTTCAAATGCAAAAACTATACTTTTGTAGAAAGGGTAGGATTTCACCAAAAAAAAAAAAAAAAAAAGGCACTGTCCCTATCCCTGTTTATATTCATCTTGATAGGGTGGATTTTTCAGGTGATGGGGTGCTTGCCTCACTAACATCACAATTTTGCCATCCATTGGTACATCACTGGGCTCGAGTCTTGACTAGGTGTATAAGGGAGTGAAGAAAGGACAGACACACAGACACATGTACAGAAAAACAGGGTTGGAGTGTAGAGTTGAGGTGTAAGCCCTGATGCAGGGCATCTACTAACTCTAGCAACCTGAAATGTCTGTGTATTTGTTAGGTACATCACAGGGGGAATGACTGGCTGCTCTCTGGCAGGAAGTCTCCATAGGCAAGCAGGCCTAAACTTCCAGAGCAGGAAGATGCAGCTGCTGGTTTTTGTACACACTGATCAGGCACCAGTAAACACTCAGACTTGAACCAGAAGAAGGCTGTGCCGACTTCCGGCCTGGCCCACATGGGAGAAAGGCTTTGCCCATTCCCCGTGGGCCGTGCCCGTGTCCATAATACACACTTACTCAGGACTTCACTCACTCAGGGCTTCTGCTCCTACAGACTGGCCAAAGGCTCAAGGGGGGGATTCCTCATCTTCGTGAGGCATTAATTGTAACAGGAATCTTAAAAGGTCTTACAATAAAAAGCACAGAGCCAGATATTGATGTGAAAGCTGAAAGATCAGAGAAGCAGAACAGCTAGCCACTAGCTTATTTCTACAAAATCCTCAGCCTCAAGAGAGTGAGTTTCTGTTTCCTCATGCCTTATATACCTTTCTGTGTCTTGTGGTGATATTTTATCTGTGTCCCCCAATAAAATTTATCTAAGGATCAGAGGAAAAAGCCAGCCACTGTATTAAACACGGAAGTCAGGCAATGGTAGCACACGCCTTTATCCTATCACTCAGGAGGCAAAGATCTGTCTGGATCTCTTAACCTCTGAGCCACCTCTGCAGCCCTCTGTCTGGATCTCTGTGAGTTCAAGGCCACACTGGGAACAGAGCTAGTCATGCTGGCACACGCCTTAAATTCCAACATTAGTTAACCATGGAGATCTGGAGGTCTGTACAGACAGACAGGAAGTGACAGAGCTGGGCAGGAAGAGAAAGTGATGTAGCTGGACAGAGAGAGCAAATGATAAAGCAGAACAGAAAGGCATACAGGCTTGGGTATACAGGAAGTAGGTCTTTTTGGAAGCTGCAGAGTTGGTGAGGTGAGGTTAGCTGTGACTTTTCCTATTCCTCTGATCTCTCAGGTTTCAACCCCAATATCTGGCTCCAGATTTTTATTTAATAAGACCATTTAGCAAGTTGTCTACAGTGTCCTGCCATATTACTTCCTGGGATTAAAGGTGTGTGTCATCACTGCCTGGGTCTGTTTCTCTCGTGTAGCCCAGTGTGGCCTTGAAATCACAGAGATCCAGATGGATCTCTGCCTTCTGAGTGACAGGGTTAAAGGTGTGTGCCACCACCGCCTGATATCTATGTCTAATTTAGTGGCTACCCCTGTCCTCTGATACCCAGGTAAGCTTTATTGAGGTACACAATGAATCACCACATTAATAATGTAAGATGGTGTGTTTTCCAGGCCTAACAGTAGGAGACATTTTCATAGATAGTGCTAATCTTCCCAGAGTTCTGAGCTCATGTCATTCAGAGAGGCTCTGTTCACCATGATTATGCAATTGCAGCTTTGTGGAGACCATTACTGACCTTCCTTAGGAAGCGGACACTGACTATGGGCTAAGGCAAACAGGAATTATTTTAAAACTTTTGATTCTGTCTGTTCAACCCAGCCCTGTGTGAGAGGACATTGCCATCATGTTAAGCAGGATATATCCAAAAACAATCACTTTAGAGACCATGATGTAGGCTTTCTGTGGGACCATGTGAGGTCCATGACAGAACATTCTGCCAATAACTAACTTTCCTCAGCATTTATGTCCCCATGTCTTGTGTTCATTAAGTCACTCAGGAACAGCACAGATGTGTATCATCTTCAATTAAGATCTGCATTCCCTGTGTGGAATCAAAGAGACACAGTGATGAGTGAATGGAAACACCCAGTGCTGTTATGTGAAAGGGTCAATGTGGGACTCTGATGTGTGGATCCATTGGAGGCTCCACACTGTTGTCCTTAGCAGATAAGAGGTTCTGTAGTCTGTGTAAATTTCTGCATTTCCAAAGCCAATGTGAATGCATATGATAAGGTGGAGTTTGAGGTAACATAGCCCAGGGTAGGTATTGCTGCAGGAATCTTGATCCCATCACTGTGATGGTGTCCAAAGCATGTAGAAAGAGGCAATGCTGATATAAAGTGTTGAGGTTCACCATTTGGGAAAAACCACACCCTATGAATACCAGATCACCCCTCACCGGGCCTAAAGCCATTCAGGCATGGGAAGATCCTTTAGTGATAGGTCAAGGCAGTGTAAGTGTCATCTAGAAGTTGTGAGGCTGTGTGAGCTACACACCCTGGGGCAGAAATAGATAACTACTCAGAGTAGCACTCAGTATTTACGTAATTCCTCACTCTTGTGAAAATTCTCATTTGGAACTTTGTTTCCAAGCCACAGTGTTGAGCAGGGTCCAAATCACCGTTCTTGCTCACCTTAATGTCAGTTTGCTGGCCTGAACCTGGACAGATACTTTATGCAGGGTATACAAATGATTTCATTGTAAAGGAAAAACAGAAGGAGAAATAAATGATATGTAGTGGGTTTTTTTAGTGTAATAATGTATTGTCCACGCTCCAATAAGTTATTACTGTATCACAAAGAGTGAATACTTCAGTATGATTACATCATATGCTTGGTGGTATATTCATTTTCTAAAACAGTGTATACTCTATCAAGATTTAAACTGTCTATGCTGGGTCTGATGAGATGGCTTCCTTAGGAAATGTACTTGCCTTTTATAACCTGTGACAAGAGTTGGGTTCCTGGACCCTCCATAAAGGTGAAAGGAGAGAACCATCTGCTCCAAGTTGTTTTCTGAACCCCACACGTGTGCCCTGGCATGTACTCTAACATACTTCGTGTACATACACAAGTATAATGATAATGATTGTATTAATAATAATAATAATATAAAAGCAATTAAAAATAAAGGCATATTTGGTTAACAAATACTGTGTGTGTGTGTGTGTGTGTGTGTGTGTGTGTGTGTGTGTGTGTGTATGTAATTTGATCTGTAGTGGAGAAAAGCAGTTTGACTGATATTGAAAATAGTGTCCATTTGCCTGTTTGAAAATGGCCTGAAGAAGTGATAGAAATATGTCTTTTAATTATAACACTTATTTCAGTATTTTCCTGATTCAAGAGAGGTTGTTTCTATAAAGACTGAATTATTTGGAATAGTCATAGATAAAAAATATGATGTTTTATAATATCTCTTAGTATGTGAAGTATACATTAAGAAGTCATCAGTACAATTATAACAACAGGATTTAAAAATGTATTTTCACACCCATTTTAATACTCATTGAATGATATGAATCAAAGGAAAGCTGAGGTGGTCCTTTAATGAAGCAGTGTGGCTTCCCCTGCTAGAGGCAATAAGGCGTGTATAAGTTATTTTCTGTCCTCACTTTATTCCAGACAGTATTGATTCAGAAGATGACGTGGTCAGCATAATAAGCATGAGAAATACTGAATGCACTCCTGGTAAGTAATGCATCCCTGATCAGATTCAATGGGAAAGGACCCAGGAGTGGAGAGTTTGCATCTCCGTTAGGGGCGGCAAAGGGCTGGGAGAGTCAGGTCGGTGGTTTTCGAGGTGTGCAGAAGCAGTGCTCCGCCTGCATCACTGGAGCAGAGTGCTGTGGTTCCGTGCTCGTCTGGAGTGACATTCCACATCACATACTGTGTTGTCTAAGCATCAAGACAGGATTCAATTTCTCTTTAATACTTTGTTCCTTGTCATCCTTCACACAGGAAGATCGTGGACTCCAGAAAGAAAGTAATGTCTGTGTTATCTGCCCAAGATTTTACATTAGTTTGTTAATATCTAAATAGTCAAACCCAGTCAAGTTTGCTTTCCTGTCTCCTGGTCCTCTCTGTTCTTGCATTTATTAAAATTTTAGTTACTTATTACATGTCTTTGGTGGAGAGTCTCATGCATAGGGAATATATTTTGACATTGGAGAAAGACAATGAACATGTATCACTGAGTCAAAAACCTGTGAAGCCCTAAAAACCATTTTGTATGTCTGAGGGCATAGACATGGGATGCAAAAGCGTTAGTCTTTTTATAAATCAGGTACCACCAAACCTCCGGATGTCCTTTTTCATATCCAGAAGATAGGAGCTAGGAACAATCTTGTGAAGACTGGAGTTCAGCCCTAAAATTTCATGTAAATCTAGTGGGCACCAGTTTATAATACCAGCATCAGAAAGTGCAGAAGCCCCATGATTCTGACCTCTGTGAATGGAGCCAGACCTCAAGAGTAGCAACTCTAGGGAGTGTGACCAAAACCCCTGACTCCTCCTCATAGGGAAACAAAAGGGTGTGCAGACAAAATGATGTGAGAAATACCTGAGTACATTTTTGATGTTTCATTTTTTAAAATTGTACCTCTGTGTGTGTGCATCCCTGTGAGTGCCTGCCACATGTGTGCGGTGCTTGTGGAGGTCAGAACTGTGTGTTGGATCCCATCCCTGGAGCCGAGATTACAGGTGGTCATGAAATACCTGAAATGGATGCTGAGACCTCAACTCAGGTCTACACTGCTGAGCCAGCTCTCTAGCCTCATAACTGGTTTTCTAAACTCTTGTACGTTGGTAATATGAAAACTCCATTGATAGGTTATGAACCAGAGGAAACCTGAAGTGGATCTTGTGAGAGGCAGGATGGCTTCGCCTGAGACAGGCAGGAATGATGGAGCCAGTGTCTCTTCTTCTTGACAAATATAGCAGCTACGGGATGTTGGGATCTAAGGACCCTGAAGAGGGAGGAGGAGAATGGGGTAAAGTCAACGCATCCCACAGGATCAGGAGCAGCCAGGTCACCCTGTGCTTCAGAGGCTGAGGGAGCAGAGAAGGGGGTGAGACATGTGCGGGTATGCATGTTTTTCCTTTCAATGCATTAGGGTGAGCAGTGGTGGTCGTGGCCTTTGCCGTGCGTGCTGGAGGCTCCGCCATTCAAGTGGGATCTTTGCCAGAACATCTGCTTCCTCCTGTGTCTGCCACGCCCAAACCTTCAGGCTTTTGTGCTTAGTCCATCAAGGTATCGTGAATTGTGACCAAAAAAGCTTGTTTGGCAGTTTTCTCATGGGCAGCAGCATGAACCTGAGGAGACAGGTCTTAGAGTGTGGGCCCATCAGTGCAAAACAAGAGAGCTCCTTCTGGTCCTTCCTGTTCCTCTAGCCTGCCAGTCCTGACCTAAAGGGTACCCCTGGGGCAAAGACAGAGTGACCCTGTCTGTGCCCACTGTGGCAGCTGCGGGGTCCTGGGAGGGCAGCACAGAACTTACAACTTCACTTCGTTTCTTCACTCTTGAGAAATGTGAAGGGATGGGAGTTAGAGGCAAGGGAGTTAGAGGTCTGCCTGTCCATCTGGGAGCCTCAGACCTAGTGAGTGATGAGAGATAAGGGCTTTTGATCCGGTTTTGTGCTGCTTTTCAAATATTCTAGCATGAGTACTCCAGATGCAGAGGGTGGGCCTTGCAGTCCTCCCTGTGACTATGGTAGACATTCCTAGGGCTAAAAGGCCGGGACACTTGGGCATCATCTCTCCTTGGAACTCTAGGGCCATAGACTCACACATGTCCAAGCCTCACTTCCCTACCCCATCTTCCACTACCACAGTGTTACGACTGCTCGGGAAGTCTGTCCTCCGAGGTCTGTGGAAATCCTGTGTGTTCTGCTCAAGAGAGCTCTGAGCTCTTTCTCCTCTTCTGCAGGCACTAGTTTGTAAGCTAAGTATTCTCTCCTCCAGTTGTCTTCCCAGGAGCCTCTGCAGTGATGTCATAGCCTTTGCTCATCACCAGATGTGATGACCACATTCTCTCATTGTCCATGCATTGAGATTGTCCTGTGTGTCCTGCCTAGAGCATCAAGAGCCCACCTGCCTGGCCACATCCTTCAGTCACACTTTTGCTAATTACCTCTTACCCAGAGCCCTGCCCCTCCTGTTACCCCAGGTCATTTTGGCACTGAGTTCTATTCCTTGCAGTCCAGGGAGGCTTTGGGATCTTTTTCACATGCTGCCTTGCTCCTGACCTGTGTCCCTGGCCTCATTGCCCACATGACTTGACCTAAACCTCTGTTGTGATTCCCCAGCCTCAGAACTGAGTGTTTTATTAATAGCTCTTCATTTATCTGCTATGTCTCTGTCTGAGTACCTTGTCCCTTTCTCATGAGTCCCTCACAAAGCTGCTCCCACAGACTTGAGCCCAGTGGTGAGAAGAAATAACTGAGCGCTTCTTAGGAACAATCTTAGAAAGACAGTCATGTGATACTCAGAACACCATCTGATTTGGTCCTTTTACTGGGGAGCAGATGTGAAGGTTGCTGGGGACCAGCTGTTCAAGCAGGAGAACTGCCCGAAGAGGGAAGAGCTCAGTGCCCTAAGAAGTGTTGTTCCCAGCCTGAGACAAGACACAGAAAAAGAATCAAAAGCAGCAGAAACTTTCCCCAAACACAGGAGAAGCCCCTGATGGACCCCCTCATGGTGCATAGGAGAACAAGAAGTAACTATTCCTCATGCCTTCCCCAAAATCCTGGAGTGCTGTGGGATGTTCTGAATGGCAAATGTATTGCTAATTAGTCAATAAATAAAACACTGATTGGCCATTGGCTAGGCAGGAAGTGTAGGCGGGACAAGGAGGAGAATAAAGCTGGGAAGTGGAAGGCTGAGTCAGGGAGACACTGCCAGCCGCCACCATGACAAACAGCATGTGAAGATGCCGGTAAGCCACGAGCCACGTGGCAAGGTATAGATTAATGGGAATGGATTAATTTAAGCTGTAAGAACAGTTAGCAAGAAGCCTGCCACGGCCATACAGTTTGTAACCAATATAAGTCTCTGTGTTTACTTGGTCGGGTCTGAGGCTGTGGGACTGGCAGGTGAGAGAGATTTGTCCTGACTGTGGGCCAGGCAGGAAAACTCTAGCTACACTGGAGGTGGCACCAAAATTTATTTTCTTTTTCTTTCTTTCTTTTTTTGTTTTCTGTTTTTTGCTTTTCGAGACAGGGTTTCTCTGTGTAGCTTTGCGCCTTTCCTGGAACTCGCTTTGGATACCAGGCTGGCCTCGAACTCACAGAGATCCGCCTGCCTCTGCCTCCAGAGTGCTGGGATTAAAGGCATGCGCCACCACCGCCCGGCTCAAAACTTTTAATATAAAGTGTCACTTGCATCCTCTTCTCTCCTAGCCCCTCAGTGCCCTTGATGTGATGACGCTGTGTTGGGCACTACTGGGAGATGCGCACATCCTTCTCTAATTCCAGCTGTGGCTCACTGTCGACAGAGACGCTGCAGCATGGCTTGAGACAGTGAGTTATAGAACCAGTCTGTACATCCAGACTGCCAGCGTGTGGGACGACCTGGCAAACTGCTGTGCCAGCTGCATTGGTTCGTGTGCACCAGAGAGTGCGTCTCTCCCACACACAGATGTGGTGTGAGTGCCCGCTCACCTGGTACAAGAGCAGCCCTTTACAAGACTGCCAACAACCACTGGGCACCAAATCTGCCTAAGAACCCTGTGGAGCTTGTCCACCCCCGCTACGGAAGGTACGAGCTTCAGAAATGCGCTCTGCAGGACTGCATCCCCCACGTGGTGAAGCTGCTGAACAGCCACCTTGACCTGCTGGGCCTGCAGAGGTATCAGTGGGTTTGCCACCAGCTTGGTGAGCATGCGGCAGCCCTATCGACACTAGAGCTATTCGTGAAATGATAACAGTGTGCGGATTAGGTGACTGGATAAAGGGAGGGCTGAGTGGTTCTGAGATCCTAAACTGGACAAGGGTTAGGTTTCCTGGGCATTTCGGCTCCTCTCACCCTCCTGACCCTAAGCATCAGGCATCTTTGTTTTCGTGAAAACTTTGTGACTCTTCCCTGGATGCCCACTTCTGTGTCTTGGGTAGGCTTCTTCCTGGGCCTTTGGCAGGGCTGTTGGATCCATCCGAGCTTTTCTCTTCCACGATTCCCTGCTTCTTAGCCCCAGCCCCAAATAACCCACTGCACTCTGCCTGGTGGTCCCAGAGCCTCCCACTGTGTCCTCATCCCTGTCCACAGGACTCGGGTTTGCTCTCCGCTTCCTTCCTGCCTGCAGTCTCTCCAGGCCTGGGAGAGCATCCCTGTTCACCTGCTCAGGACGTGACAGGGCCACATCCTCCTTCCCACAAACACTGTTGTCTGAATGGATACCTCTCCTGTCTCCTGGCCTTGTATGCAAGGGAATGTTGTCCTGAGTTAGAGGATTCTTTGTGTTTCTTTTCCTTTCAAGGATGCATTGTTCTGGCTCTCCATCTGCACTTTCTACCTTCTCCACTTCTATACAGAGTCTCACTAAATAACGCAGACTAGCCTCAGACTTACAGTGTTCCTGCATCTCTAGGACTGGGAATATACGTATGTGCCACCAAACCCAGCCTTCCAGTTGGTTTTAAATTTTATTTGTTACTTTAATGTCCTAGAGGACACACAAATACTGCAATACTCTGTGGTGGGGAAACTCAAACTTATTCAGCCAGGAGTTGCTGAGGTGGCATGGCCTTTTCTGTGCTGGTGAATTGGGTCACGGGCCCTCAGCCCTGTCTACAGTCTTTGCTGCCTGCAGCCCACATTCCAACCACCTAGCCTCTGCCTAACCTTTTCTGGGGTGCCATAATCTGGTATCCTCCTACCACCTGGGTGATTTGCCATGGGGTTGGTTCTCCTGGTTCAGAATGAAGAAGCTCACAGGTAAAGTACTGCCAGGAAACTTGGGGTCTGGCTGATCTATATTCCTGACCCCACATTTTCCTTTGGTTAAGCTGAAATGCCAGTATTAGTGTCCTACTGAATGTGGGTAGCTCAGGGTCACTCAGGGGCTCAGCCAATCCTCTCTTTATGCCCCCTTTACCCTGTCTTGGGGCCCAGAGAGATCAGGTCCCTTTCCTTGGGATATCTGCTGCTGGGAATCTGAGCCCCAGAGTTAAGCTGCCTGCTTAACTAGATTTGAAGACCACATTCCCTCCCAGGCTTGTGGTGCTCCTAGAGACTTGCCCCCTCCTCTCTTCTGGGTTTCCACGCTTCCCTTGCTGCTCTCTGTCTCCTCCTCCCCCTACAGCAGTTTCCAGGAACCCGCAGGCTTCTGTCCCCTTGACTCTGGCTTTTCTGGCAGAAGGATGAGGGCTTCCTGGTGTATGATCCACCCTTCTTTCTCCATGCCTCAGTTCACCCTCTGAGTGGAAGGGCTTTGGACTGAGCCATTGCTTCTTGATCTGAAGGGTTCCATTCCTCTTGCAGTGTTCCCAAGCAGCTTCTCTTGAGCTCTGTCCTCCTCAGGTGGAGCTCTGGTATTCCTTGGCAAGGAGCGTGTCTTTTTAGTAAGCTCCCATGGGTCTGGACAAGGGACACATGTGAAGAAGTGCTGTCTGTGGTGGCTCTGACACTGTGGATGTCATCTACTGTCCCAGAGCAAGCAGAGCTACTCTTCCGGGTGGCTTTGAGGTGGGACTTTGATGTATAGAGATTCTGATGTCTCTGTACCTTTTCTAGGTGACTTGGACACTGAGGCCAGAATTCTGTCCTTGTCAGAAGACATGAATGACACAGAAGAGCCAGAAAGCCAAGCTCTTGCTCAGAAGGCACCAGCTCTGAGAAGGCAGAAGGAAGCCACTAACCCCTGTCCTGGAGAAAATAGAGATACCCTCTGGGGAGTGGGTCCCATGTTCCCTCATCCTCCTCTTTCAGTGAAAGCCCAACTGGTCCCAACCTGAGGGTCCAATTGCATGACCTGTTAGAACATTTGGGGCCAGGGCTTTAGCACTGTTGCTTGGGGCCAGTAGGCTTCAGGACCACACAGCTTACTTTCAAGCTTCTGGACAGCAGAGCCACCTTTAGCATGGTAGCCCAGAGACAGGAGTGGATACTGAATGGAGTCCATGAGACTGGACTGAGATTCTTGATCTTTCAACTTGAAGGCATTTGTTGCAAAGGATTCCCTTCCTTGAGGAAACCTGCAGGCATTGGCACCAGAAGTCCTTGGTTCCAATGCTGTTGACTTGATCTCTAGTCAAGAAGAAAACATCACAGCCTTTCACAAAGGTTGTTTCAGTGATAGTTCATTGGATAAATGTCCATTATTATTTAGTCTGTTCTCAGGACAGGACAGGACCTTGACCTCAGCCAGTGTCTGAGATACAAGGTGGAATTCAGCAGAACTTCCTTTTCAAAGTCTTATAGCTTGGGACCTGGTTCCCTTAGAGTGGTACATTGTAAGGCATATGGCTCATGTATACCTTCTGTATTGTACGTTAATCAACTGCAGTCATTTGGGGGACCTTCCAGGCCCTCAGACTGGCATCCTGTCCTGCACTTTTGTACACTTGCTTCCTCAACCTCTCCAGAGGGGCTGGAAGAGCCTGCTTCCTGAACCTATGTTCTATCCCACCCCAGGATCCTGCTCTGCTCTTCCCTCTGCTCAGAGCATCCTACTGCCCTGTGCCCAAATGACCCCCTCCTCATTTCCCTCAGGCCTTTCTGCAACCACCATGAATCCTGGGAGGCTTTCTCTGGCCATACTAGACTCTCCAAAACATCATGCCCATCATTGCATTCTCTTTCTGTATTTTAATTTTTCTGTCTAGAATGTATCCAACCCATCTTCTCTGAGTTTCATTTGCCAATCTTACCAGTGCCTGCCTCCCTCACTAGCTGTCAGCTGAAGAGGGGAAGGACTTTGTGTTTTGTCCACGAGAGAACTTTGGGCTCCAAGTAGGCACCCTAAGTGTTTGTGGAATGATGGACAGGTGACAAGGTGATGGGAGTGTGTGAAACAGTGCCCCCAGAGGAGCATCTGGATCTGAAAGACTCCCTGGGGCCTCCTAGCCACTGCAGCTTTCTTGAAGCCATGGAAGGCCCTTGTGTGGCCTTTGGCCCCTTTTGATTTAGGGTCTGAGTCATGGAAATAACTCCTATCCAAGGCAGTGACTTGGGTGGGTGGGTGGTGGGTACAGTCGACAGGGCCCTTGGGCAGATTTCTAGGATCCAGGCCAGACTCAGCTGTTCGGCAGTCAATGGACTTCTCAGTGATTCAGTCTGAATCACAGATACTCAGGCTTCATGGAATGGGACTATGATTCTTTCTTTTTTTTTTAATATTTATTTTTATCTTGTGTGCATTGATGTTTTGCCTGCATGTATGTCTGTGTGAGGGTGTTGGATCCTGGAGTTACAGACAGTTGTGAGCTGCCATGTAGGTGCTGGGAATTGAACCCAGGTCCTCTGGAAGAGCAGTCAGTGCTGTTTTTTTTTTAATTAATTAATTAATTTATTATGTATACAGTGTTCTGTCTGCATGTATGCCTGCTGGCCAGAAGAGGGCGCCAGATCTCATTACAGATGACTGTGAGCCACCATGTGGTTGCTGGGAATTGAACTCAGGACCTTTGGAAGAGCAGCCAGTGCCCTTAACCAGTGAGCCATCTCTCCAGCCTGGGACTATGATTCTTAATTGACCCGGGGGCAGGTGTCACCTGTCCTCTAGAGACAGAGGCAGATATGAAGACTGAGAGAAGGCCATCCAGGTGTGCTGATTTGGGAAAGCATGGGAAGGGGAGGGAAGGCAGATGGTCTCACTTTTAGCAGCATTTCTGAGCAATGTAGGCTCAGGGCTGTGGGGCACAGCACTGGGATCTGTCATTGACCCTTACCTGCCCCTGGATGCCTGAAGGATGATGCTGGTGTCTGACGGGAGGACTGCAGGCAGCAGACATCTGAGACGTTCTCTAGACTCACTTATAATACAGCTCAGTCCTTGAAAATATCCCAACACACACCTTTTCCCTGCCCCTAGTGACCTTTAGGATGGTTCTCTCCTCAGTCATGGGGACTTAGGAGCGATGTGATTCCGTGTCTCTTTGGGCTCATCTGCCTGCTCTTCTTACATACAGCACAGAGTCCAGAGCAGGAGTGGCAATGTAGTCAGGGTCACACAGCCAGTTAACTGGAGGATGAAGACCCTGCTTTCTTCTGAAGGCCAGTGTGTGCAAACATTGCAGTGTGGCCTCCATGTATTGGGCAGCCCCTGGTTCCCGGGACCTCACAGATTTCTAGGATCCAGGCCAGTGCTTGACATTTTGTCTCATTCAATCCCAAGACCCACAGAGGTTACCAGCTCCGTGTTATTCAAGGCAAACTGATGCACAGAGACAAGGAGTCTTACACCACTGCCACAAAGTAAAAGTGAAGCCAGGATTTGGACTCAGATGTGCTCAGTTGACCTGCACAGCCTCAGGAATTCTACCATGTGGATGCTGGCCTTCAGGATGGTCACTTCTTTCCCATGCCCAGCCCTAGTCTCAGCAAGGCATGATCACTTTGAGACAACATCCTTCTCTGTCCCTAGTCTAGTGCAAAATGTGTGTCCTTGAGAGCAGGTGGGAATACAGTGTGGGCTCAAGGAAGAGGACACTCACCTCTAATGGCCCATGGGACTCTCATCTTTCCCATAACAGGTCCCCTGCCGAAGAGACAGACACGGCATACCCAAAGGTGTGTGAACTTAGGCTGAGGATGTGAACAGAGGAAGATGGGAAAGGTGCTGGAGCCTAAGACTGGGAGTCAGAATGCTCAGTCCATACCCTGGACTGACTACTACGTCAGTGTGTGTCTCCAAGTAGTTACTCATTGAGCCTCAGTTCTCTATGTAGACCTAGGGATGGAATGAGGGTATGTACCTACAGCCCCTTCCTTAGGATTTGCCTGCCTCTGTCACCCCCACCCTGTCCAGAGCCCTCCCTCTGCTCACCCAGTACATGTCAGCTGGTTGGAGTGTGGAAAGTGGAACTTTGCAGCCTGGAGGACATGCTTTGTGGCCATGGGCCCAATACAATGCAGGTCAACAGTCTGGTGGGTGACTCAGGCCAGCCTGGAGGGTGTGAGCATCCCTGGCCAGGGAGATTGGATTGAGGCAGGATCACAGGCTGTGGGGCAGACAGGTAGCTCCCTCAGGCTGACATGGGTTTGGGCCAGTAGATGGTCCAAGACAACACACACGTGCTTGTGGTAGTTGTTACCATTCTCCCCTACTTCTGTCTCCTTTTCCCCATCAGAGGACAGAAAGAAGCTGCCTTTGCTGGCCAGCCTATTCCTTAATGGTCGTCTCTTTATCAGTTGACTGGAGATGACATGGGTGGGTAAAAGAGACAAGTATCCACCAACTCTCCCGTCTCTCGCTAACCCTGGGTAGGGTTCCTGTGGTTCTGCAGTGACCTCTACCAGTCCTTGAATCTACTCCTTATACAGGATCAGGTGGAGCGTCCAGGTGGTCTGGCTGTCCCATGCCAGTCATGCTTCCTGAAGCCAAGGTCTTCCATTTCCTAGGGTAGGCTGGTCTGAGGACTGGTCCTGGGAATTGGGAGCTGAGGGCAGTCATCTGTAAGAACAGCCTGTAAATAGGACACATGTTTCTCTGTCCCATTTCCTGCATGATTGCCCTTCAGAGACTGTCTTTCATGGGTCCCTAGAAGATCCCAGGGACCCTCCTGTCACCCTTCCCCTTATCCTGCTCCTCCCCCTCCTACACATGTTCTGTTTCTCCTCTCAGGTACCCTCCCCTTTCATCCTTTCTGGCTGTCTGTACTCGCTGGCTCCCTGACAGTTATCAGGAGAGGGAACTCCAGTAGGGTGTGGTGGGCACACCATCCCCGCTTCCTACATTGCAGGTGCCCTGAACTAGGTTCCCTGAGCCAGGATCCCTGCCTCAAGCCAGCTGTGTGGCAGACTGAATGGGCCTCCGTGTCAACCTGCTGTGCTCTGAGGTGCTGGAGACCATACTTCCCTGTGGCCTGCAGCCCCTTCTTGCTCCCAGGCCCAGTGTGGTCAAGACTTGGAGCACGTGTGGTGTGGCTCTTGAAGAGAGGAGGCCACTGCTGATTCACCGAACAGCTCTATGGGCCGGGTCCAGCAGCCCAGACAGCGGGCACAGCCTAGGCTACCTGGGACAGAAGTGTTCCAGGGAGGTGCTGGTTAGAGAGTTGGCTGTAGCCAGGTGACTGCTACAGGGGAGCTTAGATCTTGATCCCTCTGTCCTTGGGAGTAGATGCCTCAGAAAAGCAAAAGGCTGGACAGTATTGTTGGCAGGTCTGTGACCCCTGCCCTGGAAAGCCTGAAGCAGCAGGGTTGCTGCCCTAGGCAAGCCTGGGGTACACAGTGAGACCTTGTCTCCAGGAGAAAACCAAAAGGAAGCCAAATCCACTCAGCTCCTGATCCCCTACCCCAGCTGAAATCAATCCACAAAGAGGGAAGGAAAGGGGAGGAAGGAAGGAAGGAAGGAAGGAAAGAAGGAAGGAAGGAAGGAAGGAAGGAAGGAAGGAAGGAAGGAAGGGGCCAGAGGAAGGAGAAGGAAACAGTTTAGATGAGATCTAAATCAGCCAGTTCGTTTACGAACACAAAGCAAGGAAATGTTGATTTCTCTTCAGCTCTGGGGTTCGGGTGTGTGGGGTGTGGAGGAGGTGGGGTGGCTGTGGCAGGAGCAGGGTGGTGACAAACATGGCTGAAGGAAATTTTGGGGAAGAGTGCTAAGTAGTGACTGCTAAGGTGGCAGAAGACCCTCCCTGCAAACGTTTCCAGAGTTCACGTGTGTTCCGTTTATGCTTAGGAGACGCATCTGAGCCGGAGAGCAGCGGGACAACAGCTGTGGTAGACGAGGGCTGATTTATGAAACTTGTTCAAACTGCTGAGTGTGTGAGCGTTGCATGCTGGGAGAAAATGGGCAAATGGGAACCCAGACTTTATCCCATATAAGCATGTTACCTAGAACAACCTTATTTCCCATTACAGGGTTGTTTTCTAACCAGGTTTCATTGAGCCGTCTGCCCTGGAAGCCATCAGTGGGTCTTAGGATCCAGAAAGACAAGCACTCTCTCTTGGGGCAGCAGGGAGAAGCAATGCATTTATGCTGATATAAATCCATAAGCAGGGGGCCAGCCTGCTCTCCTGTGTGGAGAGGCAGGGCTAGTTCTCCCACTTCTGTAACCCAGGTACCAGCTCTCTCGCCTGCCCCAGGAGGCGGTGGGTGAGGGGAAGGGCATCTCTCTCACCCATGCCACCGTATGGCAGATGAGGGGTCAGCTCTCTATTCTTAGGCCTCGGTGTCAGCTGACCTGCATCCCTCACAACAGATTCAGCTCTAGTGTGCTGCCCTGGTGTGCTACATGCCGGTGGGGGTGGGGCCATCTTTCCTGAGTGATTGGGGTGCCCTCCCCTGAGAGGCAGGCCTATCTCTCCTGCCTCAGTATCCAGTGAGGGGCAGGACCATCCATCCCAGGACCAGCAAAGGGCAGGCCTAGTTCAGGACCCCACTCTGAATTCCACACGTGAGGTTCCTATGACCCCCTGTTCTAACACCAGCCATGGACATCATTACAGAATCCAGTACAGCAGGACCATGGACCCAGAGATGGCAGCAGCTCAGCCCTGGATGTCACCATGGCCCAGGTGGCAGCACAGGACACCCAGATCAGTATGGCTCCAGTGGCAGCATGGCCCTGGGACTACAACATGGGCCCAGGTGGCTGATCAGACCATGGGCTCCACACAGCCCTCGACACCAAAGACTTTTAAATAGAATTAAAATACTCATTTAGCTTCTCGCTGAATGCCACGAAGCAGAGGAAAATAGTTTTTCTTGTAGGAGGCAGTGCGGTCCGCCTGCTTTAGACAGCAACATGTGTGTGAGCATCTGTCTACTGACTTTCTTCAAGACAGTGAGATCAAAACATTGAAAACATGCTGGATGATAAGACCGAGGATGATCTGGCAAATGTGAGGAACCTCCAAAGCAAGGAAGGGGCATCAGTTAATGAGATTCCTAGTCAGATAGTGGGACACAGTGCAGCAGGAGTTGGGTGTCTCTTCCTACCAGAGAGGCAGAGGAAGTGGGAAAGTAAATCACATGGATTCCCTGGTCGGGGTAGAATAATGGTGACAGTCTACCACCACAGACCCAATGAGAAGCAGTTTGAGGTACAGGGGGGTCATTCTGGATTTTGCTTCAAGGCTGTCATCTCATCATGGCAGAGAAGACAGGGCAGTGGACAGAGAAGGTGTGGCCAGAGGTCCAGGGAGCAGACTGGTCACATTGCATCCAGACTCAGGAAGCAGAAAGCAAACAGAACTGGGACTCGACTCTTGAACCTCTAGTCTTCCTGCAGTTTTCACGTTCTTTTGAGAGACTCCATCTTCTAAAGGTTCCAAACTCTTCCCTACAGCACCCCCAGCTGAGTTCAGACACAGGAAGCTGTGAGGGACACTTTACCTTCAAAACCAGAACATAAGCTATGTGACTTAAGACCTTGTATATATTGACCATCTCATGTCACACAATGGATGCTCAGTAGAAACACAAGGACTCACTCTCCCATATGATACATTTTTATCATCCTTCAGGTTCCACTGAAGAAGAGGGTATGTTCCCAGTACTTAATGCCTCTTTATCCTCATGGCATTTTTATTAATAAGTAGTTCAATGATTTCACACGTGTTACCTCTACTTTGAACCACACTTGTGAAAACCAAAATCTTTTGTGACTTCAGGGAAACCATACAGAATGCTCATATATCAAAGAAAAAATGGGGAGAGGAGGGCTTTAACATTATTGTGTTTGTCTGATGGCATAAAAGCTGAGTAGCAAAACTTGCAGTTTTTCCATCGCAGTGGAGATTGTCTTGTCCTCCACAGTATCAAATTTCCACAAGGGAAAAGGTAACTTTCAGGTTGTCTGTTGCTGGATCCTAATGACTCCCCAGGGGAGGGGGTGAGAAGGTAAAATATCAATGATACAACTTTTAAAAAATTTTGCATATATATGGTGTGCCTGGGAGTATATGAATGTACCACTTGCATGCCTCTACCTGTGGAGGTCAGAAGAACAAGCATACCAAATAATTGCAACTGGAGTTACAGATAGATGTGAAACACCACATGGGTGCAAGAGAGTGAACCAAAGTCAACTACAAGAGTTCCAAAAGCTCTAAAACACTGAGCCTCATTTGCACGAGATTGTACGGCATCTTAAAAATGTTTTAACCATTTTATTTATTATTTTTATATATGAGGATGTTTTGCCTACATATATGTCTGTGCACCATGGCTTCCCAGGAACCCAGAAGAGACCGTTGGATGCCCTGGGACAGGAATTATAGATGACACTGAGCCACCATGTTGGTGCTTGGCATCGAACCCTGGTCCTCTGGAACAGCTGGCAGGTGCTTTTATCTGCCAAGTCATCTTTTCAGAAATTTTCACATTTTCCCCTGATCATTCAGGCAATCAAAGCAAAGCCTGTTTGCTTACCTCTGCTTTCATTTATAACAGTTTGTTATATGTTGCATATTTTCTTTTTTGAAAGAGCATAACGTGAGATAGAGAATCTATTTTGACAGAGAATCGAGATAAAAGGAACATATATCACATAAACAATCTGAAGCCTTAAGAATTTATATGTCTAAAATCACAGATATTCAATGCAAAAATGTCATTCATTGGATTAAAAGATCAGGCTTCACTGACAAGCAACAGTCGGTCAAAACACTGAACGTTCTTTCTAGCATTGGGGAGACAACTCAGCTAGTAACGTTCTCGCCTTGCAGGCATGAGACCCCGATTGTAGTCCTAGAAGCTCATGAGAGAAGCTGTGCACTGGGGGAGCAGTTGGAGTTTTCAATCCCCCCTTTTCAGCTCAGGCTCCATGTCCAGGCAGCCTAGCCTGTGTGTCATATTGTGGGTCATTGACCACCTTTCTCAGAAAAGAAAAAATGGGGGACAACGCCTGAGGAATGACACCAAGGTGCTCCTCTGGCCAGCACACGGGCACTTGCACCCACACATGTGCACCATGTACACACTAACACACACTCTTTGTAACAGTCACCTACAGCTTTACTTCCTCTGCACACAGCCTTCAGGAATAAGCCTCTCAGCTTTAGTAACATAGGTGCTTTCTAGAGAGCTTCCTGAGTATGAACAAGGGCAACATCTTCAGAGAGAGACACAAGAATCCTAACTCTTCAAAAACGGGAAACAAAACGGGGTCCACACAAATAACATGAGAAATAATTAAGTGATTTTTGTAGTTGATATTGATGAAACAGGAGGGAAAGCATGAACCAGAGGAAAGTTCTTGAACCGTGTGGCTTCACCTGGCACAGGCAGGAATGATGGAGCCAGTGTCTCTTCTTTTTGACAAATATAGCAGTTATGGCACATTGGGATCTAAGGACCCTGAAGAGAGGGGAGGAGAATGGGGTAAAGTCAAAGCGTCCCTGTGGGATGCAGTGAGTGGGACCGGGAGCATCCAGGTCACACCTTGTGCTCCAGAGGCTGAGGGAGCAGAGAAGGGATGAGACACCGGAAGTGTGTGTGCTTTGCCTTTCAGAGCATTAGGGTGAGCAGTGCTGGCCGTGGACTCCACTGTGCTTGCTGGAGGCTCCTCCATTGAAAGATGACCTTTGTCCTGGACAGATGTTATGCAGACACTAAGAGACCACGGATGCCAACCCAGACTATTATACCCAGCAAAACTCTCAATCACCATAGATGGAGTAAACAAAATATTCCATGATAAAACCAGATTTAAACAATACCTATCCACAAATCCAGCCCTACAGAAAGCACTAGAAGGAAAAATCCAACCTAAAGAAGCTAAACACACTCATGAAAACTCAGGCAATAGATAATCCCACACCAATAAATACCAAAGAAGGAAAACGTAATACTACCACAAAAAAAAAAATAACAGGAATTAGCCGGGCGGTGGTGGCACACGCCTTTAATCCCAGCACTCGGGAGGCAGAGCCAGGCGGATCTCTGTGAGTTCGAGGCCAGCCTGGGCTACCAAGTGAGTCACAGGAAAGGCACAAAGCTACACAGAGAAACCCTGTCTCGAAAAACAAAAAAAATTAAAATAAAATAAAATAAAATAACAGGAATTAACAATCACTGGCCATTAATATCCATCAATATCAATGGTCTCAACTCACCTATAAAAAGACACAGACTAACAGAACGGATAAGAAAACAGGATCCATCCTTCTGCTGTATACAAGAAACACATCTTAACTTCAAAGACAGACACTACCTCAGAGTAAAGGGCTGGGAAAAGGCTTATCAATCAAATGGACCTAAGAAACAAGCTGGTGTAGCTATCCTAATATCTAATAAAATAGACGTCAAACTAAAATCAATCGAAAGAGATCAGGATGGACATTACATATTTATCACAGGAAAAATCCATCAAGATGAAGTCTCAATTCTGAACATTTATGACCCAAATACAAAGGCACCCACATTCATAAAAGAAACATTACTAAAGCTTAAATCGCACATCAAACGCTACACATTAGTAGTGGGAGATTTCAACACACCACTCTCACCAAAAGACAGATCTACCAGACTGAAACTTAACAAAGCAATAAAGGACCTAACAGATGTTATGGCTCAAATGGACTTAATAGATATCTACAGAACATTCCATCCTAACACAAAAGAATATACCTTCTTCTCAGCACCCCATGGAACCTTCTCTAAAATTGACCACATGCTTGGTCACAAAGCAAATCTCAACAGATACAAAAACATTGGAATAACCTCCTGTATCTTATCGGACCACCATGCCTTAAAGTTAGAATTCAACAACAACAAAAACTATAGAAAGCCTACAATCTCATGGAAACTGAATAATGTCCACCTGAAATACCAATGGGTCAAGGAAGAAATAAAGAAAGAAATTAAAGATTTCCTAGAATTCAATGAAAATGAAAGTACAACATACCCAAAGCAGTGCTAAGAGGAAAATTCATAGCTCTAAATGCACACATAAAGATGGAGCAATCCCATACCAATGACTTAACAGCACAACTGAAAGCTCTAGAACAAAAAGAAACAAACTCACCCAGGAGAATAGACGCCAGGAAATAATCAAATTGAGGGCTGAAATCAATGAAATAGAAACCAAGAGAACAATACAAAAAATCAATGAAACAAAGAGTTGGTTCTTTGAAAAAAATCAACAAGATAGACAAACCCCTAGCCAAATTAACCAAAAGGCAAAGAGAGAGCACCCAAATTAACACAATCAGAAATGAAAAGGGAGAAATAACAACAGACAATGAGGAAATCCAGAGAACCATCAGGTCATACTTTGAAAACCTGTACTCCACAAAATTGGAAAATCTGGAAGAAATGGACAATTTTCTGGATATATACCACATACCAAAGTTAAATCAAGACCAGATAAACTATTTAAATAGACCAATAACCCCTAAAGAAATAGAAACAGTCATCAAAAATCTCCCAACCAAAAAAAAAAGCCCAGGACCAGATGGTTTCAGTGCAGAATTCTACCTGACTTTCAAAGAACTAACTCCAATACTCTTCAAATTGTTCCACACAATAGAAACAGAAGGACATTACCAAACTCTTTTTATGAGGCTACAATTACCCTGATACCCAAACCACACAAAGATGCAACAAAGAAAGAGAATTACAGACCAATCAACCTCATGAACATTGATGCAAAAATACTCAACAAAATATTGGCAAACCGAATCCAAGAACACATCAAAAAAATTATTCACCATGACCAAGTAGGTTTCACCCCAGGGATGCAAGAATGTTTCAACATACGAAAATCTGTCAATATAATACACCATATAAACAAACTGAAAGAAAAAAAAACACATGATCATCTCATTAGATGCTGAAAAAGTCTTTGACATAATCCAACACCCCTTCATGATAAAGGTCTTAGAGAGATCAGGAATACAAGGAACATTCCTAAACATAATAAAGGCAATTTACAGCAAGCCAACAGCCACCATCAAATTAAACGGAGAGAAACTCAAAGCGATTCCACTAAAATCAAGAACAAGACAAGGCTGTCCACTCTCCCCATATTTATTCAATATAGTACTTGAAGTTTTAGCTAGAGCAATAAGACAACAAAAGGAGATCAAAGGAATACAAATTGGAATGGAAGAAGTCAAACTTTCACTATTTGCAGATGATATGATAGTATCATAACTGACCCCAAAAATTCTACCAGGGAACTCCTACAGCTGATAAACTCATTCAGTAAAGTGGCAGGATACAAGATCAACTCAAAAAAATCAGTAGCCCTCCTATACACAAATGATAAAAGGGCTGAGAAAGAAGTCAGAGAAACATCACCCTTATAATAGCCACAAATAGTATAAAATACCTTGGGATAACATTGACTAAACAAGTGAAGGGCCTTTTTGATAAGAACTTCAAATCTCTAAAGAAAGAAATTGAAGAAGATACAGAAAATGGAAGGATCTCCCATGCTCATGGACAGTAGGATTAATATAGTAAAAATGGCAATCTTACCAAAGGCAATCTACAGACTCAATGCAATCCCCCATCGAAATCCCAAAACAATTCTTCACAGACTTGGAAAGAAAAATACTCAACTTCATATGGAAAAACAAAAGACCCAGGATAGCTAAAAGAATCCTGTATAATAAAGCAACCTCTGGAGGAATTACCATCCCTGACATCAAGCTCTACTATAGAGCTATAGTAATAAAAACAGCTTGGTACTGGTATAAAAACCGACATACAGACCAATGGAATCGAATTGAAGACCCTGACATTAATCCACGCACATATGAACACCTGATTTTTGACAAAGAAGCCAAAACTATACAATGGAAAAAAGAAAGTATCTTCAACAAATGGTGCTGGCATAACTAGATGTCAGTATGTAAAAGATTACAAATAGATCCATATCTGTCACCATGCACAAAACTCAAGTCCAAGTGGTTCAAAGATGTCAACATAAATCCAGTCACACTAAACTTAATAGAAGAGAAAGTAGGAAGTACTCTTGAACGCATTGGCACAGGAGATTACTTCCTAAATATAACACCAGCAGCACAGACACTGAGCACAACAATTAATAAATGGGACCTCTTGAAACTGAGAAGCTTTTGTAGGGCAAAGGACACAGTCAACAAGACAAAATGACAGCCTACAGAATGGTAAAGATCTTCACCAACCCCACATCTGACAGAGGATTGATCTCCAAAGTATATAAAGAACTCAAGAAACTAGACATCAAAATACTGAACAATCCAATTAAAAAATGGGCTAAAGAGCTAAACAGAGAATTCTCAAAAGAAGAGTCACAAATGACTGAAAGACATTTAAAGAAATGCTCAACATCCTTAATCATCAGAGAAATGCAAATCAAAATGACTCTGAGATACCACCTTATGCCTGTCAGAATGGCTATGATCAAAAACACTAATGACAGTCAATGTTGGAGAGGATGCGGAGCAAAAGGAACACTTCTCCACTGTTGGTGGGAATGCAAACTTGTACAACCACTGTGGAAATCAGTATGGAAGTTTCTCAGAAAATTGGGAATTGATCTACCTAAAGACACAGCCATACCACTCTTGGGCGTATACCCAAGGAATGCTCAATCATACCACAAGGACACATGCTCAACTATGTTCATAGCAGCACTATTTGTAATAGCCAGAACCTGGAAACAACCTAGATGCCCGTCAACTGAAGAATGGATTAAGAAAATGTGGTACGTATACACAATGGAGTACTACTCAGCAAAGAAAAACAATGACAGCATGAAATTTGCAGGCAAATGGATGGAACTAGAAAAAAAAATCATCCTAAGTGAGGTAACCCAGACTCAGAAAGACAAACATGGTGTACTCACTCATAAGTGGATTCTAGATATAAAGCAAAGAACAATCAGACTGCAACCCACAGAACCAGGGAGGCTACATAGCAGGGGGGACCCTAGGATGACTGTGGCTTATAATAAGTTTTGGTTTTACTCAATTACTGGGCAAGCCTCAATGAAACATTTCACAATTAGGATAAGAATTTATACTGTATCAAGCTGATAATAGAAAATAAATTTAAAAAGCAAAAAAAAAAAAGAAAACAAACAAACAAAAAAAGATGACCTTTGTCAGAACACCTACTGCCTCCCACAGTTCTAACCAGCAGTTTCAGAGTCCTATGCTTTCAATTCCTAGAGCCACAGTCTCCCTCCACAGCCAGGTGCTACCCCAGCCCTGCCTTCCATGATGCTGGCATCACCAAGCTTAGCAGGTAGTAAAAGTTTTCAACTATTAAGGGACTGGTTTTCCCCAAATCTGTCTTGTGATTCTCCAGTGTGGTCTTCACATCCAGTGACGGTCACGGTCCCCAGCTTTCGTCAGCCATCTGAAAACAACCTAGTGTTTCTGTGATTGACAACGTGCCAACACTTGACTCAGCCATTCTCCTGGTGTCATGGGCATTGCTGGCCCCAGGTCCCAAGCAGCCTGGCTCTTGTAGCATTTCTCAGGGATGGTAGTGTGATTACTAATGGACACATGTACAGCAATATCCTCTGAGCAGAACAGCTACCATCTTCATGAGTGGTACCAGCTCCACCTATTTGTAAGAGTTAATCAAGGCTGGCTTTGATGACACACTTTCACGGAATGTACTGTACTCTCAACTGAGTATCTGGTCACCTCTCCAACCATTTGTATAAAAATTAGATCTGGTTGTAGGTAGCCTCAGGGATGATGAAGAGGAGCTACATAGCATATAGTCTGGGTAGTTTAACTTATAGCAGCTCCATCTATGCAGCCATAGGGGAGCCATCATCCACGTTGGATGCAGACTCCCAGCAAGGCTACTCTAGGGCCACTCCCGCCCATAACCCCTCATGCCTGCTCTCTAAGTAAGCCTAGTAAATTAATTTGCCCAGGGTCATAGAGACGTCCTCCACACCTCTGGTGTGTGGCCAGGAGAACATGCATTTATTATAGGAGTCTGGCTATAATAAGGCTTCCCAGAAGGTGGGAAGTCCTTGTCAGAGGCAGGTCTGCGTGCTGGGCCCTGCCCTTCCATCAAACAGGGTCCCTCTTTGTTTCTTTCCAGCTGGCTAGAAGACCCCAGGTTCTAATGATACGTGGACAGTCTTGTGCCATCTCACAAGACATCTCACTGGCGCTCCTGTCCATCTGCCTCCCTGTGGGACTTCAGGCTTTGTTTTACCCCGTCACCCCAGGTCAGAGGTGTAACCCTGCTCTGCTCATCAGAGACAGGGAAAGAGGAAGAGAAGCACATGGGTGTAACACAGCCCCAGCCCTTAGTGGAAATCAAGACCAGCTCTTCCCAGGACTGTGGTGTCCAGGGGAGAAGCTGTGGCCACTGTCTTAGCAGCCTTCTCTCCTCAGCCCAGACTCATGTGGCTTCTAAACCTAGATGACTAGGCATATACGTAGTCTCTTTCTAGTAGATACATCTTGGGGCCATGAGAGTTGGGTGGGGCCTAACCTTCTACCAAGTAGCTGGATTCTTTCCATACATGCTTGCTCCAACTAGGGTTCAGTCTGGGTGTAGAGCTGGGCCCTGGCCCTGAGCAGCTCAAACTTCCCGGGCACTGTGAATGCCAGAGTGCACCAGGTCACTCATATATCCAATGTAAGTATTTTGACCTGGTCTCACACAGATCCAGTGGTGAATGCATGAATGCCAATCGTCTACCTTAACAATCCAGCCTTAGCCTTCCACCTGTGTCCCTTCTGGGTTCTTTGGAAGGCCTTGGGAATGCCTCTTACACATCCCATGTCTAATCTGAATCCCAGCTCAGATCTTCCTACTCCTCTGATCCTTGGAGGATCTTCTTTGTACTCAGGTCCCCGCTATAGCATTTAGTGGGTCAGCACAAAGATAAACCTACATGTTTCCCTGTAATGAAGTGACTCAATAGATAGACTAAACTTTTAGATGCCATTCAACCAGCCTCTTTTTGTTGTGAATACATCCATTCCATTTTTAGCTATGGGGAGAATACTAAGTTGTTGGGTTTTTTTTATTGCTGAGACACAGAGCTGCAGTTGCCATAAAGCATCATAATGAAGCACACAATTAAAATATTGAAAGGGCACACCTAAGGAAAGACAAGTCACCCTTGTCTGCTCCCTGTGGCAGCTGCAGTGTCCTGGGAAGCGATCACAGCAATTAGGAATTCAACTCATTTCCAGGCTGTTCTCCTGACCCTCGGGGGCTTGCAGGAACCAGGCAAGGGAGGTCAGAGGACTGCCTGTCTGTCCAGGATCCTTAGACCCACTGATTGATGATGTGTATGAGTGTTTGGTTCAACTTCCTCCCCCCTTCAAGTATTCTTGAGTACTCAAGATGCTTGAGTTTTGCTTGCAAGTCCCCCCACCCCAGCTACCACTAAAATTCATAAGGGGAAACTCCTGGACAGTAGTATGTCAACTCTGGGATCTCTCCTTGTAAGCCTTACAGTGAGGATGGCAAGGTATCCTGGCAGTCGGGAGCCAGGGAATACCACAAAGTCACACCCCACAACAAACCTCACACAAGATTTATTGGGAGGGAAAAAAACAGGAGGGTGGCTCCCTCTGCTCAGGTGGGAACCAGTAGAAAACTGAACAGGATACAGGGCTTATATAGAGTTTCTTGGGGAGGGAGAGTGAAACTTTTCAGGGTGGAGGTTGGTGGGATTTCATGTCCAGAGATTGGGCTTTTTACTCTGTGGGGTTGGGGCTGGGCCCACAGTTAGGGCAGTTAGAGTGTCCTGTGGGTGGAGTCTGGCAGTTGGGGGCCCTTGGGGGAGGGGCCTGGCCACTTGTGTGGCTCAAGGGGCTTACACTCCTGGCCTCTGCTTCCCTTGTGTTCAAGCTTCACTCTCCTTCCCTGTCTCTCCCATCACTTGTGTCTGTCTATTTCCAATGTCTGTCCTCTGAGTTCTCTGGTACTCAAGTGTACACCATTCTTGGCTAGTTCTGAGCTGTCTCAGTTCTAAGACACTAGATTATACTCTAATCATAATAAATAGAATCCAATCAGCCTTTCCCCTCAACTGTCTACTCATCACAAAATGGAACTGTCTGGCCGACATGTCCTGTGTGTCCTAGGTGCTCCTGCGGCTTTTCAGCATGTCCTGCAGAGCCCCCAAGAACCCACCTCCCCGTCACATCCTTCAGTTACCCTTTCTCTATTACCTCTTACCCAAACCCTCTCCCGCCCTTCCTGTAGCTCTGGGCCATTCTTGGCACTGGTTTATCTGGTAGTTTACATGGATGCTTTGGGATCCCTTTACCCACCACCATGCTCCAGAACCGTGTCCCTGATCTTGTTGTCTGTATGCCTTGACCTAAACCTCTGTTGTGTGCTTTCCCAGCCTCAGACCTGACGCTGTGTTAGTAGCTCTTCATTCACCATTAAGATACCTTTCTCCTGAACCCAGCCCTGCGTGACGCCCCCACATGCTGCTCGCACAGACTTGAGCCCAGCGGTGACAGGACAGAACTGAACACTTCTTAGGAACATTTCTAGAAAGACAGTAATCTGGGACTTAGTATGTCATCTGGTTCACTCCTTTTATTTAGATGCAGATATGAAGGGCTGCTGGCAACCTGCTGTCCAAACAGGAGAGCAGCACTTGAGAGCCTGGTGCCTAGAGAAGAGTCATCCCTAGCATGGGACACAGAGAAAGACCCAAGTCAGCCAAAAAAATTTCCCAAACTGCAGAGAGCAGTGAAGGATGGGGAAAGAGACACCTAGAGTGGTCGGTCACCTTTGTCCCTCCATGGAACACCCTGTTACAGAGAGCCCACCAGAGATGAGCACTCGGGATTTACAGCCAATTGCAAGTCTTTATTCCAGCTGGCTAGGACTACACTTAGGTGTCGGGACCAAAGTTCAGTTCTCAGTGTCCAGAGCAGGAGGTGTTTGGAGACAAAAATCACACCCTGGCATCGTGCTCAGCAGCTGGAGAGGGACCTCACAGGAGCAAGCAGCCTAACAGAAGCTAGGCTAAGTGGTTAGCTGCTGGGGGCCCGAAGAAGCGGGCAGTATAATGGAAGCTAAGTTAAATGGTTAAGTGGTAGGGGTTCCCACCAACTAATTCCACTTCCACGAACCTTTTATTTTTGGAGGATCTTCTTTTTACTCGGCTTTCCTCAATACCATTTAGTGGGTTAGCACAATGCCAAACCTACATTGTGTGCCTGCAAGGAAGTGACTCAAGACATCGGATAGACTATAGTTGTAAATGCTGTTGAGCTGGCTACCCTCTTTAGGTTGTGAATACTTTCTAGTTTCAGCTGTGGTGAGAAGATTACATTTGAGGCACGAGTTGCTGGGACATGGTGCTGTAGTTGCAGTAGAATATCATAAGGAAGCCCAGAACTGCAGCGCTTTGGAAGCTGTTGTGGATGTTATAAGATTAGTTTGTTGTTCACCATTGTTATAGATTATACTGCATCTCATGAAAGAGATGATTGTGTCAAGCAATATTTTTTAATATGTGAATATTAATTTACCTGGCTCATGAGAACTACAACCACAGCATGTGTGAAGCTATTTAAAATGAATTTAAAGGTCTGAATTTCAAGGTGATTGAGAGCACTGGTTGCACTTGCAGAGGACCGAGGATTCCTAGCACACATGGTGGTCCATAACCATCTGTAACTCTTGTAGCAAGCGATCTGTCACTCTCTTCTGACTTCCACCAGGAATACACACACGTACTAGAGACATACATGTAGGCAACACAGACATATTTATAAAATGCATCTAAATAGCCATTTTGTTCTCTTTGAATGATATGGAGCACAGTAATACCAAGGTTGTTCTTGTGTGAGGCAGTGTGGCTTCTTCACCTGTTACAGACACCAGTGTGTGTGTGAGGGACTCTCTTCTGACTCTCTCCCAGACAGCGATGGTCTGAGCAGACCATCAACAGTGACAAGAAGATGCAGGCAAGTGTGAGGGACCTGCAAAGCAAGGAGGGTTAACTGGTAGATAAGGATGGCACTTCTAGTCTGCTCCCATGGAAGAGTCCAGGAACAGTCCTGGTATAACAGCTGCTTGAGAGGCAGTGGGAAGGAGCGAGTCAGTTTAATGTACCTCCAAATAGGCAAAAGTAACGAAGGGACTCTACCCCTGAATCACTGTGTTAGTAACTTTCCTCATTGCTGTCACCAAAGGCCTGATGGGAAGCTAATCAGAGGAGGAAGGGTTACTCTTGATTATAGCTGAAGGGGAAAATTCCACATTGATGGAGAATATGGGGCAGGATGTGTGCACATGATAGGTCCAAGGCCATCTTCGCTCTCAGGCGTTTCTTGGCCAACTGGAAACATGGTTGTGTGAAGAACGAAGAGAAGAGCCAAGTGTGCTGCCCCGAGGCCATGCGAACACCATCTCTGGTTCCAGCCACTGTGGTCTAGCTGGCTCTTTGACACTTAGCAGGCTTCACAGAGAACTTCTGTACATGCTTTTCCTTAAGGCTTTACATTCATTGGAGGATTTTTTTAGTCTCATTGGGGTCATAATGAGTCCTTGTGAGATGTTAGTGTCATCTTTCACAGAATGGAGAACCGAGAAATTGCGCAAATTTCCGTTTTCAAGTGTCTATTAAAGCAATTGAGATGTGGCCACCTGCTACCATGCCCAAACCCACATTCACACTACTCTTCCGTGTCTACTGTCCCACTCCTATAAACTGAACCTTCCCTACACTGACTGTAGTGCAGGTGTGATGTGTACACTGTTCTCCGATCTTCCAGAAGCGTCACTGGAGTCAGATGGGTGTACTTCAAGAAAGAATGACATCAGTGTTGAAACACAGAGCAGTTATGGGTTTTCCTGGTTTCCTGCATGGTATTCAGCTGACAATGCCAATAAAATAAATTAGTTAAGAAACAAGTTTAGGGGCTGGAGAGATGGCTCAGCGGTTAAGAGCACTGGCTGCTCTTCCAGAGGTCCTGAGTTCAATTCCCAGCAACCACATGGTGGTTCACAACCATCTGTAATGAGATCTGGTGCCCTCTTCTGGCCTGCAGGCATACATGCTGTATACATAATAAATAAATAAATCTTTAAAAAAATAAAGAAGTTTAAAGTAAACTTAAAGCTTGTTTGATATAAAATAATATTCAAAATTGGGTCTATTGTGGAAATTTGAATGCTTGAGTAAAATGTGTTAAAAATCGCACAGGGTCAGACTCTAGAAGTTTGAACCAACACTGGTTGCTAAGTAATATTGAACCATACTCCTTCTTGCCTCACATGGATCGTTACTCTGCTGTCCATGGCATCTGCAGATACACTTGCATGAGAGGACAGCCCCAGGTTCACACAGTGTCATTTCTCTTGGATGGGACACAGACCCCATCAGAGTAAACGGCGTGCTAGCCTCATTACCAGATAAAGATGCTGGGAAATGAGACCTGCCAGGAGTCTGCGGCTCCTTTCTCCAGCTGTGTAGGCCAGGCCAGAAAAACCCATCTGTAGGAGAGATGAATTCCTCTTCGTGTCTCACATGACAGGGGATGGATTCTTTCACCCAGTAGAGGATCTCAGAGTACATACCCGTATCCTAAATGGTCTCAAACAACAGAGAGGCAAATAGCAATAAACCTGCACAATGTCTCTAGAACTGAGAAATGAGGATGCTGGAAGAGGATGCTATATGTACCTGTATCTAAGCCCGCCACCTGACTGGCATGAGGCCTGCATGCTAGTTCAGTTGGCCATGCCTTCTACCCTGGCTTTCAATTCTCCTCTCTTTAGTGTACTGAAATTGTTTTCTGATCTCCACATCATGCACACCTTGGCAAGTGAGTACCTCTCTCCCTCCCTCTCTCTCTCTCTCTCTCTCTCTCTCTCTCTCTCTCTCTCTGCCTGTCTCATATAATCAAACACTCACTGTAAATGAAATTTCATTGGCCATTACAACAAAACACAAAAGAAAAGACAGGAACAAGTGGAACCAGTTACCCAGATGGAAATGAGAGGCTGCAGCCAATGGGCGAGCAGTGACTACATGGAGTAAAAAGTCACTTAGTTAAAGATTTGGGTTACTTTGATGCCCAGACTGGCCTGGAATTACAAAGTTCAAATGAGCCTTCGGCCATAGGCTCTTGAGTAGCAGGGACTACTGGCAGATTCAGTGCCAGGGTCAGCCCTCAAATTTTTTCTAAACTAAGAGTTTCATATGAAATAATAAAGTACCATCTCATCTACACTAAGATACAGGACAAGTGATTACACCCCAGTCTGCTATGAACAAGGTGGGAGATGGATTTATCACAAACACTTCCTACTTGAAGGCTGGTGGAGCCTCCATTGTTAGTGAACACAGCACGCCCTGACCTGAATTGATTAAATGAGAACAGTGCAAGGCAGGTAGGTGTTCAAGACTGTGCCGATTCCAGACAGCTTCAGATTGAGCTCTAAAGTTGCCATGGATAATCATAACTTCATATTCAATATTTAGTTGTTGGGAAGGTGTATTCCCAACTAAATTAGATGGTGCGATTTAAGAGGGTCTTTTTTTTTCTCCAACTATACCCCAGACTCAACTTTGTAAATACTGATAGAATGGTTTTGTGCATAAGTGCCACAGTACTGGGAATAAGCAAGCCCACAGAAAGATCTCACAGGATATTCAATTAAATTGAGGTCAATTCCATTAGGCCCCATGCTCAAAGGTTTGTTTTTTTTTAAAAAAAAAAAAAAGTTTTAAAGCACTGGGCAATTTTCTTGCAGATCCTAATAAAGATGATTCTTATAAGAGCAGTGAGGATGAGTTATATCTATGATTTAATCGGACTTTCCGAGTTACCCTAAAAGATACAGGTGGTTGGGACAGGGTTTAGGTTATTCTGCCAATTGCTCCAATAACAGATGCAAAAGAGGCAAACGTAGGTTAAAGGTTACCTTCCTCTTCGTTAGATGTGAGATTTGCAGGGGATGGAAAATAAGAACAAGGAGGTGTCATGGTGCCAGGTGCTGCTGAGTGGCCCAGCCCCCAGCAGGTCAGAGAAACTGGAGAGGAGATGGAGAGTGGGCAAACTACTGGACAGACACACAGACACACACGGGAACTTTATCTGAGGGCCAAAGCTTAATTCTTCATTTTATTTTTCATTTAGTTGCTTATTTTTACTCTGTTCTTCATCCTGTTCTTTTGCTTTTACTTTTGTTCCCTGATGTTCTCCTCCTCCATCTTCCTTGATGTCCTCCTCCTCCATCTTCCCTGATGTCCTCCTCCTCCATCTTCCCTGATGTTCTCCTGCATCTTCCCTGATGTTCTCCTCCTACACCTTCCCTGATGTTCTCCTCCATCCTCCCTGATGTCCTCCTCCTCCATCTTCTCTGATGTTCTCCTCCATCTTCCCTGATGTTCTCCTCCATCCTCCCTGATGTTCTCCTCCATCCTCCCTGATGTTCTCCTCCTCCATCTTCCCTGATGTTCTCCTCCTCCATCTTCCCTGATGTTCTCCTCCATCCTCCCTGAAGTTCTCCTCCTCCATCCTCCCTGAAGTTCTCCTCCTCCATCCTCCCTGATGTTCTCCTCCTTCATCCTCCCTGATGTTCTCCTCCTCCATCCTCCCTGATGTCCTCCTCCTCCATCCTCCCTGATGTTCTCCTCCTCCATCTTCCCTGATGTTCTCCTCCTCCATCTTCTCTGATGTCCTCCTCCTTCATCTTCTCTGATGTCCTCCTCCTCCATCTTCCCTGATGTCCTCCTCCTCCATCTTCCCTGATGTCCTCCTCCTCCATCTTCCCTGATGTTCTCCTCCTAAACCTTCCTTGATATTTTTCCTTCTACATCTTTCCTTCTTCTATCTCTAATTTTTTTTCTTATCTCTTCTATACCACCCAAGACAAAGGCTTCTATTCAAGAAAAGATTACCTCACAACCACAAGTTATATCTTTTCCTAATACAAATTAAAATTTTTACAGAAGAAAAAAAATCACAATAATATCACAATTTGCATGTTTTCCCTTAGAAGCCCATGAGTTTTTCTTTTTATTAATTTTCCCACCATAACATCTTAGACCCAAAGCAATGATTCTTTTATAATTGATTAACAAAGTTTTTTTTTAATTTATTTATTATGTATACAGTGTTCTGCCTGCATGTAAGCCTGCATGTCAGAAGAGGGCAAAAGATATAATTTTAGGTGGTTGTGAGCCACCATGTGGTTGTTGGGAATTGAACTCAGGACCTCTGGAAGAGCAGCCAATGCTCTTAACCTCTGAGCCATGTCTCCAGTCCGATTAACAGTTTTAATCGAGCTAAGTGTATTTCAGCCAGTTCTTTTTGTGGTGGTAGGCAGCTGTTTGAGGCTTCAGTGTAGCAGATTCCTACAAAACTTCACGTAAGTGGTCAGCACCACCTATTTTTCTTTCCACACAATAGGGTCACTTAATTTTCCTTTGACAACTGCGTTTTTTCAAGGCGCATACCGTGGCCTGTGATTAATTCTGTAAGCTACATGACCAAGGAACTCAGGCCTAACCTTGGGTGTAGGGACATAATTGTTTTCTTTAATCTTAGCCTGTTTTTCCACAGGCAGAATTCATGGGTCTATAATGCATGAAACCTCCTTGTTCTTATTTTCTACTCTCTGCAAATCCCACATCTAACAAAAAAGAAGATAACTTTTAACCTGTTTTTGCCTTTTTTGCATCTGTTATTGGAGCAATTGGCAAAATAACCTAAACACTGTCCCAACCACCTGTATCTTTTAGGCTAACTCAGAAAGTCCAATTAAATCATAGATATAACTCATCCTCACTGCTCTTATAAGAATCATCTTCATTATGATCTGCAAGTAAATTGCCCAGTGAGGAGAGGGATTTTCCCAAGAAACAATCACACTATACTAGATACAGTGGGATCCCTTCACATAGTAATCACACCATGCCAAATACAGCAGGCACATTGGCAGCAGCAAGCAAGAGGAAGTACAGCAGAAGCAACATTCTGGAGACAATCCTCCCCCAGCCCGGGGTAGGGGAAGGAGGGGGACTTTGCCTCTCCAGGGTTTAGCTTTGCTATTCAGTGATTGAACTCCGTAAGCTCCATTGCTGACTACAGCCTCTCTGACATGGCCACCGACAATCTGGGGCCCCTAGTTCAGGGCGCCTGAAACATGGAAAGGGAGGGTGACGTGCTCAGCCGTCCCCCTTAGCCGCTGTGCTATCAGGGGGCAAGGGACCCAGTGAGGGGCCATGACACCAACACAGGAGGGATGCAGTGAGAAAGATTTTACCCACAGGTAAAACTGGGCATATGCATGAGGGGAATGAGCAGGATAAGGGGAGGGGTGACAGTAGGGGACCTGGGATCTGCTAGGGACCCATGGAAGACAGTCTCTGAAGGGCACACATGAAGGAAATGGGGCAGAGAATTATGTGTCCTGTTTACAGGCTGGGCTTGTGAAAGTAGTTCTTACAGACGACTGCTCTCAGTCCCCAGTCCCCAGGACTAGTCCTCAGACCAGCCTACCCTAGGAAAAAGAAAACCTTGGCTTCAGGAAGCTAGGCACGGCTGGCATGGGAGGGCTAGACCACCTGGGCAGCATATCTGGTCCTGCATAGAGAATGGGTACCATGACTGGGAGGAAGACACCCCAGAACCCACAGAGACCCTGCAGCAGGCCAAGGTGGGAGAGAGGGGGTATTCGCCTTCTTCCCACCTGTGTTGTTCCTAGCGAAGGGACGAAAAGGAAACCAGGAAGCTATAGGCTGCCAGAAACTCAATCTCTTCCTGCCCTCTGGTGGCCATAAGGCAGAAAGACAAGGCCAGGCAAGGGCAAAAAGGCAGCAATGACTAGCAGCTCCATTGTGCTGTGTTTGGCCACCAACTGACTTTACACCCCATGGCAGCCTAAAGCAGCTACCCATCTGCTCCAAAGTCCTTTATCCCTTCCTCTACCACTTTTCCCTGGCTAGGGATGCTTCCCCTTCTCAGGTGAGCCTGAGTCATTTACCAGGCTGCAGATTGTGCAGAACCCATGGTCACAAGGGTTGCCCTCAGGCTGCAGACTCCCCACTCTTCCAAGCCGCCCCAGTCAGCCTAACCTTTCCAAGTGAATGGGGGAGTGCCTTGGGCTTGGGAGTCGGGGTGACCGGGGCAAAAGGATCCTGAAGAAGATGCCGAAAAGAACCTCATTCTAACCCTCGGTTACAGAAGTAGAAACCAAGGCCCAATAAGAATAACAAGGTAGAGGCCGGGCGGTGGTAGCGCATGCCTTTAATCCCAGCACTCAGGAGGCAGAGACAGGCAGATCTCTGTGAGTTCGAGGCCAGCCTGGTCTATAGAGCGAGATACAGGAAAGGCACAAAGCTACACAGAGAAACTCTGTCTCGAAAAAACAAAAACAAAAAACAAAACAAAACAAAAAAAGAATAACAAGGTAGGTGGAGGACACACTGGAGTAGCCAGTCCAAGACAGAAGCCAGGCATTCTGACTCCATGCACCCCTCTTCCCCTCTTTTCCTTTTCCTTTCCTTCTTCCTTCCTCTCCTGCGACCCACTGTCACCCCACTCCTCAATTCCATTAACGGGGGCCCAGAAGGAAGGATGCCCAGGCTTTCACTTTGGACCGGCTTTGACTTCAGCATCCCAGCCTAAGCTTTCCAGCTCTCGGGCGTGCAGTGTTGCTCTTAAGCACAGAACCTGTTGCAAGGGGAACAAGCTGAGAGTCTCATGGGAGTTAAAGCTGGGTGTCCTGCTCTCCTGTGCCTTCACTGTATTCCTGCCTGCTCTTGGGGACACACATCCTGCACTTGACTAAGGCCACTGTTTTGTCCAGCAAATATCCCCATGACTCAGACCCTAAATGAAAGCGTCGGTCTTTGCCATAAAAGAGTCTTCCATCGGCTAAAAAGCTAGATTCTCCATTAACGGGGGTGAGAAAGGTTGTAGCGGGCAAACCCACGGAGAAAGCTCAAGGGCTGAGCTTTGAACATGTAAAGTCTGGGGTACCTGTCACACGTATACTGCAGATGTTGGGTAAGACATTGAGAGCGGTGTTCTGCAGAGAAAGTATCCTGGGAGCTAGTGGGGAGTCATAGAAAATTGCAGACTGAAGCCTGGACAGCACATGCTGCCTAAGTCCCCCCAAGTCAAGCACGGAGCCTCACTGCTGGACAAAAGAACCAATAAAAGCTGATGTCGGTGAGACACCCGAAGTTCCGCAGGATACACTCATCCCAACAGCTGTTTGCTGCAGCTCTGTGGCCATGAGTGTGGGTGTACCACAGTGAACTGACCCCTGGAGGACGGCCTTGAAAGATGTGGAGTGACCCACAGAAACAACTGAGAGTGTGTCTAGCAGTAATAGATGCTGTGAAGAAACCGAGTCATAGAGGAAGATGGTGAGAGACGAGGCATCATTCAGAGTACTGAAACACAACCCCCAGCCACGTGACTGGACCACACAGTGTACAGGGAGGGGAGTGCGGGAAGATGGAGGTAATCCAGGTCCCCACGAGCCATGCTCTGGGGACAGCCAGGCCAGTGTGGCCAGAGCAGGGGGTGGGGGCAGACATGAAAGCTGGAGTTAGTCTCAGGCTACAGCAGCCCCGGGTAGGGATTGCTGGAAGGAAGTCAAGTTTTAGAATGCAAGACTGAAGGTAGCTAGGACAGAAGCTCCCATATGCACAGCCATGCTGGAGGGGAAGGTGAGCAGACACCCAGGCAGCAGGTCCGAACGGCAGAAAATGGACTCAGAACTGAGAAACAGGGGCTCTAATCTGCCACAGCTTTCCAAATGTGGGCCTCTGGGATAGCGGCTTTCCAGATGTGGGCCTCTGGGATAGCGGCTTCCCCTGCCCTGTTCCTTGCCTTGTCACCGCCCCTGGCCTAGGAAAGGAGAGGGGGAAACGGATGTTTACATTTTATCTTCCAGCACAAGCCTGAGAGCCCAGAGACCCACACCATTACCCAATCACCATCAAGACATTCCCAAACACGCTGAGAAGTAAGCTGTGGCCATTTTCTCTTCTGTTTACTAAACTTAGAACCTTCTAGAAAATGCCTAAAGACTAAAAGAAAAAGCATATAGCTGAGGAAGTTCCAAGGCCAAAACTGAGGCAAATTTATGAAAGCCATAGTTTGAAAGGACAATGTAATATCACTTTAAAAAATACGTTAAAAACAGACCAGTCACCTCCCAATCCCCCACTGCTTCTGCTCCTCCCACAACTAATTTCAGCCGGACACAGGGTGTCCAGCCCAAATTTCCAAGAACCCACTTCCCCTCGGAGATAAGCTATGATCATGAACACGCCTTGTCAGAAAACGACATTTTTAATATAGAGATGTGAAAGCCAGAGGATGAGAGAAGAAACTCAACTGTTGACTAGTACTCTCTTACAGGAGGAACACTGAAGATCGGGCCCCGTTTTCATGCCTCTAGAAGATTGCTGGAGCCCAGGCAGTGGTGGCACACCCCTTTAATCTTAGCACTTAGGAGGCAGAGGCAGGAGGATCTCTGTGAGTTCAAGGCCAGCCTGGTTTACAGGTTGAGTTCCAGTACAGCCAGGGCTACGCAGAGAAACCCCCATCTCAAAAACAAACAAACAACAAAAACAAAAAAAAGATTGCTGAGGAGTCGTCCTACAGGTGTTGGGCCACACAAGGTGCTGAGTTTGGTATGTGGTGTCCCTGTTGTGAGTTGTGTATCTGTGTGTGGGGTGTGGTGGAGTGGTGGGGGTGTTTGTGGTGTACGAGGTGTGTAGAGTGTATGGTGTGGGTGTGTGGTGTATGGCATGGAGATGTTTGTGCATATGTAGACTTAAGCCACATAGCAGCACAGGTTTCTCCATCCTAGCACGGGTTCTGAGCTTTCCCACTCACAAACAAGTCTCATGTGGTCAACTGTAAAGGACACAGGCCTGGTGCAGGCAGAGCTGGAGCAGAAGCAACAGGAGGCTGAGAGGAAGGTCACCGAGTTGAGGAGGAGCTGGAAGGGCAGGGGCACCTGGTGCAGCCATGAAGAGGTGTGTGTTGGAAATTATTCCACTGGCATGGGGGTGGAGACCTGGGCTGAAAGAAGTAAAATGCCGCTGGATGCCCTGGAGTGCTCCCTTCTGGAGTCTGCTCCCCCCTGGAGCCTGCTCCCGTTCTGGGTGATGTGGTCCCCTGTGACTCTCACTTCCGCTCTGTTTACTTCCACTACTTCTCTGCTGTGCTTGATCAAGTCTCTTGTCAGCACTCCGAACTCGGACCCTGTAGCCCAGGTTGGCCGTGAGAGCCTTCAGTAACAGGGAGAAACTGAAATGGAGCCAGTCAGCAAATCTGTCTGGCCCCCCACATCAGTGAGTAGCACAAATAGCAGCACATTAGCATAACTAAGCGAGAGCATGCAGGACTTGGGGTCAGTGTGATCAGACCTGATGGTCTCCAGATACGCGGTATTATTGTCATTTCTGCTTAGGAATTGTAATCAGTGTGGTTATTATGAGGGAAGGCCATTAACTAGAGACCAGTTGGACCCCTGTGAGAGAATCTTCACACACGTGCAGGTCCAGGAATCCCAAACTGCCAGCACAGAACTGCAGCCCCACCCCTGGAACCAGACCCTTGGGCAGGGCTGCCATTGCTTGCATGGTCTGATTTGCCCAGGCAACGCTGACCCTAACACCACTGGTAAAATGCCTGCCACACCCTCTTCCCAAACTAAACACCCTGGACAGCTCCCAGAGCCTCGCACATTGTAGCCTGTGTTCGATTAACAAAAGGCAGCTGTAGAGAGATGGAAGGTGGAGAGAAAGAGAGGCCCCAGACCTTAGGAGTCCTCCAGACCTTAGCACAACTGACTCCATGATGGAAGTGCCATTCAGGCTGTAAAACTCAGCACACAGACAGCAACACCTGCCAAAATGAAAACAGAGACCTAATCCATCACAGTCCACAGTTCTGGGAAAGTCTCTGAATGTGCTAACCTTGCTTTTTGGCTTCTGTAGTTCTGCTTCTGTAACTGTTCTTGTTAACTGAAGTGTATCAACCCAGGACATGGATTTTGTGCTTAAAAGCTCACCCCGAGAGAGGCTTGGGGCTACACTGAGATTCCCAACCACCCAGTGTAGTCACCAGCCAGCTAAAGAAGACTTTCTATTACTTAAACTCATGTCTGAGCAGTCTTCTCTGGTGGATACCCCACAACAGTCTGACCTTAGGTGGGACCATGTTTATTCATGGCAAAGAAGCATTTTGTCACCTGTGTGTGCAGATGGCCAAAATGCCTATGGGGAAAGATAGGATATGGAACCTTCTAGAGGCATAAATGCAAAATGAATGACTTTCGTAGTCCACAAGGGAAGCTGGGAAGTGTAATCTCTCAGCAGGAAACTATCATTCTTTTTTTTTTGTTTGTTTGGTTTTTTTTTTTGTTTTTTCAAGACAGGGTTTCTGTGTGTAGCTTTGCACCTTTCCTGGATCTCGCTCTGTAGACCAGGCTGGCCTCAAACTCACAAAGATCCGCCTGCCTCTGCCTCCCAAGTACTGGGATTAAAGGCATGTGCAACCACCACCTAGCTGGAAAGTATCATTCTTTTGTTGTTGTTGTTGTTTGTTTTGGTTTCTTTTGGTTTTTTGAGACAGGGTTTCTCTGTATAATTTTGGTGCCTGTTCTGGAACTCACTCTGTAGACCTGGCTGGCCTCGAACTCACAGAGATCCGCCGGTCTCTGCCTCCCGAGTGCTGGGATTAAAGGCATGCGCCACCACCGCCCCGCTGGAAACTATCATTCTTAACTCTGAGAGGATATCAAAATGCAGGGCAGGGGCATTATAGCTGTTTTCTTCAAAGGAAGGTCTTTGTCGGAGTGGGTAGTTCTGGGTCCATTGAAGAGGAGACAGCAAGGGGAGAGTCTTAACTTGATCGGCTGCAATGGATCAGGTGATTGCCATCCTGTATTCCTGAAGAAGACTTGGAAAATAATCACTAGAGGGCTGTAAGCAGACGATTTGGTTACAGAGTAAAAACTGGGAGACTTCTGAGGAAGGTTGAGGGATGGGGAGCAGCAGAGGTGGAGAGACAGAGTGAGCCCGTGAGAGGAAGTGGGCCTCGAGTTGTTACCAGGATTGCAGCACCAAAACGAGCTAGCAGAGTAGCAGGGAGTATCAGAGCATCACAGGAGGGGACAGGGAAACAGGGCTAGTGTAAAGAACTGTATCTGGCCTGTGGTGAAAGGGATGAAGGCCCTTTTTAGCCAGTTTCTCTAAAGCATCTTTTTTTGCAGATGTATTAGGAGCAAGCTGTGATAGGGTGAGAGCTATTGGGAGACCTTGTGTGGAACATTTTGTACGGTGAGGTTAAGTAAGTAAAACATTTAAAAGATGGTGAAAATGTAAGTATGAGGATAAGGAGGGAAGAGTGGTCAAGGGGAAGAGCCAAAGTGCAGGATCCAGAAGGAATTTTTGTCTGGTCCCTGTGTCTTTAGGCCCCATTTCAAACCAGTTAGGATTTGTTGCCATGGAAGCAGCATCATTCTTAGAGGAGGGCACAGATCCCACCCTTAGCAGCAGTCAGAGCTAGCCCTTTTTAGTCCTGCAGCAGTTGAGGAGTCGAGCTGGTCCTGAAGGATTTTAAGCTGATCAGGGCTGGGTCCATCCAAAGGGCCATGATAAAACTCAACAGTGTGCAAAGATCTAGAACGTAAGTCAGGAGATAAGAACTCTACAATTTTGGGGAACATTAAGCGACAAAGTTGCATGAGAACAACCAAGACAAGTTGCACTGGACCATGTACCAGAGCTCTGCAGAAGGAGACGGTAACTGCAATTAGTGTTTGCTTACACTAGACTCCTGCATCAGCAACAAGCACCTGGAAGCTGTGTAACAGAAGTCAGTTAAAGTCAGCATCCAAGGAATGAATCTGAACAGGGTCTAAAGTGTCTACATGATGTTCTTTGCTTTTACATGTGATTAACTTTGTATATTTGTTTGAAATATTAACAATAATGAACAAAAACAGAGTATTTCAAGTAAAACACAATTTTTGATTAGAAACAATTTGATAAACTAATTTTTTAAATTAGGACTATTACCTTAAATGACCATATCTAGTATTTAAAAACATAACAATACATATTTTTCTTAAAATCAAATTGTTATACCTATATTCCAAGAGATAGTTTAATTCTAAATTGTATTTCCTGGAAAAGAAATTATTTTTAATTTTCAATTTAAAAATACCCCCAGAGATAGTGACTACCTTGCTTTTTCCTCAATGTCTCTAGAACATTCTCCTCAATGGGTACTGCTGTAGGCTAATGCTCTTATACACTATAAAGATATGTCACTGGAACTGGTTTAATAAAATGCTGATTGGTCAATAGCCAGGCAGGAAGTATAGGCAGGGTGACCAGACTAGGAGAATTCTGGGAAGAGGAGGGGCAGAGTCAGGAGTCACCAGCCAGATGCAGAGGAAGCAAGATGAGAATGTCAGACTGAGAAAAGGTACCAAGTCACATGGCTAAACATAAATAAGAATTATGGGTTAATTTAAGTGTAAGAGCCAGTCAGTAATAAGCCTGAGCTACCATCAAGCATTTATAAATAATATTAAGCCTCCAAGTCAACTATTTGGGAAGTGGCTGCTGGGTATTTGGGAACAGAAAGGCAAGGGAGAAACTTCTGCCTACAGTGTACTTCTCTAGAACATTCTCCTCAATGGGTATGTCTCTAGAACACTCTCCTCAATGAGCATGTCTCTAGAACACTCTCCTCAATGGGCATGTCTCTAGAACACTCTCCTCAATGAGCATGTCTCTAGAACACTCTCCTCAACGGGCATGTCTCTAGAACACTCTCCTCAATGAGCATGTCTCTAGAACACTCTCCTCAATGGGCATGTCTCTAGAACACTCTCCTCAATGAGCATGTCTCTAGAACACTCTCCTCAACGGGCATGTCTCTAGAACACTCTCCTCAATGAGCATGTCTCTAGAACACTCTCCTCAATAGGTACTTCTCTAGAACACTCTCCTCAGTGGGTACTTCTCTAGAACACTTTCCTCAGTGGGTACTTCTCTAGAACACTCTCCTCAATGAGCATGTCTCTAGAACACTTTCCTCAATGGGTACTTCTCTAGAACACTCTCCTCAATGGGCACTTCTCTAGAACACTCTCCTCAATGAGCATGTCTCTAGAACACTCTCCTCAATGGGCACTTCTCTAGAACACTCTCCTCAATGAATACTTCTCTAGAACACTCTCCTCAATGAGTACTTCTGTAGAACACTCTCCTCAACAGGTACTTCTCTAGAACACTATCCTCAATGGGCACTTCTGTAGAACACTCTCCTCAGTGCGTTCTTCTCTAGAAGACTTTAGAACATCCAAAGTTACCACCTAAGTGAGTGACCCATGTCAGTAAATGATTCACTTTACAAAGATTACCCTGAAAAAACAGAATATTTCTCTAAAATTAACCCTATTAAAAGAACATTTTGCCAAGCAGTGATGGCGCATGCCTTTAATCCCAGCACTCAGGAGGCTGAGGCAGGTGGATCTCTGTGGGTTCGAGGCCAGCCTAATCACAAGATAACCAAATTAAATGAGCTTTTGGCTTTTGGAATTTCTTAGGAAATATCCACAAGCTCACTGCTAAAGCCCTTATATGCAGCATGATCCTAATTAGTCCTATTAATAAAAACCAGGAGTCAGATATTGGGGTGAAAGCTGGAAGATCAGAGAAGCAGAGGAGCAGTCACAGTCACTTCCTACCTCTCAGAATCCTCTGGTCAAAACGGCTGAGATCCTGCCTCTGTGCCCCACCTTATCACTTCCTGTCTCTGCCCTGGCTTGTCTCTCCTATCTGTACAGACCTCCAGACCTCTATGGTTAATTAGTGGCTAGCTCCACCCTCTGATTCCCCAGGCAAGCTTTATTTGTCAGAACACAAACAAAATATCACACAACACTTCTCTGCCTTCTAGACTTTCAGATGAGAGTACAGACACTGGCCCTGGAGCTCCCCATCTGGGTAGAGACCAGATTGTATTGTCAAGGCATGATGAGTGAGCCCAAGTTAGAAAGAACCTCCTTTCCCAGAGACAATCAGAGCCCAAATTAGAAAGAACCTCCTTTCCCAGAGACAATCAGATGCAGCGGGGAGTCAAGTCAAGCAAGAACTCGTTTATTGTTAGGCAGTAAGCCTCTTTTATATCAGAAAGCCTCAAACCCCTAGGAGGGGTTGGAAGGAACCAACCAATCATTTTAAAGGTCATGCTATGCTCATTTCTTTGTTTATGAGCTGTTTATGCACTGACATCATCTCCTAATCTTTGTATCTAATCTCAGTGTAAACAACTTGGGCTAACTTCCTCTTAGCACCATTTGTATCTAATCTAAGCATAAACAACTTGGGCTCCCTCTGTCTAACTTCCTCTCAGTACCATCTTTGCAGCCCGTGTATGCCCCACAATTGAAGTTACTTCCTCTTGAAGAATCTGAGAGTTTGGAATACCACTTAATAGAACCATTTGTGGAATCCACAGATATAAAACCAACTGTCAAAGACACTGTTCGTATATTCTGAATAGCTTTCCAAAGCTTGTGTGGTTGATGACAGAGTATCTGGCATCCTCCTTTTATCAGGGACTATGGAGGTTGGGGTTTAAACTCTGAAATTAGCTTTTGCTAAGAGAAAAAACTGATAAAGGGCATGGCCAATTGAAAAAGTATGCATGTCCCATAGCAGTCGGGTGGTAGGCTTGTATAAAGGCTCCCCTGGTCACAGCATCCTCATATGCCAATTTGAGAGACATTGAGAACAAAGTGATTGTTATTTGCCTCTCTGTTGTTTGAGACATTTAGGATGTGGATGTGGATTCTGAGATCTTCTACTGGCAAAAAAAACCATCCCCCTGTCATGAAGAGACATGAAGTGTAAATCATCTTTAGCTAAGGAAAGTTTTTCCTGGTTTGGCCAAAATGACCAGAGCTGGTCAGATCTACACAGCCAGAGCTAAGAGGCTATACAGTTGGAGGCAGAAGCAACAGACTTCTAGCAGGTCTTACTTCCTATGTATCCTTGTCCTGTAATGTGGATAGCCCAAAACCTACTCTGGTGGGATAGTGTGAAGGTCTAGACTTGACTTTACAGGCTCCATCTTAGGGAAAGGGCCACCATCTCAGACCACCTGCTGTACTCAGTTCCAGGAAGGACCTCAGGAATGTGCAGTATCCTCCTGCAGACATCCTGTCCGTGGTTTATGGCCCTTGAAGATATCTAGATAATCCTGCCGAGCAGTCCAGATAATCCTGTTCAGCGGGTTGTGGTTCCCCGCCAAAAGTCTAACCCAATGGTTTCAAATGTGGTTTCATGCCCAAAGTCTAGACCAATAGTTTCAAAAAATCACCTTGCCCCATACCCCTTCTACCCAATTCCAAGTTGCCAATTCCTGGCTTGTGGCTTTCCCTATAAAAACTCTTCACCTGGGCTTGTGGCCGCTGCCACATTTCCTTCCATCTGCCTTGCAGTGGCCCAAGTTGAACCTGAATAAAAGGACTCTTATGTGCTTGCATTGGAAACCAGCTCCTTGGTGGTCTCTGGGGTTTTTGAGAAATGGGTACAACAATAGTACTCCATCCTACAGAACTACCTGAGCCTAGGGACTCCCTGCCATGCAAGTTTATTGCAATTTTAATCCATTTTACTCAAGCATTTAATTTTTTATAACCAATTTTTATATACTTGATTCTGAATATTACTTAACATTAAACTTTAAGTTTACTTTAAACTTGCTTTCCTTTACTTGCTTTAGGTTTAATTTTGATGACACACATGGAATACTATATGATGGGAAATAAAAATTGGCCTCTCCCTCCAATCTTGTCTCTGTAAATGAATTACATTTGTACTTAGCATGGCTACATAGCTCTGAGCACATTTCATAATTCTATCATTTGTAAGGTGACTGACCATTAACTTGCATGTCTTAATTATCTTTAACAGTTTACAATAAGTTGGTACCTTTTTTGTTTGTTTTTGTTTTTTAAGACAGTGTTTCTCTGTGTAGCCCCGGCTGTCCTGGAACTCATTCTGTAGACAGAGGTGTCCTCAAACTCAGACATCCACCTGCCTCTGCCTCCCAAGTGCTGGGATTAAAGGCTGTGCCACCACTGCCTAGCTCAAGTTGGTGCCTTTTTATAAGATTAGGATTTTATGATTTCATTCCATTAAGTTTGAGCCTTAAAAATTATAATTCTTGAATTAAAGGTCCTTTAGTATCAAATAAAAACTTTAAACCAACGCCGGGCGGTGGTGGCGCCCGCCTTTAATCCCAGCACTCGGGAGGCAGAGCCAGGCGGATCTCTGTGAGTTCGAGGCCAGCCTGGGCTACCAAGTGAGTTCCAGGAAAGGCGCAAAGCTACACAGAGAAACCCTGTCTCGAAAAACCAAAAAAAAAAACAAAAAAAAAAAAAAAAACTTTAAACCATGAATATAGTCCAGAGAGAGATGGGGAACCTTATTTTCCTGATCCTTTTATAGTGTACCTTTATAAAACATCAGGTTTTTTTATATAATTTATTTCACCAAATAGCTAAAGCTTAACAAAATTAGCAAAGGCATAAATGATTAGACATACCTCCTTGAGTCAGGTTTCATTAGCTAGAATAGACCAATATAACTTCAGGAATTTAAAGGACTTAGTCATCAAACATATATTACATTGACCTTGTGCATGGTTTTGTCCTCATTGGCTATTTTTCATTTTTAGAACAAAACTCATCATACACACACACACACAAAAAAAAAGTCCATCCTAACTCAAAATATCTTGGAGACTTGCTATTGCCTCCTTAATACAGGGAAAATAAAACAAAACAAACCATATTGAAGACCTGGTATGGCCTCCTTAGTCTAATAAAAAGGAAATACAGTGATTAGCAGAGGGCTCAATGGGTCTAGTCATTTTATGGGTACTACTTTGATTGATTTATACCACGTGGTCACCTTAACCAAGATGGTGGTGGTCACATGGCATGCCCTTTTTTAACCTTAGTAAAGATGGTAGCTGTGTCATGTGGCCGCCAAGATGGCAGCAAGTCGCCCAGTTATTTTTGACTCCAAGGTGAGACTAGGTCATTAGCCAATGTTATATAGTAAATATCAGGTGGCATGAAGAGACAATATTCCTTTCTACAGCTGCCCTTAAATAATCTAACACCATGCACAACGCATAAAGAATGGAAAAAGAATTTCGCCCAGAAGTCTTGAATGAGGCACTGATAGGGTGCTTTAGAGTTTAGGCACTTTAGAGCTGTTTTGAAAGTGATCATCTCTTGCCTCTTTTGAGCTATTTCTGAGAGGCTTTTTTATAGTCATATCCATCGTTTACATGTCAGGAGCGTTTGTGTCTCACATATGAAGGAAAATCAACAAACTTTTGAGTCTCGTGTGGAGGAATCTTTTAAGAAATATCTAGAACAGCTTGGAGATCCCAAGGAGAATGCTGGCCAGTTGAAACTAAGAGTCCTTTCTCCAATTTATAATCGAGACTTCATTCTTTATTGCTATCCTGGAAAGCCACCAACTTATGTCACAGATAATGGCTATGAAGACAAGATCCTTCTCTGATATTCAATTAATGGCCATTAGGATTCTATGTACTCAGAACAATTGCAATCAACTGCAGAAATTTGTCAAGCTGTATTATGTAAAATTCTCTATAAAGATGTACTTGTAATGGTTGAAGAAACATTGAAAACTGCAGTTGATTTATTTCAAAAATGGTTCCAGAAGAAACAGAAACAATACTTTATCTGGAAATGTAGAAGCCAGTATTGATCAGAAGAGCTCAACCCAGACAGTGATAGCATTTACAGATGTTATCCAGCTAAGACTCACACAGAGGCTGGGAATGCACGGGGGCTGCCTTCACCCCACACTCTGATTCTGGAGTTTGACGGTGGAATCAAGACTGGATCTCTGCTAACATGCCAAGTGGTGCTAATGTAGTTGGTCCAGGAGGCTAACTTGGAGAACCTGTGGTCCAGAGCTGCTGTGTCAGCCAGCCTTGTCTCTGCCACACCCCTGGTACCTCACCCCTGTCCACAGCACGCGAGTGTCTGTCCCTACGTCAGCACACTTCAATACACATCAGGTAGCACCTCGGTGTGGCTGGGACTCACTGCCATCTGACAGTGAGTTCTAGAACCCTGTTCTAAGAATCTCCCCTCTAGAGTCACTTCTATGCTGTCTGGGTTGGATTCCCCCAGAGGAGCCTGAGCTAAAGCCTGTGGGTTCTAGCAGCTTGCTCTCCTTTCCACCCCAGGTGAGGTGTCGATGGTACTAGAGACTGAACCAAGGGCCTCCAACATGATCATACTCCTTGGTGAGCTACAACCTTGGCCCTTTTTCAGGTTTGGAAAAAAAAGGGTTGCACTAAGTTACCCAGGCAGGGTTTAACCTTGTGATCCTTCTATCTGCACCACCATCCTTGGCTCCAGCCTCTTTCTGAGGGATAAAATCAGAGGAATGAAGAGAGGGCCAGAGGCAACAAGAAAGGAAAGACAATGCAGGCTGTACTGGAGCCAGTCCTGTCCCGTGGAGCCTGTCCTGTCCCGTGGAGCCTGTCCTGTCCCGTGGAGCCTGTCCTGTCCCGTGGTGCCTGTCCTGTCCCGTGGAGCCAGTCCTGTCCCGTGGTGCCTGTCCTGTCCCGTGGTGCCTGTCCTGTCCCGTGGAGCCAGTCCTGTCCCGTCGTGCCGGTCCTGTCCCATGGAGCCGGTCCTGTCCCGTGGTGCCTGTCCTGTCCTGTGGAGCCAGTCCTGTCCCGTGGAGCCAGTCCTGTCCTGTTAGGGTGCTCTTCACAGTACCTCTCTAAGTGCTTATCAGTTGCTTCCTGGCCTCCACGGACTGAGTTACACACAAGAACAACTGACTCGCCAGACCGTTTCCACATCTACTCACTCATCCACTGATATTTCTAGGACACACCTGTTTGCAGGCTGAATATACTTGTCCAGCCTTGGGCCCAACCCCAAAGAGGACAGCGACTGCCGCAGACCAAAGAAAACCATCCGGTGAGCAGAGTTGACATTCACCAGAGCCATATGGGAAATCCAACAGGAATCAGGAAGATGCTTTGCATGAGCAAACACAGCCCATTGGGCAGAGCAATGTCATTAGGAGCCCAGCTTTCCTGTATCAAACAAAGAGATGCATATTTAAATCAGGGGTGTGATGATTTTTTATTTGTGCTGAAATGTGATGTTTTATTTGTATGTTAATAAATAAAGTTTGCCTGGAGATCAGAGGTCATAGCAGCCATAAACAGAAGTCAGGCGGTGGTGGCACACGCCCTTATTCCGATCACATGGCAGGCAGAGTCTCTGTGTGTTCAAGGACACAGTCAAGCATGGTGACACACACTTTTAATCCCAGTACCAACCATAGAGACCTGGAAGTCTGTATAGACAGGCAGTGATGAGGAAGTGAGGTGGCTGGGCTTAGAGCCAATGAGAAGGCAGAACAGGAAGGCAATAAAGGTGCAGGTTAGACAGGAAGAAGTTCGCTTGGGAAGCTATGGTGAGGTGGTGAGCTAAGGTTGGTTGACGGCTATTGCTCTGATCTCTACGGCTTATACCTCTCTATTTGGCTCTGTGTTTCTTATTTAATAAGACTGTTTAGAAATTCATCTACACAGGGGTGTTTGGTTTAAAAGAAAGCTTGCTGAGAATACTCATGCACACCTTTGATCCCAGCACTTGGGAGGTAAAGGCAAATGGATCTCTGTGAGTTCGAGGCCAGCCTGGTCTACATAGTAAGACCCTGTCTCAAAAATAAATAATTTTTAAAAACTTAAACATAAAATGTACCTTTTTTGCTAGGCTTTGTGGTAGATGCCTGTAATCTCAGCACTTGGAAAGATGAGGCAGAAGGAACGCAGACCAGGTCTACAAAGCAAGACCGTGTCTAAAGGAAGAGGTAGCGACGGTGAAAGGGAGGGACGGGACAGGGGAGAAGGGGAGAGAGGGAGCTCTAACATCCCAGTTCTGAGTCTGTGGCAACTGTCTTTCTTTCTTAGTTAGTTAGTTAGTTAGTTAGTTAGTTAGTTAGTTTGGATTTTAGAGACAGGATTTCTTTGTGTAGCCTTGTCTGTCCCAGAACTTGCTCTGTAGACAAGGCTGGCCTCAAACTCACAGAGATCTGCCTGCCTCCCTAAGTGCTGGGATTAAAGGTGTAAGCTCCCTCCCCCCCCCACGCCACTGATACAGATGGTCTTTCAATGTCTAGGGTAGCATACGTGATAAGTCTAAAATTGATATTGGATTTTCAGAGCAAAGGGCCAACTCCATCAGCTCTAAGCAGGCTAGACCACACCACCTGACCCAATGTGCCAATTAAAGAAGAGAATAAGGGGGGAAGTGGAGAAAAGATTTACATCAATGGACCATGTTGGGAAATACAGATAAAGGGTTCTAATAACCCCGAGCCTGACACATACACCTCTTTTTAACAGTCTAATTTAGCCCAGATTGACCTTGAACTTGTTACGTCTCTTAAGATGACTTGGACTTCTGATCCTCCTGCCTCCTCCTCTGAAGTGCTGAGATTATAGACATATGTCACTATGCCCAGTTTATGCTATGTTGGGGATCAAACCTAAGTCTTGTGTTTTCTGGGCAAGCGTACTACCAACTGAGTGACATCTCCAGCCCTCTAGGTCTGTCTCTGGGTACTAACGTATAAGCTTGAAGTTTATTTTGTTTTTGCTATATAGTACGTGGATAGCCTGGAACTTCTTATGTAGACCAGGCTGATCTTGAACCTATAGCTCTTCTCCTGCCTCTGCCTCCCAGCCGCTGGGATTACAGGTCTGAGGCACCACTCACTCCCAGTGAGCTTTAAGTTTGAAAAATATGGCAGGGGATGGGAGGAGCATAATTAAGAGTCTTGGTCAACGAGTATTATGGTGATATTTTATTTGTGCTGAAATGTGATTTTATTTGTATGTTAATAAAGTTGCCTGAGAGTCAGAGCTAATAGCAAGCCATTTAGCAGAAGTCTGGTAGTGGTGGTGCACGCCCTTAATCCGATCACATGGCAGGCAGAATCTCTGTGTGTTCAAGGACACAGCCAGCATGAAGACACATGCCTTTTAATCCCAGTACCAACCATAGAGACCTGGAGGTCTGTATAGACAGGCAGTGACAAGGAAGTCATGTGGTTGGGTTTACAGCCAATGAGAAGGCAGAACAGAAAGGCAATAAAAAGACAGGACACAGGAAGAAGGTCTCTCTCTCAGGGGAAGGACAGCAGCGAGTGGTAAGATAAGGTGGTCTTAGCTCTTGGCTGCTGCTCGATCTCTGGGCTTTTAAGTCTTTATTTGGCTCTGTGTTTCTTATTTAATAAGACCGTTTAGAATTACATCTACAGAGTATGGTAGATCACTATCTCAGATCTGCTTCTCTATGGTAGATTGGGGCAAGTTATCATTGTCATTGTGTGAGGAGTGTAATTTGGTTCCTATGAGAAGATTACTCACTGCTGCCTAGCATGGTGGCTCGTGCCCATAATTCCAGCACTTAGGAGACTGAAGCAGGCAGATTGCCATGAGCTCAAGGCAAGCCTGGTCTACATAATAAGTTCTAGGCCAGCCTAGACATGATCTCAAAAAAACTGAAAGAGAGCTGAGCATGGTGGTGTTCACCTTTGACCCTAGCATGATGGAAGCGGAGAAGGCTGTGAATTAGAGGTAAGCCTGAACAGAGAGGCAGAGAGACACAAGGAGAGAATCAGTCCTGCTCTGGAGTCATCTCATTATACAGTGACATGTCTTCGAAGCTTCAATGTTTTGGAATCCAAGACAACTGCAAGCTTAGGACAATGACTAGACGGCTTCAGGCCACTTTAGGAAGGAGTCTGGAGCAAGACACTGCAAAAGCCAAGGCTTAGGTGCCTCACTTCCTCTTCTTGCTCTGCCTTTAGCCTTTAGTCGGATGAGATAGGTTTGGTGTCACAAGTTTTTAGACACACATCACTGAATTATTAACGTGTCTACACGCACAGGCAAGCAAAGGACACACAGTAAAGGAGATCTGGGAAACAAAGGCAGAGGTCCTAGGTCCCATCTTGACTTTGGTACCCTGCAGGCCCAAGATTGATGTCATTTAGCAAAGGCAGTTTCTAAATACCTGTTCAGGAAGGAATATCTGCACTCAGCAGAAGGCAATGCAATTATTAAAGACTCAAAATCAAGGCCAGGGACAGTGGTACAAGCTTGTAATCCTGGTATTTGAGAGTTGGGGCAGAAGCTGTGTACTGAGGTCATTCTCGGTGCATAGCAAGTCCAGAGGCTAATCCAAAATTCCCAAGCACAACTAACCTGGCTTGTAATCTCTGCTACACAGGAAAGTGAAGTGGAAATTTGAAAGTTCGGATCCGACCTGGGTTATAGAGTGAGTTCAAGGCCAGTCTGGGCAACTCAAGGAGAACCTGTTTCATAAATAAAGTTACCTGGGTGTGGTATCTCACAGCTGAAATCCCAGAACTTGGGAAATGAAGGCATGAGGATTGGGAGTGCAAGGCTATCCTTAGCAACATACTGAGTTCAAGGCCAGCCTGGACTACATGAGGAACTATCCCAACAAAAACAAACTTTAATTTTGGGGTCTCGGGTAGGTTGAATTCCCTTTGTAGCTGAGGCAGCCATTGAATTGCTGATTCTTCTCTCACCACCCCACAACTGCTGAGACTAGGTCTGTCTGCACCACCATGCCCAAATGATTTAATTCTCTTCTAATACCACACATACCCAGGCAGTAAGAGGAAGTTGGCAGGCCAGGTACCAGCCTGGAAGAAAAGAGCAGGAAGGGGAAACAGAAGCATCTTTGGAGGAAAGGAGCAAGTCTTGGGTTGGAGCATCAGCAGGACACCATTATTCCTCAGTGGAGCAGTGTCCAATGGGGCTAAAGATGAGCTAGGACATCCTGATGATAGCCAGGCATCCTGCCTACTTGACCTACAGCTGACAGGCCTCATGGAATGCTTTTAGCTCATGCAACCAGCTTAGAAGATGGGATGATGAACCAGAAAGCTAGATGAGAAGATGGCAGGATATTAACCAAAACCCTTCCCAGACTCTGGAGGATCCATGGCTTGAACCTTAAGATCAGCAGGGAATCAAAGATAGGGGAATCCTGGGATTGTGGCTTCGCTACTTTGTGTGTACACACACACACACACACACACACACACACACACACACAGTGACCCAATTCACCTACCTGTGGGGCCTCAGTCCTGCTGTTATTCCTGCCTACAATTCTTGTCCTGGAAGCACGGGTGGACAAATGATTAGACCGTCTCTCTCCTCTCTCTCTCTCTCTCTCTCTCTCTCTCTCTCTCTCTCTCTCTCTCTCTCTCTCTCTCTAACAAGAACATGGCCAGGGCATATGAGAAGAGTCGGGCTGGTTCTGGCCTGGGATTGACCCAGTACTGAGGCCTCTAGTGCCACATGCAGAATTCAGAACTGGAAAGAGACTAGGCAAGGTCCTAGACACCCCACTCTTTCCTGCCCAGTCTTCAGAGGAGACTCTAGTCCTGCCCTTGTTGGGTTGAGCCTCAGCCTGTCACAGTATCCTCTCTGATGACTAAAATGACATCCAAGGACTAAGGTCTCATGAGCAGTGAAAGACTCCATGCCACTTTTCCTCAGAGGGTAGGCTTGGAGCCAGGAAGAGGGTATCAGAAAGGGGAACCCAGCTTGGTGCCCCATCCCTGCGACCAGGAAGGTTCCTGTTGGAAGATGTTTAGGCAAAGCCTAGCATTGGCTGGTCCAGCTGCCTGTGTGTCTAGGCAAATGTCTACCTGGCTCAGAACCCCAGGAGGTTCCACCATACCTACCAACCTCTCAAGACCCTTTGGGTATGTGCACTCTCTGTCTTTGAGCCAGGGACACAGGAAGACAGTGTACAGCATCTCCTCCTGCCAAGGGTACCAGGTAGGATACAGCCTGTGGGAATCCATGACTTAGTCACCAAGGTAAGAGGTCTCCCCAGCACTTGGCTGTATAGGGACCAGAGTGTGACAGGGCTAGAGTGTGGCTGTCAGGGCCATGGAGCTTTGAGGAGAAGAAAGCCCTGCTAGAGAGCCAAGAGAGTTCTTACTGGAGGATCAAAACTGGCCCACAAGAAAAATGTTATTGAACTCTGGGCTAGACCTTGGTACAGTCTAGCACTTCGGGATCTTCTAATTCTTTTGTTGACATTTTGTGACATTGGTGTGAGGCCAAGTTCCATCTAACTTACTCCATGTGTAGGTGGCATTGCACGTGGCTGGGGACCAGAGTAGGCAGGGAGAGCAACCCCCTGCCAGGCTTAAGCTTGCCGACCCCTAGTTCACAGTGAGCCCCAACGCTTGTCACAGACTGAGAACTGATTCTGGCTATTAGCTCTCACCTTTCATCCATGCTGGATCCTGATCTCACTCCCTTCCTATTGGGGTTTGAACCCAGAGTCTTTGCAAAGTAAATGCTAGGCAAGAACTCCACTGCTGAAGTATACACCCCTAGTCCTCTCTTTACTTACTCTTGAGACAAGATCTTGATAAGTTGCCTAGGCAGGCCTTGAATTTACAATCTTCCTGCCTTAGCCTCCTGAGAGCTGGGCTTCTGAGCCTGCAGGTCCAGACTGGTTTGGTCTCATTTACTTACTTACTTATTTCAGTTTTAGACAGGGAATCACTATGTAGACCAAGCTGGCTGACTCAAATTTGTGATAATCCCCCTGCCTCTGACTTCCAAGTGCTAGGATTGAAGTGTGTGTAAACCACATGCCTGGCTTTCTAGACAACTATAGCTCTTTCCACTGTGGCTTCGACACATGAACTTCTCGAGTTCGACAGTTTGACCTAGTCTGGCCTGGAGGGTGCCAGAGGGGCAGATGGGAACCCAGTGTCCTGCAGTATGAGTAAGCCTCACTCTTTTTTTTTTTTAATAATTTATTTTTATTTCATGTGCATTGGCATTTTGCCTGCATGTATGTCTATGTGAGGGTGTCAGACATTGGAGCTATAGACAGTTGTTAGCTGCCATGTGGGTGCTGGGAATTGAACCCGAGTCCTCTGGAAGAGCAGTACAGTGCTCTTAACCACTGAGCCACTTCTCCAGCCCATGCCTCACTCTTTATAAGAGAGCCATCAGAAATGGGATCTTCCTTAGCTGAGGCTGTCGGGAAAGCTGTAGTCCTGCCCACCTGACAGGGGTGGAGCATTGGGTGATCACACCAAGCTCCATACTCCTCCTTGAAGGCAGAGGCTTCTTGGCAGTACCAGGTACCCCAGTAAGACTTGGGCATGCGGGGGACACACATGAGGGAGGAGATCGAAGGTACAGAGGTGTGTTTACAGGCTTGGGGGAAGGTCATGGGGACTGGGGAAGGGCAGCTTCGGGAAGCATGGGCAGAGTGGAACCAGGATTGCAGATGGGAGCTGTCAAAGCCAAAGCCATCTTCTGTCCCTGGGAGGCATCTCTCCCACAGTGCTTCTCAGCCCACAGTGAAATGGCTCTCCAAGGATGGCAGGGAAGAGGCAGCAGCCTCTTGGGGTACAGCAGAGTACTGGCCTACAAAGGGCAAGTGGCAAAGAAGCCAAGAGAGCAGGCTAGGTGGGAAAGCCTGGGGCAGAATTGTGCCATGGGCGACGATTTCCCCTCTTAGAAAATATTTCTAGTAGCTGTGCCTATTGATACAGGGATCTGATCCCAACTACTAGGGAGGCTGAAGCAGGAAGCTTGCAAATTCAAGACCTGTCTAGGCTGTAGAGTGATTTCAAGGCCAACCTGAGCCACTTAGTGAGACCATGTCTCAAGATTTAAAAAAAGAAAAAAGAAAGGACCGTAACTATAACAGATAGCACCTCTGTGCACCGTGGCAAAGTCCTGCTTCAACAGTCGGCTGAGCAAAATAAATAGACAGACAGGCAGACAGATAGACAGACACCTTCAGGTGGGGAGCAGTGTGCCCAAGTAGGAGCTGGAGGTTGGTAGGATCCTGGCTGGGACTCCCCAGGCCCAACTGCTAATGGAGGAGTCCCTCCTTCGGGGTTCTAGTTACTTTCTCCCCATCGAGGCTGGGGAACAGTACCAAGAACAGTACTGACCCCTGGGACAGGGTTGGTCCAGGGGAGGCCAGGAGACCTGAGGGGAAGGCTGCCAGCCTCTAGTCGTCCCAGCAAGAGTTAGAGGGCGGAGACCTGAGCCTGCTCCCTGTTTATCCCTGAGCCAGGGCTGCTAAGGAGCTCAAGGCTGCTTAGGCCAGTCTCCAGCAGTGTGGGCGGGCATGTCTTCACTTTCTATTGCTGTGAGAAACACTATGACCAAAAAGCAGCTTAGGGAGGAAAGGGTTTATTTGGCTTATGCATTGCAGTCTGTCATCAGAAAAGCAAAAGCTGAACTCAGGGCAAGAACATGGAGGCAGGAATTGACATAGAGGCCAAGGAGGAAGGAAGGCTATGCACTGGCATGTTCTCCACAGCTTGCTCAGCCTGCTTTCTAATGCACCCCAAGACTACCTGCCCAGGTGTGGCACCACCCACATCAATCATTAATCAAGAAAATGCCCCACAGACTTGCCTACAGACCAATATTATGGAGACATTTTCTCAGCTGAGATTCCTTCTTAGATGACTCTAGCTTGTGTCAAGTTAAAAAAAAAAAAAAACTAACAACAAAAACCCAAACTAACCAACACAGGGCAGACACAGAACTGCAGCTAGGAAGGGTCTGGAAGGACCCTTCTGTCCAACACCCCTGCCACCTCCTTATGCCTAGTGCAAGGCTCTAATCAGAACTCTAGGAAGGCCTACTGGCGTGAACAGGGCTGTCTCTGATCTGCCATAATCCAGCCCCTCCCTGTCTAATGGATTGGAATCAGTGACCGAGCTGGAACAGAGCTGGGGCAGGGGCTTTGGGTAGAAGCTCACACACACAGAGACACAGACACAGACACAGACACACAAAGTTCCCACACCAGTTAGCACCTTGCTACCCTCGTAACCCATCTCTGACTATCACTGTCATTACATCCCCCACCACCAAAATACCACTAGCACTCCCTCCTCACCTAAAGACGGGAAAAGATGCTCTTCATCCACCACAGCTCCAGGAATCCGGCATCCACCTGACTGGGATGGTGAGGGAATAAAGAAATGACAGACATGGTCACATGCCCAGAAAAGCTGGGATCGGATGGATTGGATTCTCTAATAGAGAAGCCAAAGTACCCCGGTAGCTCATATTTATTATACACAGTTGAACAGGGAAGTGGGGTCATTGCTTACAGCTGAATTAAGAGGTAGGGTTAATACACACAGATAAACAAGGAGTCAGGTTATTAGATATCGCTAAACAAGGGGACGGGTTTAACAAATTCCAGTAGAATCAGTCTGTAAGGGAGCCTCGCCTAGGGAAGGTGTTGCCATTTCCCTTGGGGCTGAGACATTGGCATCCTTCAGATGGCCATGCCCATGTCAACAGCACACATCCACTCAGGACCTCACTCACTCGGGGCTTCCTCCATGCCCACAAGGACATTTAACTCTGGGCAGCTACTGGCGGAAGCGGGCAGCTGAGTGCTGGTACAACTCAGGGCATCTGGCATTTTAGGCAAGAGCTCGACACCGAGTTCTACTCCTACCTGATGAGTCTTTTCCTGAAGGGGACTTGCAAAGGACATCATTGTGTCTGTCACCTGACGCTGCATCGTTGGAAGCCTTGGCAGGAGCCTGCAGCATGGACAAGCAGTGGTTTCCTGCAGCTGGAATTCTCCTGGCCGGTACGTGAGTAGGGAAGGGGAAGGCGAGGTGGGTATCCTCTCCCCATCACCTGCTTACTTGCTAGGGAAGGGCAGACTCCTTCTCCTCAGTGAACTCCATACTCCCACCTCAGGGCTTCCCTTCATTGTCTTCATGCTTTTCTGGCCTTGACCAGCCTAAGGGATGCTAGGGAAAGATTGGAGACCTCAGGCTCCTTGACAGCACTCACGGTTACCTGCTTGGAGCTGTATACACATGTAGGTATGTTTGGCATTAACCCCAGAGCCTTCAGGGATTCCCCACATATGTGTTCCACCACACGGTCAGCCCCTAAGAATCTTAGAACCCTGTATGCAGGGAATATGGTCAGGTCACAGTCTCACCCACAATGGAGACACACACACACAGTATTTTTAGCACCATTAGGTTAGTCTAGGACTCAGACATGGTTTGGATAGAGTAGACAAGACTCTCAACTCCTGGCAACCACTTGGACCTAGGAGACTTCTTGGGAAGGTCCTTGATGTGGAGGTTGTTAGGAGACAGACAGACAAATCTTGAAGACATGTCCCATTGTCCTTACAATGTCTATTTCTAGGTGGCGGTAAAGGTATCCCTGGTGTCAGCCAGGCTAGAGTCAGGGAGGGGAGATAGCCTGAGTAAATAGCTTCATGGTTTGGGGCCTAACCAGGTCCAGGTATTGCTCTCAGGTATCTAAGTGAGCAAGATGTGGCAGGGTGAGATCTGAGAGGTTAGGGCCAGTCCTGCCCACCAGACACTGGAGAACCAAGCCTGTCTTGCTTTGCAGCCTTCCTGGCAGGCTCAGCTTCTACCCTGACCCTTCCTTCTACACATGAAGACCTTAACCAGCTTCCTTCAGCCCCTGGCACATCCGCTCGGCAAAGCAGCAGCATTCCTCTGGACATCCTGACAGAAACTGTTGGCCGCATCAACTCAGTTGAGAGGGAACCGGAGGCCCTGGAGAGGAGGGCAGGAGCCCTTTCTACAGAGTCAGTGGGGGGCCAAGAGTCCCCCTCAATGCCTGGCCCCTTAGGAAGTACCAGGCCCTTGCACAGGGTCATACCTGGACCAATCCCCTCAGCCCTGACCACATCTGCAGCCCACGTGACTGTTGACTCTCAGCCAGTGTCATCTGGGGCTGATCCTGTAAAGAAAAACGTGGCCTCTGGATCTCTAGAAACAATTGCTATGTCATCGCCACAGCCTTCTCCCACACGTGGATCCAAGCAGAAGTACAGCAAGGTCTCCAGGTTGTGTTCGACAGTCCCTGCCTCTGCATCACTGGAGACAACTGGTGCACCTAAATCAACATGGCATCCAATCAGAGCTTCCCTTCTCTCTCCATATTTTCTAGATCTCCGTGCCCGTTATGGAACACCTCCGGTCCCACTGCATGGAGGGACGGCCACTCCGGGCCAGAGGCATCCCCATCTGCGGCACTGGCTGCAAGGATCTCCTCAGGATCGCCGATCTCTCCCTGCATGAAAGCGACAGAGCCCCTTTGGCCTGCGTCCTCGGGGAGATCAGGGCCGGGCCTGACCTCCCAAGCCTTTACAGTGGCTTCTGGGTCGTCTGAAAACACTGTAGCTTTGGGCATGGGCTCAGGAGCCAGTGGTGCTTCTGTGCGGCTGTTGTCCTCAGCAACATCACCTTCACAGCCATCCTCCCACTCCTCCCCACCCTCCTCATCGGCATTGCTCCTGCCTTCATCCTCAACCCTGGCCCCTGTTTCCTCTGTCACCACAGGAGCCAGGGAACCTCCTAAACCCTCTGTGTCTGTGACTACACCCTCAGCCACAGACTCTTCCATTAAAACCTCAAGCCTTGCACCCCTGGTGGCCCTACCACCCAGCCACCCTGGGCCATGGGTTTCTACCACCCCAATCCGCCTGCCCACCCTCTCCCTCCAACATTTCTCCAAACCTCCCTCTGTCCCACACAGCTCTAGCTTCACAGAGATATCTAGGGATGCTGATGCTAGCCAGTCCTCTGCCCTGCCTCACCCTGGCCAAGATGTAACTTTGCAGGACCTGAGTTCCTCCACTCCAGGACCTAGTCATGTGACTCACTCTGTGGCCTTCAGGATCAACAGAAGATGCCTCACAACAGCTGTCTGGAACCTGGTAGCCCTGGAGCGCCGGCTGTTGAATAAGCTTATCTGCTACCAGGTATGGCACCTGCTCACTGGGTAGAGGGATGCGGATGAAGACAATCTTTCCTGCTCTGCTTTCCTTCTGAGTATGCCAGGCACAGCCACAACACACACTATACAGGTCTTGGCTCCTAAGAGCAGCTACACACAAAATAATAAAACCTAATGAGTACCACGCTGTGCTCCCGGGAGGAGTCTGAGGAGAAGCTAGGCAGAAATACTTCTTAGAAGTCATTACAGAGGGAACATCTCACAGTGGGGGAGGCCTCACCTACAAGAAATAGAGCAGGTTCTCACAGTGCAGCTGCTGGCTTTTTATCAGCACATAGCCTCATCCAGGACTAGGACCCCTGAGGCCCTGGCAAAGTGAGGCACAGTTCCTGCCTCAATTCTGGAATCAGGAGCATGGTCGGTATCCCGGACAGGAACCGCCATTTCTCACCTGCCATACAGGGCACCATTTCCTGTCCGTTTGTTGAATGGTTCATCTCTGTGTGCAACTTGGGAAACAACAGGAGCAAAGGGCCGCTCCTGCTGCAGGAGCTACAGTCCTCGGGTCTAACGGAGACCAGATTATAATCTCGACGAACTGGGAAAGAACACAAGAGGCTAGCAAACTGCTGAGTGGTGTGCCTTGCACACACTGGGTAACCATTCTACCACAGCAATGGATCCTCTTTTGTGTGTGTGTGTGTGTGTGTGTGTGTGTGTGTGTGTGTGTGTGTGTTTAGTTTATTTGTTGTTTTGAGACAAGGTCTCACTGTGCAGCATGGCTGGCCTAGAACTCACTATGGAGACCAGGCTGGCCTGGAACTCCCAGAAATCCACCTGCCTCTGCCTCCCAAGTACTGGGATTAAACTCATGTGCCACCACACCCAGCCTTCTTTTTGGTTTTTTTGAGACAGCGTTTTTATGTAACCAAACCTGGCTTTGAATTGGTCCTTGGGCATTCCTCTCCAAAGTTCTGTAATGCTGAGTGTTATCACATCTGGCCTGGTTGTGGTTTTTATGTCTTTTTGGTTGGCTGGGTTTTTTTGTTTTCATTTGTTTGTTGCCTGTATTTGTTTGTTTGACCAGGTCCCCACTATGTAGCTCAGGCTGACAGTGAACCTGCCTCAGCTTCCGAAGTGCAGGGGCCAAAGGCACGAACTACACCTAGCATTTTAATGGGAATGGAGAGAGGATAGTCACAGCAAACAGCGAAGGGCTTCCCAAGCACCAGGGCAGAGGGAACACTGTTTGGGGGAACCCAAGTTGCAGAGAGGCTGGCAAAGGACTCTATGGTAAATGAGGGTGGGAGTAGCAGCCCAGGCTGGCAGCTGGCGGGATGCAGAGCCCAGGGTGACTTGACTATTGAGGTAAAGCCTGTACATGCGTAGGCCCTGGGCAGACGGATCTGGGTTAGGATCTCAGCACAAGGTAATCGTAAGCGTCAGGCTACCAGAGGGGAACTACCCGGGAAAGGCCCAGCTGGACCAGGATCAGGGATGAGACCACTTTAGAAGTCAGGGCAGATGGAGGGACACAAGGCAGGGGTGGACAGGCTGACCTCCATACCTCTGCCTCAGCTCCAGCTTATCTACCATGAGGCCTTCTCCAGCTTCAAGAATGTCAGTGCCCTGCTGTTAAGGTGAGTGTGGTTCTCAACTGACCTATCTATGCCTGTAGCAGCCCTAGTCCAGGCTGCTCAACCCTGCCCAAGTGCCAGGAACCTGGACCCAGATGGGTGGATAAGAGGCCCACATTTGTTTCTGCTACCAGCTGTGCTGCATGACCTCAATTGGCCTTCCTGCTCTTTCCCAATTCCAGCTGTTGGGTTTGGACAATTATGTCAGGACTGTCTGAGTACAGCGAGAAGACAGGCAATGGGCACATCAGGCTACTTATTCTGGGGATAGGGCCATGTAAATGATATGTAAATAAATGTAAATCCTTGGGCGGAACTCTCTTCTTCTGGGCTGCTGGGAAAGTAGACTACCTGCAGAGATGCCGGTGGGGGGAATCCAGGCCATGATTGCAGCTCCTTCAAAAATTTCCCTTTTGCCGGGTAGCGGTGGCACACATCTTTAACCCCAGCACTCGGGAGGAGGCAGAGGCAGGTGGATCTCTGTGAGTTCGAGGCCAGCCTGGTCTACAGAGTGAGTTCCAGAACAACCAGGGCTACGAGAAACCCTGAAAAAACTTTTTTTCCCTTTTAATAAACTGTGACTTCCTGAGCCTGTTTTATCTCCCCAGCCCTGGGTCGGCACAGGTGCTCACAGGAAGGGCAAGTGTTCTTTTAGATTCTGAGGCTGTTTATTTCCAGGTCTCTCCCTGAGAGCCGCCTGAAGGAGCTGCCTCCTCCAGGACATGAGCAATTGATCCTTCTCTAGGCTTTCAGCAATTCCTCAGGCCTATCACCTCCCTCTCTCCAGGGTCTCCTACTTTTTGAACCACAGCTGAGGCTTTCTGTGTCCATTAGAGCTCCTGAGAGCTCCCAGTCAGTGGTGGCCTCTTTGAGCAACACCATATCCCAGTCTTCCCCTGGACAAGATTTCTAGTGTCCCTGTGAGAACCAGCTCTTGAGGAGTCCAAGGGAACTTACTTTAACCGAGCACGTGCTGTGTGCATACCTGCCTGCATCCTTCAGGCCTCACAATAGCCCTCTGAGAAGGGGATTTTATCCCCATTTACCAAGGAGCCCCAACAGGGGGTCATGTGAGCCGATTCAGTGGTGCGGGGACGTTCCTCTCTGCAGCTACTCGCTGCTGGGGTAGGCTTCTCTTCTACAGCACCCTGCCTTCTGCACCAGCCAGGCCTACCTTGCCCCCACTGGTCCCTCCTTGCAGGCCTGGTTCTACAGAAGTGAAAGCCTCGCTCGTGTTTGGGCAGCCGGATCCCTCGGCCCTAGAAATCCTCTGGACTTTGTACCGCAAAGCGAAGGCCTCCAGATGGCTGCTTGGGCACCTGTCCCTGGCTGACAGCAGCCTCTCTGCTGATGGTGAGTCTAGAGCAATGCCTGACCCCTGCCTCCTCACCCGCCCGTGGAGGAGGCTGGCTGGGCTCCTTGGAGGGATCCCGTTCCGTCTGCCCAAGCCCTGAGCAGGCCATGGTGGGAAAGGTGGCTGTTCCAACTTCACAGACTGCGTATGTGGCTCTGTAGGGCGCAACATGACAGACCTTACCCTGGAAACCATCAACATCAGCTTCACGCTCATGAGGCCCTTCCTGCCCCAGCTGCTTCTGCCTGGTTCGCAACCTTTTATCCTGTTGGAGAAGCAGATCCTCCAGCTGGTGAGGTGTCCCCTCCCCTGCTTCCGGGACTGGGATGTTCTCCCCGCCTCCCTTGTCAATAGGCCTCTACAGCTTTTAGTGATGGTAGGTGCCATGGTCCCAGTGAAAGCGGCACCCGCTTGGCATGTGTGGGAAGGGCAAGTATGGAGGGAACCCAGCCCTGCCCTGAGGGGACGCTGGCTGAGGAGGAGAAAACTCTGAGGGAAGTCAGTGGCCAGGCTGTCACCAGATACCCCTGCCCAGAAGACTACACAAGAGAAGGCTATCAGGTCCTGCCTTACCTTATCTAGAACCTGACCCCACCCTATACTGGGCCTCAGGACAGGCAGCTCCCGGGCAACCTGACCTCTAGGACTTCCTATAGGTCACCCATGAGGTGTCAGGATTCTACAAGGCTAAGCCCCAGGACCAGCCCCTGCTCCTCTTCAGGTAGGTTGAGTATCCCATCCAGTCTGTCCAGTCCTCCAGCCACGCCATCCCCCCTTACCCAGCCTACGTGGCTGCTGTCGACTCCACCCCTAACGCAAAGCCGGGAGGTACAGGTGTAGGCTGGAGACCACCAATAAGGACTTTGTCTAAGCTGGCTTGAGTCTGCCTCATAGAGCTCTGCTCTTGGAGGTAGGAACATAGGGTGTATACTCAGGAGCTGAGCACTTGCTTCTGGAATCATGTACTGGCAAAGACACTGCACTCTCCCATCCTCCCCTAGCAACGTGAACGAGTGGGTGCGCATTTACATGGAATACAAGTTCAAGAGTCCCATCCCCACCCACCTCAAAGGCCTGGCCAGTTACCTGGCCCATCACATAACAGACCCCACCCTCCAGAAATCCAGCATGGTGGCCAATGGTGAGTGAGCTTGGGCCCCATCTACGCTCTGGGTCAGCCTATCTCTCTAGGCCTCACTGCCCCCCTCTGAGAAGGGGCAGAACTTTCAACAGCAAAGCTTGTGTGCCAGCCCATAGCGAGAAAGTGGGCCCAGAGCTCTGTGGGAAGCTTGGGATCAGAGATACAAGATGGACCAGCCAACTCTCAATGGTCACCTTAATCCTTAATGTCCCAAGAGAGGGGACAATGGTAGGTCAGCTCTGTCACCAAGGTCAGGATTGCATGAAGACTGTCCCATGAGGCCCCTGAAAGGAAGAGCTGAGCAAGCTTGTACATCCATGTTGGAGAAATCCAAGGTCTCGGTCTCCTGCAGCCACACGCTGGAGCTGTCCTGGAGTGGACCCTCAGGCTAGGAAGTGCTGATTCACCTCAGAGCTGTCCCTGCCACCTCCCCTCTGCAGTCTCTCAGGTTGAGTGTTACCATCTGGTGGGCTCTGCTCTGTAGCTCCCAGAGGCAGGCCTTGGTTTGGGTCTCCCCCCTATCTTTCTCAGAGCTGACTTTCAACATAGGGTGTGCCTTCCCCATCAGCGTTGACCCTCAAAGGACCCATCATCCCCTTAGCAGACAGTGGGACTACCCACTCCTCTTCACGTAGGGCTGTGCTATGTATTTCTGTAAGTCATTGTGGAGGCCCTCCTGGGAGATTAGGGATTGTAAAAGACACAGTAGGCAGCAAGATCTCCTGCTGTGAAGTCTGAGTGAGCAGGCCATCACCCTTCCATTAGACAGATGACCACAAAGGGCTAGAGAGTTAGTATTCTTTTGCCCTTGGTGGCTCCTAGCTCCTCCCTTATAGGGAGAACAGAGCCAGCCCTCCCGAGGTATGTCACAGCAGGTGAGCTGGCTGTGTTCCAGCACAATTTCATATACAAACATGGAAATTGTGTATCATATTCTTTTCATGCTATACAATTCTCTACTGCTGACCTTTCTCGTCCACTTAAAAATGTAAGTCCACCTGACCTCATTAGTCTAACAAAAGCAGGCAGCAAAGACGGCCCTCAGACCAAGTGTGCTGACCACTGGATGGAAGGAAGCAGTGGGTTTGTGCAAGCAACCCTGGCCAGGGTGTGGTCCTACCCCAGAGCTCTCAGAAGACAGAGTCCTGGCCGCTATCACCACCCCACCCCATCACCTTAGGGGAAAAAGCAGAGCTGGCGCTTTATGAGACTTGGCTCCTGATCCTGGGTCACCCCTTCACCAAGGCCTTGGAGAACAAGACTACTTCTGAGTCCCAGGAGCTTCGTGGTCTGCTGACAAAATGGGTGATGTGAGGCAATGGAGGCGTGGAGAAAGGGGGTCTGGCTGGCCTCGGCTGTGCGACCCGGTGACACGCTTTGTTGTCTTCTGACCTCAGCTAACCTCCGCCCTCCAGCCTCTGCAGAACTTCGGTCAAGTGGTGGTGGAGGAATTCCAGTGAGTCTTCAGTTCGGAGGGCGGGTCCTGCAGCTGGAGGAGAGGGTCTCTCTGCGTCTCTCCAGCCCCCTGAAGCCTGTCATGGTCCTCCCAGGCAGGAACCTCTGACTGCCAAAGTGCAAGCTGCCTTCTTTGGGGCTGCGCCAGCCCAGGCCATCATTCAAGACTGCATGCACCAAGGCCTGAGCTTCCTGCAGGAAACTGAGGGTCTCCAGTTGGAGATGCTCCTCCCAGCCCTTGGTCAGTGCCTCTCCCTCTCTTCATGTCTCCTCCCTCTGCTGTCTCCGGCCTTGCTGTTTCTGCCACCTGTCCTTCCCTCCGGCACACAGCGCTGCATGGCTGTTTGCTCTTAGCCTTCCTATGAGCCCCCAGGGTACACTGGCTCCAAGTGTCCTGGGAACAACCACCAGGCCTAGCAGTCCCTGAGGGCTTGGAGGATGGAAAACCCACTCAGCCTTTCCCTTCTGTCCCAGGCACCCCCAGCTCCGGAGCCTCCAGAGGCCCCAGCCATGGGTTCACACCAAACCTCCAGCTCATCACGTCTCTTCTTGTCCTGGTGAGTCTGGCCAGGAAAGGGCTTCTTCCTAAGAAACAGGCTGAGCCTTTGAGACCTTAGCCCAAACAAAGGGTCAGCAGCCTGCTACCCACCTGAACCTGAGTTCTCTTCACATGCCAGCTAGAATGGCGTGCTTTCCACCTGGGGCTTGGGTTTGACCCCATGACTGCACCTCCACGGTTCAGACCAGAGGACTGAAGCCCCACCACAGCAGTGGCTGCACCACACCAGGTGTGGAGGCCCTTCTTCTGCCAAACAAGCAGAGGCTAAACACCCTGGTTGGCTTGGGAAGGTGGTGTGGAGGAGATATCTCTGCATGATCTGCCTAACCTTTTCCTGAGTTACTACCACAGTGCTGGGGGTCCAGTCCACATAACAGGGATCTATCCCGCCTTGGGCAGAAGCCAAGAAGTGGTTGGGCTGACTCCTCCCAGAAGTCACTGGAGCTCTGGGCACGGGCTAGGGCGACAGAAGCAGAGCTCTGGCCACAGGGGGAGAACTGGGGCAGAGGGTGGAGACGTGCAGAGGGGTCTTAACTCCCACCACATAGGGATGCTGTCAATGACCACTCCAGGCCTTGACAAGTCCCCAGATGATGCCAACTCAATTCCTGCCTGCCCTCCACCTTGACCCAAGGCAAGGCAGATGGGGGAGGGCAGCACCAGCCAACAGTTACGTGAGTGAGTTTTCTCACCATGTAACCCAGGCTGGCCTTTAACTCACTGCTGAGCCCAAGCTGACCTCAAATTTGCAGTGGTCTTCCTGCCTAAGCTTCCAGGAGGCATGGAGTGCTACCATGCTCCATCTTCTTTGTTTCCAGACATTATTTCTGCCTCCTGGCTTTTGTCTCTTTTCTACACCCACAGGTGGCCCTTGGTACCGCTCCCCACTTCACTGAGAAGCAAATCCCATACCTCTCCTAGGTCACCTCCCCTCATTTCTCTTCATCCGGGGCTTCCAGATAGTACCTCAACCCTGAAGAGTAAAGCTGCAGGACACCAGAGCGGAAAACGCAAGCCTGGGACTTTCTTTCTTCAAGCTCCTGCCTCACCTCCACACTGCATAAAACTGAGGAAAACACTCTCGTGTCCATGGTTGCAAAGCCAGTCCCTGTTTGGGGCTCCACATTCCCTTACCTCCCACCACCTCACCAAGAGGTGGGCAATGACTTCCTTCGCAGAAGGCCAAGCCCATAGGCTCCCCCGCAGCATGGACAGGCGAGTCGGGACAAAAGGAGTCGGGTCCCACAGAATATTGTCAGGCCCTGCTGCCACCACACTACCCATGAAATGGGGACCACATTTAGGCAGGTGAGAGACCAACAGCCAGTGTGTATACACAGAGCATGCAGGGCTACAGGCAGAGTGAGTGTCCATGATGCTCATGTACATTGAAGCCCTATGGTGGTTATCACAACTTTGCCTAAGGGTTTGTGTCCAGGCTACACAAGGAGCTCCACCTGCCTGCCATCCTCAGCACAGCACAGACACCCTGGCCAGCCAGAAAGGACTCTATAGCCCTTCCTGCAAGGGGTACCCCGACAAGGCTGCACTGCCAGTGTCTGGAGGTGGCAGCCAGGGAGGAAGCCCAGAAAGCATGCAACACAACAGCCGGCAAAAACCCAGTGCTCACTGGCTGGCTAACCCGGGGGTGTACCTCAGCCGAAATGGCGGGTGGGGCTAGAAGCACTCCATTTCCAGCAGGGGGAACCAAAGAGGCACTCAGGCCATGCTCCCAACTGCTTTGGGGGGCTGACAGTGATCCAGCCCAAGCCCTCTTAGCAAACCAGGGAAGGTGTATGCAAGCTGGCAAAGACAAAGTCTTCGCTGCTACCCTATCTTCCTATTTCCCCTGAGACCACAACTTGGGAGAAAATTGTTCCTCCACTCACCTTGCAGACCCTGCTTGTCATCCAAACCGGCTGCTAGGGCCCTCAGCCTCTTGTGGGCTTTAACTTCCCCATGCTGGAGCCTCAAGGATCTGAGCCCGCTCCTGGCATTCACCCAGTCAGGTGATGTAAGTGTGGGTCCTAGCCACACACCGAGGCAGATTTGCTCAGGCAGGTCTGGGATAGGCCTTAGGGACCTGAGCAGGATGCAGAGGGTCCTGCAGGCACACAAGTCCAGAACTGGCTCTGGGTCTTCACACAGCCACTGACTTTGTGTGACCCTGCTGCAAATCCCGTCCGTGGGTTTCTCCATCTGTAGCTTGAAGGAACATGGTGGTGGTGTACCCTTGAGCCCCTGCTTCCCGAGTCAGCTTAGAAATCTGATTAAACCTCACATCTACCTTCCTAGCACTGGAGGATGAGGCAGGATAGTTAACCGTGAGGCCAGCCTAGGCTGCATACACACAGGGCCAGCAGCTAGTGATGTACGAACAGGCTTAAAGGGCACTGGGGATGGACTCAAAATCAGGAGCTTGTGAAACTAGTTCCAGGTAATGGACCTGTAAGATTTTGATGCAAAGGACAGAACTCACCTCTCTGGCCCTGGGTAGAAATACGGTATCCTGAAGGGCCAGTCATCTAACAAGGGAACGAGGGTAGACTGACACCCCTGTCCTGGTGGTTCCTGCAGTGGCCATGTGTCATAGTTCCTACTCCCGCCAACTCCGAAGGCCAGCTGCTGGATCTAGATGTAGTTTCAACATGACCCCCCCCCAGGGTTCACATGCTGAAATTTAATCCCCATTGTGAGGTGGGAGGATGGGAATTTAATCCAGCTATTGTGCTTAGAGGTGGTGTTTGAGGTGATTAAGATTAAAATCATCAGGTGGAGCCCCATGATCTGATACTGGCAGCTCTACAGACCGCCCAGAAGACACACATGCATGTGCTCTCTTGCCATGTGGTGCCCTGATCCACCTCAGGATTCTGCCAACAAGAATGTCATCATCAGATGTGACTGTTCAACTGTGGACCTCTTTTTCTTTCTCTTTTCTTTTCTTTTTTTTTGGTTTTTCGAGACAGGGTTTCTCTGTGTAGCTTTGCACCTTTCCTGGAACTCACTCTGTAGACCAGGCTGGCCTCGAACTCAGAGATCCACCTGCCTCTGCCTCCCGAGTGCTGGGATTAAAGGCGTGCGCCACCACCGCCCGGCTCAACCGTGGACCTCTTGAACCGCCACTCAAAGCTGAGTGTGGTCACAGCACACATAGGCCCAGAACTAGGAAGCTGGGGCAGAAAGACCCAAACAATCATCAGAACTTTTGCCTGTGGTGTTGCTGGTGAGAGAAAAGGCATTGGGGCACAACAGGCAGAGGAAAATGGCAGCTGCCACTTCGGCCCCCAGGTGCTCGAGGCCAGGCTGGTCCAGGGGCTAGCATGGCTGGGCTCGGGCAATGGTGAGCACTGGTGGAGGAAAGCCATGTGCAGAGAAAGGGACGGGGTGAGGGGACTGAGGGTGGGCCTAGGAACACTGTCAGTGGGTAAAGCTGATAGGACGCACAGGGAGAAGTGACAGTTCCAGACTCTAGTGTGTACATCTTCAGTCCTAGGAGACAGGCACACAGATTACAAGACCACCAGTCTCCAAGATTCTCCACGGTTGTGGGAAGGAGGTCTTTCCCAGGTTGGAGTGGCTAGCCAGTAGGTGTGAGAGGAGGGCTTAGAGGACCAGGAGTGATCCAGAGCAGAGTACTAGAAGCCTTTAGAACTTTCAGGACAGGAGGAAGGGGACAGCCTATTGGTGAAGGGTGATACGCAACATTAACTCACAACCCCTCAAATACAAGCTAGGTCCCAGTTCTAAAAACAACCCAATGCTTTAATAGCTGGCCCCCAGGGCCCAGTCTCAACAAAACCCTTAAATAAGGCAGGAGGCACAGCTTGGCAGCCACCAGCTGAGCTCAGCCCACTGCAGGGAGGTAGCCCCAAGAGCCTTGGGAAATACCAGAGTCCCCAGTCCAGATCTTCAAAGGCCTCCTAGAATTGGGCTGACACAGCCTGCTGGGTCTCTGTAGCTGCTTGGTACAACTTCACTGGGGTGTGTGATGCAGCCTAGGTAGGTCACCGATAGGAATCCAGAGCAGACTCAGGGTCTTCAGGCCAGCCCCAGGCCAGCTCCCTGCACCAGCAGTGGACTCAGAGGAAGTGTGTATGAGCCATATACATCGTACAATATACCACCCTAAGGTAACCAGGTCCCCAAACACATGAAGACTTGACAAGGTTCTACTTGACAAGAAGGCCTGTCCTGGGCAAGAAGCAAAGCAAATCATCATAGGTGTACATCAGACATCATCCCCACTCCAACCCTTGTGAGGTAGGCTGCGTTGTCTTATTCTACAAATGGTGAACAGGGGCTCATGAGAGGTGAAGTGTTTGCCCAGGACACGCAACAAGGAACACAGCAGCCAGGATTCAAGGCCAGGTCGGGTTGTCTCTAACGCCCACAGCTTGTCTCATGGGAAGGAATCCCTTCTAACAAAGACCCCCATGTTCAAAGTTCAGAAGTCTCTGCCTAGCTAGGTGGACCCGGCCCTGTTATCCACTCCCAGCCCTGGGCAGTTGGATGTCAGGACAGGTACACAGTGGTCCCCAGATGGTTGATTGTCCCAACACCACTAGCTACCGATGCTACAGATGATGGCTCTGGCTGCCCAGGAGCTGGGGCTGAGGCGAAGGTCGGTCTGGTCCTGAGGCCTTGTGGCCCCAAGTAGGCAGTGCCACCCCATTGAGCCAGGCATTTTCCAACAGGCTGCGGAAGCGTGCCCTCATGGTGGGACCTGGTGGGCTGGTGCTGGTGCCAGAGCTAGGTGAGGGATCCTGTGACCCTTCCCCAGTGGTCGTCTCTGTTTTCTCAGGGCCAGCTGGTGGCTTCCTCCCTGGCTTCTTGACCTTGGGGGCTGGTGATTTACGAGCCAGGGAGTGGTTTTCTGGTTCATCTCTGGTCACTGTGGGTTCTGAAGGGGATAAGGTTCTGGCCTCAGTGTCAAAGTCACCTACAAAAGGAAAGCATAGTCAGACTGCAAAATCCAAACTTCAAGGTCCCACTTCCTGGTCTCAAAGTCACCTAAAACAAGGTGGGTACATCTTCAGTCCTAGGAGACAGGCACACAGATTACAAGACCACCAGTCTCCAAGATTCTCCACGGTGGTGGGAAGGAGGTCTTTCCCAGGTTGGAGTGGCTAGCCAGTAGGTGTGAGAGGAGGGCTTAGAGGACCAGGAGTGATCCAGAGCAGAGTACTAGAAGCTTTTAGAACTTTCTGGGCAGGAGGAAGGGGACAGCCTATTGGTGAAGGGTGATACGCAACATTAACTCACAACCCCTCAAACACAAGCTAGGTCCCAGTTCTAAAAACTGCAGATGGTACCCACAGTGTCACAACCATCACAGGCAACCCTTCTTCACACGTGCCCATTGCTCAGACCAGCGGGAGCTTGCTGGAAAGACACGCTCCTTCCTGAGGGACACCAGAGCTCCACCTGACGAGGACGCAGCTCACAAGTGGCTGCTTGGGAGCAAAAATGAGAAAAAAAAGGAGGCTTGTAGGTCAGGAAACAGTGGCTGGGCATCTCACCGGCTAGCTGAATGAACTGAAGCATGAGAAGAGAAAGCTATGCTGTCCAAGAGCCATCTTTCTGCCACCAAATCCCCAGGGCTGCTGTGAAAACAGTTCGGGTGGAGGCAGGCTCCTCAGGCTGCCAGCAGGGCACATGAGTCTGGACAGGAGCAAACCTGGCATGCAGCCCTCATTGGTCATTAGACAAACCCCCCAGGGGTCATGGGAACCATTGCTCTAGCTAGGGGTACCCAAAGCTCAGGGAGGGAATATGGAACAAGGGTCTTCGAACCTAACCAGTGACAGGCAGCTGAGCCTTAACTGGATCAGAGTTCTACTAAGCAGGAAGACCAGGAAAGGGACCTGGTCCTTGGCCCCAGACAGGCTAATAATCAGGAATGTGGGCCAGCTAGGGGCCCTGTTCCATGGCAGTACTTTGCCTCAGGCCTTCTCCACCTTGACCTGGGCTGTCCTGGGTCAGGGAGGCCCATGGCAGAGTACCCAGCTAGCTAAGGAAGTAGAATATCAGGGAAACAGCTGGGTAAGGGGCTGGGTGGCCATGAGATGTGTGACAGCAGGCAGGAAAAACTTCAGAATCTAGAAATCAGTTTACTGACACAGAAAAGGCCATGCCAGCCTCACCTTGTCATGGCCTAAGAAATCAGAGTGTCCCCAACACACAACATTGCAGCACATGTGTCTTCTAGGACATTATTGATAATAAAATAAAAAAGCAAGGTCCAGGGCTGAGCTGAGCAATGTGGCACATACATGATCTGGTACTAGGGAGACAGGAGCATCATGAGTTTGAGGATACCCTGGGTTATACAGTGAGATACTTTCAATATGAGAGTGCAACTGAAGAACCAGGATGATGCATCACTGGAGGAAAGAGAACCATAATTCTCCAGTTCAGGGTGACATGGGTGCATACAAGTGCCAGCAGACCAGAGGAAATGTACATTCAAAGGTATGTGCTTATGTGGGGCATGGGGCCCTGCCAGATCCTGTGCATGAAGGTGAACAGGGATGCTTTACCAGGATCAGAGAGACTGCATGTGGAAGTAAGCTCAGAGCAAAGCTCAAGCCTGTGGACTGGGATGAGCAGAGAGTAGCAGCCCCCGGTGCCAAGGGACAGAACGCAGTGCGTCATTCAGGGCTAGTGTTCAGACAGAAGACATGGGAAGAGAAAACTTCAGGTGGGAAACATGGCCTGGCCCAAGTCCCAGAGGCCTACACAAGACACAGAAGGTACAGACAGAGGAGGAGCCATCCAGAAGGGGGCCAAGAACATTTCCATGCAAATAGATCTCACTGATGTCAAGAGGCAAGGCAAGCCCTAGAGCCCCTGGAACCCCACCCCTTGCCCCAGCATAAGTTTCTGGAATCATTCCGACCCTTGCCCACCGTCCATACAAGCAGTACACACACCTGTCACTCGCTCACACAGCTCCAGTGGCTACAGGGTTGCCCCATGCTCACCCAGCTGGCGGCGCACACAGTCATGCCACTGCAGGCCCAGCAGGTCAGGGTAGATATCAGGCAGCTGGCGTAGGGCCAGCAGCTTCAGCATGCGTGAGGTGCAGCCATGTAGGGCCCGTTCACGCAGTGCACGCTCCTCTGACAGAGTGGTGGGCCGTAGCTCCACACGGTGCTCCTGCAGCACGTGGTCCACAGAGGCGGGTGGCAGCTTAGGAAAGAGACGCTCCTTCACCAGATGGATGGGCACGAAGATGGCACCAGCTCGTACTACGTGAGGGAAGGGGCACTGCTGTGTGCACAGAAACCTCTGCAGCTGGGACAGCAGCTTGCCCAGGAGCCCCTGCACACCCTGGCCGTCCTGCCACGCAGCCTGGCCCCATGGGCCAGTGGTCTCAAGCCACTCCCGAAGTTTCTCTGGTGGAGAATGAGCCACAGAGCCTGAGATGGCGTCACAGAGGGATGCGTGCAGCCCTGTAAAGTGCTGTTCTAGGGAGTCTGCTGAGGTCGCGGTGGAAACTTGAACAGTGGCTGGAGCAGGGGCCGGAGCTGGGGATGGAACAGGAGCAGAGGCTGGGGCCGGGGAGGCCACGGCTATGGCCGGCGGGCTCGGCAGGGCTAGGTTGAAGCACGCCACCGGCAAAGGCTGAGTGAGAATCTGCAGTCCCACGGGCATGGATGGGGGGTTGGGTGCAGGCTGGGCAGGGGCAGGGGCAGGGGCAGGGGCAGGAGCAGGAGCAGGAGCCAAGGTAGGTGGGGATGGGACGAGAGTTGCAGGTAAGGGTGCAGGTCGGAGTATCTTGAATTTTCGGAACATGAAGGCCACGGAGCTGTGGAAGTTGGTCCTTGGTGTGGCTTCTGTGGCCACTTCAGATATTTCGGTGACCATCTTTTTCAGGCCCGGCAAGCCTGACACTGTGTTTTCTATACCTGGCCCATTCACAGCTTCAGTGGACTTATCACGTACCTCAGGACTAGGGACCTTGACAGGGACAGCCTCTGCCATAGACTTCTTCACACTCAAGTCCAGAGCCACTTCCTCACGAAGAGAGCAGTGAGGCCCAGAGGTCCCATCCTGGACAGGCAGGGCCCCCTTGCGATCTTTGTCTTGGCTCTTACTGGCGGCTGGAGCACAGTCCTGCTCAGCCGTGGGCTCCGGTGTCTGCACATCCAGGTAGTCACGGTAGGGGGCCAGACTAAAAACATTGTCAATCACAGGCATGGGTGGAGAGCTGGGAGGCTTGGCATCTTTCTGTGGAAGAGACTGGCGCTCCTTGGCACAGGGGAGCAGTGCTGGTGAAGTGCGGGGAACTGGACTGTCTCGAATGACAATAGGTACCCCAGGACGCTCACTGGGCCTGGGATGGAGCTGCTCTTTCCTGCAGCTGGGTAGCCAGGTCTTCTCTTGAGCTTCCGGGGCTGGTTTCTCTGCAGGTCTCACAGGCTCAGAGCATGGCTGGCTGGCTGGCAAAGGCTGGCATGTTCGCTGGAAGGCACTGGGCTGTGGCACGGGTTGCACACTGTTCTGAGCATGGGAAGGTGGTGTTCCCCCAAGCCCTGGGGATGCCCCATAGAGAGAGAGGTCATCCCTGGCATAAGGAAATCCCAAAGTTTGGGGGACAAAGTCCAGTGGGCACCTTGGAGCAAGAGGGGGCTCCAGCTTGAGCCCTGGTGAGGGGGCCGGGAGGGGTGCAGGAGAGTAGGAGTAAGTGTCTATCCCAACAGGGGGCAGATAAGGGGCCTGGGATGCCTGCTGCCTCAGGTAGGGGCTGCCCAGCCCACCAGCCTGGTATGCAGCCCCTTTGTGCGCTCCCAGAGGTGGCAGTGGGAGCAGAGGGCCGTAGTTCCCCTGCTTCTCCGGGTGACGGCAAGATGGAGGGCAAGGCAAGGCCTGTGGAGGTGGGGGCAGCGGGTAGTGGGCTGGCACTGCATCCTGGCAAGGTGGTCCGAGGGGCTGGGCAAGCTGGGTCCAAGGACTGGAGGGTCCTTCAGATACTGCTTGCTTGGGTTCCCCAGAGTAAGGACCCGTGTACTTGGAAGGCAGGAAGCCTGTGCTGTGGATGGTTCGATACTTCTCCAGGATTGCCTGGCATGGGGAAAAAGTCAGGGAGGGGTCTTTGCCAGGTCCCCCAGTTGGTAGCCCACGCAAGAATGTCCCATCCAGGGGCTGGCCCTTGCCAGGAGCTGGGGCTAGAGAACAGGGTGGTTCAGCAGACGGTAACAGGGGCCCGGTCACCAGGGTCCAGTCAACATCCAACGGTCTCTTTGCTCCTCCATCCCCTAGGCAAGCGGAGAGTCCGTAACACAAAGGACTGCGGTAGACAGGCTTGGGCGCTGCCAGTGGTGGGCCTGGGTAGGCATGAGCCTGGGGACCAAAGGGCAGGAGCTCACTGGAGTCTTTTATCTTTTCAGAACCTTCTGTGGGAGGGCGGTAGAGCAGGCAGTTTGTCAACAGGCTGTCAGTCCGGAGTGGAGATCCTGCCACTTCAGTGGGGTACAAGGGTGGGTACGGGGTCCAGGATGCCAACCGCTCAGACCCTGCCTTGGAAGCACCCCCTATGGGGTAGGAGAAATATGCACCCTTATAATTGCAGGAGTCCTGACTGGCAGCAGAAAGGGGCAGGCCATGTCCAGGCCCTGGGTCCGGCTCCAGGCGGGGCAGCTTGCCATACATCACAGGCCCCAGAGGCCCCAGGGGCCGTTTCTCTGCCATTACGACGGAGGTGTCAGGCCCTCCTGGACCCCTGCCACTTGACTTGCTGACCTGGGAGAGAGGAGAAAGATGGTTAGAGCATAGGCTACATGAAAACAATAGAGGCCCCTCTCTGACTTGTTGTCCCCCAAGACTCTGGCCCTTAGCAATCAATACTCAACTCAGACTGAACGGAGAAGCCACAATGCAGAGGTTTCTGACTCTATGTTTTGTTTCTGGTTATAGTTTTGAAAGCACAGAACTCCGCTGAACAAATATGTGTACTGTGGCCTTACATACAAGTCTACACTCCATTGTAAGGGTCATTCTGCCTATGTGATGGCCAAGAACCCTCCCTTGGGGTTCTGGGCAGTGTTGGGAAGTCATCCGCCTTGGCTTGCTGCTCTGCCTCCCAAATAAGACCTATCTATCCCAAAGTCTCTGACGAGAGGGATGGCACAGGAAGTGGGCTGGTTCTTATTCCAAGATGCCACAGAGGTCTCGTAACACTCCTACAGCCAAGACATGGAATCCCTGCACTGCCTACAAATTCTGGTTTCTTCTAACACTTTTATTGATCTGCTTGTCTTACCAAAACCCAAAACCTCAAAACCAGGTCCCCAGAACCAGAACCAATGCTGACAACTAATCTTGGATGGATAGGGCAGTCCCTTCCAAGAGGTATCCGGGTAACTCAGCAGGAGGGTCAAAGCTGACCAGCAGGTGGTGCTGTGGAGCCAACAAGATGGTCCTGGGCTCAGGGGAGGAGTGTCTGTGTTAATCTCCAGGCCCTGTGCACATGATCCAGGAGAGTGGGGATGCATGCCTGGGGAGATGGGAGGCCCCAAGGGCCCGGAGTCCTAGCTGGCAACTACTTCCTCCACACTTTACTGATGGACAGATTAAGTGCTGGAAAAAGAATGCACGGGTATTCTTCCCTTAGAACCTTTCCCACTCTTCTTTCTTGCTCACTTTTCCTTAATAAATCTGGGTTCTACAGCACAGAGCCAAGTCCAAAGAAGGATGAGGATCAATGTCCACAGTGATCACAGGCACTTTCTTAACAAAACAGGCATCCACGACTTATGGGCCATGACTTACAGGCAGCTCCATCTGAGGCTTGTCTGTTAGGGCCATCGCTGACCTCCTCTCCCTCCTCAATGGCTTAGAAAAAGGTAAATGGGATCAATATTCCTACGAGTAGGCCACAGGTCAAGCACCAGAAGCCTCTGTCACAAGCAAGCAGGGACCAGCTTTCTCCTCCTCTCTGGACAGTGGCCAAGGATTGGGGCTCAAGAGTCAGACCAGCACGGGGAGGAAAAAAGGTAAAGGGTAGTATGGCCTAGGCCCATTCCCAGCCAGCAGACAGCAACACAGAAGCCTTCAAGACAAGGACATGTGTCCTAAGGGAAAGCCCCATCCTACACTGCTGTATGTTTTTATGGTTGATTTTGCTTTGTTTTGTTTTTCTTTTTTCTTTTTTTCTTTTCTAAGTCTCATTGTTTATCTCTAGCTGGCCTGGAACTCACTATGCAGACCAAACTGTCCTTGAACAGAGATCCACCCACCTCTGCTTCCCTGGTGCTGAGATTAAAGATGTGCACCACCACAAGGCTCGGCTGGATGCTTCAGAGGGTACCTAGCCCACTCTATCCTTGGGGAGCTCTGGGTTAATTAAGGGCTGGCTCTGGTCTCTAACCACCAGTCTCAAGGGCCCTTCTCTCCCGGGCTCAGCCCAACCCGTGCCCTTTGCCCTAGAGACTTCCTGAGAACCAGCCACCTGGGACCCTCGGGAGAGTCTTTGTAGGAGGGAGGGTTCCAAAGAATCAGCCCAAGGCTCTGAAAGGTGTGGAGGCAACATTATGTCCTGACAGTAGGAAGGATGGAAAGCTCCCCCAGAGGAGGCCCCACCCCCACTCAGACAGCAGCCAAAATGAAGGTGCCTTGTTTCCGGACACTGAGGTGGCCTTGGACGCTTGGAGAAGGTAGGTCCACGGGTGATCCTTCTGTGGAGATGTCAAGTTCTACTAGTTCTTCTTACATGCGCTCTAACTGCAGCCAGAACCCAGGGCAGGGTCGAGCGCCCACCACACTCCCGTCTTTCCCTCGGGGGAGACACACAACTCCGTGGGTCCATTCCCATTTCCACGTCACATCCTTGGGGCCTCAGGAAGAGCGCGAACCGAGCCGAGTTGTTGAGGCCGGCATCAGTGTTCTCCCTCTAAGAGACGCCGGTCTTCTCAAAGTCTGCCAGCTGAGGCTCTGAGCTCTCCAGACACCCAATTTGGGGCAAGTCCACACTTCCCAGTTTAAGAGAAAGGGTCTCCAGATGCGCCACCACTAAATTTCCCTCTACCGGCCCCGCCCATGACCATCGTGCCTGAGGCCCACAGCCGGCTTCGCTATGGAACTGGCGCCCGACCGACACGCCAGGCTTCCGGGTGTCCCCCAAACCTCTCCTCTCTGCTGCTCTGCGACGCACGTGCACCCCAGCAGGCTGACACACAGCCTGCCACCACGCACGCAAAGCCGTTCCTGCACGTACGTGCACGGCCAGAATCTGCACAGATGTCCCCCCCACCGCCCTGGCTCAGGCACACGTGTGCAAGCCGGGAGGTTCGCGCTCGGAGCCCCCACGGATCGAAGCCCGAAGACTGCAGTGAGGTCCAGGAGGTGGAGGGGAGGGGGCCCGTCCAGCCGCAGAGTCCGGGCAGCCACCTCCTTCGGGGCGATCCCGCCAGCCTGGGCTGCAGCCAGAGAGTGAGTCAAGCGGTGGCGAGGAAACCGCAGGCGGTCCTGTTCCAACAGGGCTCGTCCACGGCCCCGCGGCACCTCTGCGCCCGCCGCCACCAATCCCAAGCCCCACCCCCACCCCGAGTCTGCGCCCGGCAATCCGCGTGAGCCCGGCCCCGCGAGAGGCCCGAGGGATCCGCCTGACTCCTCGCCAGTCCTACGCCCGGGCACTGCTGGGGTTCCGGGGCTCTACCAGGCCCAGGGAGCATCCAAGTCCTGGCAAAGTCCAGGCGGCAGCACGACCGGGCCCCGCAGCCTGACCGCCCGAAGCCTCAGCACCTGGGCCCCGGCCCCTGCGCTCCGTCCCGGGGCCGGCCGGTAGGGGCGCCCTGGGGCAGGACCACCCGCCCCTTGCCCACGCGCTGCCCGCAAACTCGGCCCAAGTTTCCGCGCCCGCCGGGCAGGCGAGCTCCTACCTTCAGAGCGCCAAGCTTCTGGCGGCCGCCACCCGGGGCCACGGCCGCATCCTCCAGCGCCGCCAAGGCTGCGGGTCGCTGTCCGGCCGGCCTTGCGCGGGAAGTCGCGGCAGGCACCTAGCCCAGAGCCACGCTCTGCGCTGCCGTTCGCGCCGCCGCCGGGCGCCGTCTGTGGTCCCGGGCGGGGCGGGCCAGGGGCGGAGCGGGGGCGGGGCGGCCCGTTGGGTGGGGGCAGAACCCGGCTGTGCCTCTGGGAGCCTGCGCTCCCTTGGGCCCTCCCGTGCCGAAGGCCTGAGTGGAAACGACTTTCCCGCGACCCGGCCTCTGGCTTTGTGCACCGCCTTCGCTCGCCCAGCTCCTCGAACGTCTGCCCCGAGGGCGGTCATAAGCCCTCATTCAGTCATTCCGTTAGATCATTCATTCCTTGCCACTTTCTAGCCATGTGACCTTAGACCTGCCACTTAAACTCCAAGAGCTTCAGTTTCACCGTTGGTAAAAGTGGTATTGTCTCATAGAAATGGCAGGGCTGGCCGACTTCGAAAAGATACATGGCACATAAATTGGGGTATAGTGACATACAACTGTAAAGCCTAGCAGTGGGAATTGCCCTGGGTTTGAGCTGAGCCTGGGATAGCTAGCAATACTCTTGGTTGTTTTGTTTTGTCTTTGTTTTGTTTGGGACAGGGTTTCTGTGGTGATATATTGTGTACCCTAATAAATTTGCCTGAAGATCAGAGGACAGAGCCAGCCACTAGATTAGACATAGAGGTCAGGCAGTGATGGCACACACCCTTAATCCTATCACTCGGGAGGCAGAGATCTGCCACACTGAAAACAGACCCAGGCAGTGGTGGAACACACCTTTAATCCCAGGAAGTGATGTCTGGGCAGAGAAAGGTATTTAAGGCACGAGGAAACAGGAACTCTCTCTCTTCAGACTGAGGATTTTGTAGAGGTGAGAACTAGTGGCTGGCTGCTCTGCTTCTCTGATCTTTCAGCTTTCACCCTGATATCTGGCTCTGGGTTTTTTATTAAAAGACCATCTAAGATTCGAACAACAGGTTTTACTATACAGCTGTGTCTGTCTAGGAACTGCACTCTGTAGACTGGGCTGACCTCGAACTCACAGAGGTACACCTACCTCTCCCTCCCCAGTGCTGAGATTAAAGGCATGGGCCACCACACTTGGCTCCTAACAAAACTCTTAACAATTAAAAAATTGAAAAGATGTCAAAGGGAGCCCTGGCATCCTTGACCAGCACTAGTTACACTTGGAAGTCGGAAGGAGCACTCCTAGGGGCAAAGTACAGACAAATGTATCTCAACTTCTGTTAGGGTTCCATGGCTAAGGAAATTATTATTATTATTATTTTTTTTACCTCGAGTGGACCAGGGATGAGGCTCTGGAGGTGTTGCCAAGTGGCCTTGGTGGGTATCTGAACCATTTTGCAAATGCCTCTCACCAGAACAGACCAGAGCATGAGGCAGAGCATGAACAGCCTGGAAGGCGAATGGGGTGAAGTATCCCTAGCCAGAAAGGATGTGTTGCAGAAAGGGGCTGGGAGACCAACTGTCTCTGTTCAGCAAGACTTTAGCCGCTGGGCTGTGGAACCTGCTCAGCACTCCTCCTTTTTGGGAAGGAATCTGATGCCTATAGTTCGAAGACTGCCCAAAGGCCAAGGCAGGGTCAGGCAGTGACGGGGGAGAACGGGGGAACACCATACAGATCAAAATGAGTTTATGGGCCAGCACCACTCAGGACACCACCTTGAACCACACAGGTCAGGACTGCCTGAGTCAGAGCAAAGCAGGGCTGAGTGCAGGTGTGGGAGCAGCTGGCCTGAGGAGGAGGGGCCCGGCTCCAGGGAGGACTAGGAGGAGGAAGTGAGGTCACCCAAGGAGAGAGGGAGGGTGTCTCTTGGATTAGAGTTGGAAGATTTTTTACAAATAGAGACTGCCTAGGAAGGGGAGACTCTGAGGGGTCTGGGGCTTTCCCAGACAGGCTGGAACAACGACCCAGACCGCCTGGTTTTTGTATCTTACAGTCACACTCTAACACCAGGAAGGGGCATCTGTGCCCTGACAGCTCTGGGTCATGCCAAATCTGACAGCCCTCTCTCAAGCGGTTCTCACACCTCAATAACTCTGCCCTTCCTTCTCTACTGCATAGGGTATACTCCCACTCCTGACCTGCTGTGAGCTGGGAGGAAGGAAGACAATGTCCTTGGCTCTGTGGTCTAGAACTCTCAGGTTGTGGGCCCAGGTAAGACCCCCATCAGGCCAGGATGAGCCTGTAAGACCCTGGGGCCCGGCTAAGTCTTCAGCCCCGTTATTTTGTCGTAATTCAGAAACATCTCTCAAAGACAGTTGTCCCACTAATCAGCTCGTCTGGTCCTTTTTGACATCACTCAAACACTCTGGATTACCAAAGAAAGGACACGGGGTGGAGGACTTGAGAGCCGCTTGCAATTCCCTGGGCCTTAACTCGCTCAGCACAGAACAGAGCCCGGTAGTCACCTGCCTCATAGACTACGGTGTCAGCATCCAGCAACATCCGGTGAGGAACTGCTCATAAGCTGCAGGAAACTCTTATGAACTCTTCCCCCTCTCTGCCCCAAGGGTCATGTGCAGAGCCTATAGCAGATATAAAGGTAGTCCTTTCAGGGTGACTCGAGAGGCTCCCTGGGCTTTTGTTAACATTGCAGCCTTGGAGAGATAGTGATGTTTTGTCTGGAAGGTGAAGTCACGGAGTCAGAGCCGTGAAGAGAAGAGTTTAACATGTGGGCACGGGGGAGGGGGAGTTAGAAAAGCAGGAGCCTGGCGCATGCAATCTGAACATTCAGAAGGCTAAGACGGGGATCTACTGAGTACAAGGCAGGTTATAAAGTGAGTTCCAAGCCAGCCTGGGCCACACAATGTGAACATCTGTCCACAAAGCAAAATTAAATACAACACAAAGTAGAACAGAAAGGTTTAAAGAGGGTTCTATCCCCCCACCCCACCCCAGCCCTACACAGGCTTGAAACGGGTGCATGCCCTCCACCTCCCCTCCCTTATGGACACAGATTAGTCCATAGAAAGGCAAGGTTAAAGGTCAGCTTCCTGAACTGCAGCTTGTCATGTTATGGTTATTAATAAAAATGTCCCTTCCACTAATGACGTCATACCTGCTATTTACAAATCTCTTTCCTTCCTTAGAGGAGCTATCTCACCCCAGAGAAGAGGCAGTGATGGAAGCCATCCTACAGGCAGAAAACCAGAGAAACCTAAAACACACAGAAAGTGCCTCCTCCTCCTCCGAGGAGGCCACCCAGACTGTTAGCACCGCCTTCTCATCCTCATCCTTCCCTGCCAGCGGAGGAAGACTGCCGTGTGGGGAGGGGCAAGGCGCTCCTACGTGGAGCTGGTTCTGTGCCAGACACTTAACAGTGTCTCATGTAAGTCTTAGAACCAGATGAAGAGTTTGAGAAGCAAAGCAAACTCACCAGGTATGGTAGTACATGGTGACAGATGGCTGTAATCCCAGCACTTGGGAGGCTATAAGGTAGCAGGAGCAAAGGTTCATGGGAGACCCTAGCTCAAAAAAAAAAAAAAAAAGGCAAGTGAACCAAGTTTGACCTTTTGAGCTGTGTGACTTAAGCAACCTTAACTTCAGTTTGCACATCAGCCCAATGGGCAGAATTATGACATGTCACAGGGCCCTGATGACTTCACGGCTTAGTTCATAGTAAGCCCTGAACATGCTCTGGACATGGTGGGGACTAGGGGACGGTTCTTCATAGCCAATAAATGGAGGAGTGGGATCTCCCCTCTTGGAATTACTGTATGACTCGGGAAGGTTCAAGGCTCACATGCATCTGGTGGCCATGGATCCTCTGCCTGTCAAGCAAACACAACCTGAGCTCAGAGCACCTTAGGGAGTCTAATCGTGAACAGCTTGGGAGGTTTGGGGCCATAGGTCTCAATTGAGTGAGGTAAGCTGTTTTCCAAAGGCATGCTGGCAAACCAAGACCTCCTTCTGCAGGAAGCTGGGAGGCAATTTCTTATCAGTCTCAGAGTCTCCTGTGGCCCCCACTCTAGATCTACCTGTCCCCTCCATTGTCCCTCTGTAGCCTGCCTGCCACAGCAGACCCCAGGAGCCAAACAAAATTCATTGCGATCCTCTGTGCCTTGGCTTCCGGTCAGTCTTGTATTGATTCCGTCTAGCCCCATCCAGGATGCCTTCCCTGATCTCCAGGCTGGTGTGAGTTATCTTTCCTGGAAGCTGTTTAGATTCCAGACTACTTCCATCCTAGTCTCAGCTCCCCGTGTTCAAATGGCTTGGTTTCCGGATCCCCCATGAGACTGAGGAAGGAAGGACTTCCTCCAGGTTGAGGCTGTCTGAGCATTGGGATGGAGTGCCTAGCACAGGACTAATTTGGGCCATGGCTGTGGAGTCACAGTTTAATACAGAAGCACTCTGCATCTCTTCAGGCAAAGAAAGCCAGAAAAACAAACAAACAGGCCTGTTCATCCCTAGTAGGAAGATCACTATAAATTCAAAGCTAGCTGGGTACATAGTAAATTCCAGGATAGCCTGGGCTACAGAGTGAGATCCTGTCTTGGGGGTAGCAAGAAAACCCCACCTGGCCACACTTTTCTAAAATCTGCGTTCCCTCTGAGATACCAAGTTTAAGCCTCTAAGATGCTAACCAAGCTTCAAGCCAACAGTAGCCTGCCTCCTGCCCTTATTGCAATTTAGAGCAACTGACACCTAAAGATCCCAGTTCTGTGCCCAGGACATCAGGCAGGAGTGTTTACAGCCCAGACCTCCTAAGGGCTGGTTATCTACACAGCAGGGTTTCCATCTTTCTCACTAGACCCAAGATGGAAAACCATCTGGCTGAGTTCCACCTGCCTCATGTGCCCTGCAGTCCCCTCCAGGAGGCCACCAGCTGGGAGCTGGAGTGGTATTGAGAAGAAGGTACCACTCACCCACTATGAGGAAGCAGCTCTCCATTCATCTTCAAGCCCTATCCCCTGCCCCCACCCCAGGCACCCTAATCACTTTCTCCCCTGTCCCAAGCCTTTCTCCAGGGATTCCCTCCCCAAGCCCAGGTGCCCCTGGCAAGGGCAGACACAGCTATTTCCAGGATGGCAGTTTGGGCAGAAAGCCCCCAGTCCTGCCTGAGCCCAGTGTCTGGTCCTCAATGTTAAGCTTTGGCTTCCAGGGGGGAATCACCTTCCTGCCAGCCCCCCAGTGCAAAGGTTTGAGGGGGGCTGGCAGTCCAGTTCCTTCTTAGCTTGGCATGCACCTTCCCCCAGTGCCAGGGTACCCCCCTTCCTACCATGGGCAGGCCAGGGGAACTGTCTTCGAAGTCTTCCTAAGGCTGGCTGGGGCTGCAAGATCTGGCCAGGTGGCTGGTTGGTGGCTGTCCCCTCATTAGCAGCCTGCTGGGGTTTCTGTCACTTAGGGCTGGTTACTAAGCAACGAGATCCAAGAGGGCTTGGCTCTGGACCTGCAGAGCAGAGCGGCTGCTGAGGGAGAAGCCAGCAGGCCATTGACCAGGGTCATGGTCAAGGTTTCAGGGTGAGCCCTCAGAAAGTTCCTGTCATCACGTCAGCTTAGAAACTCACAGCCCTGGCCCAAGTAAAGGGTCTCTGAGCTCTTAACCCAAACGTCACACTCAGAGCCCTCAGGCTTCCTAGAGATTGAGGGGAGGATGAGTGGAAGTTAAGGAGACATTGCTCCCCCTTTCTGGACGAGAAAGATAACCTTGTGGCTTTATGAACCACAACCCTGTGGCCTGAGGTAGGAGTCCCATTTCCCAGTATATAGGTCTTAAGCTGTGAATATAAAGTCTGCTTTGTTTTTTAACACTTGTATGGGCTTAGGCATGTTTTTGGTTGATTGGGGTTTTTTTTTTTTGAGACAGGATCTCACTATGTAGTCCAGGCTGGCCTGGAACTTGCAATCCTCCTGTCACAGCCTGAGTGTTTTGATTAGGGGCATGCACTACTTTGCCTGACTGGTCTTAGACACGCTGGCTGCCTCTCAACCTCCATGGGCTCATCTACTGCACGGGTTGACAGCCCCATCTCCGTTTTCGGGGTGTAACATGCTCAAGGCAGCACTGTTGTGACACAGTGTCACTGTTCACTGCTCAACACCAAGCTTCCCACATGTAGGCAAAGGGGAGTAAGCCCTGCAGATAGCCACAGCCCACAGGTGCCCACCTACCATGTGCCAGGTGACCAAGGAACGTGGAATCTCCGTGTCCAGGGACAGCCCTGTGCCTCTCCACTTCCCTACTGATTTGCTTTGTTGTTTTTCTAATTGAACAAGGATATCACCTTTTCTATGTACGGGCATGGAGTTCATGGTGTTTTTTTTTTTAAAAAAAAAAAACATTAACTCATTTATTTAATCTGTTTAACGGATTAAGTCACTTAACCCATTTATTTCATTAATCCATTTGCTGAATTAGATGAAGCAATCCTGAGGTGGTAGGACAGAGGACCAGCCACACCACCCTCCTAACCTGGCACTTGAGCTGTGTCCCTGGGTTGGTATAACCACAGGCAGGTCAGAGTTTTAGGAAGAGCAGTGACAGCTAATTAAAATTTTAGCTCAAGAAGGCCCCCTAGGGGCAGGGATTGCCTCAGTCAGCCTCCTTGGGGGCGGCCCCTAATTGGACCCCTGGGTCCTAGTAATGATGCAGACTCACCAGGCACATGATAACAGGCAGGGAGGGAAGGGACAGGGGGAAGAAAACAGGTTGACAAAAAAAATAATAATAATAATAACAGCCCCTCCCCACACCATTGTGAGCAGTGACTTTGAAGTCCCCAGACTGTCACTTCTGAGCTGTGTGACAAGAGATGCATTGCTAAGCCTTTCAGAGTCCCTGTTTCCTTACTGAAAAATGGAGATAAGAAAACTTCCAGCCCTGGAGGCGTGCTGGGAAGAATTCTGCATGGAAAATACAAAGCATGATGCCTGGCTCAGAATTAGGGACCCATAAAGCTTGAGCAATTAGCATCACAGTTACTAAACCTTGATTACCACCCAAGCCCTTCCCTCCCCATAACCTCATTAGCCCTCAGCGCCTCCTCAGAGAAAAGAGAAAGGAGCTGGCATGCAGCGGGGGAAGAGGTTAGCCTCCCAGCTTTCTCTATAGCCGGTAGGTATGGCAGAGTATGGCTGTGATGCTGTGGGAACTCAAGCAGGTAGCCAAACAGTCTGAGATGCCTACGGAACCACAGCCTGCAGAGTAGAAAGAGGGTGGCAGTAATGGGCCACGACAGAGAAGCAGCTAAGGGCCAGAGTGCAGAGTGTATGTGGTCAGGCACCATGGGGAGTTCAACAGGGATACTAGAGCAGGGCATGGAAATGACAGCCCATGCCACCCTGCTAGGAGGTGAAGCCTAGCCCAGTTCCTCTCTAGGCCCAGAGCACTATGAATTGCTTATGCCAGAAGGGTGGGCTATGGGGCGTCTTGGGGAGGGAGGAGGGTTCAGGCATATCCTTTCTGGCAGTAGAAAGATGAGCTCAGAGTCCCCAACCTGTGTCTAGAGAACAGACAACCTAATCCTCCCAGCCTGAGGCCTCCAAGACCATGTCCCTGGCAGTCTTAGAGGGACAGGGTTTAGCCCAAGGTCCAGAAAAGGCCAAAGTTAACATAGGTTAACATATGTGGTCAGCCCATTCCTCTCCTCTTCCCTGCCCCCACTCCCCTAGACATTCCAGCTCCAGCTCCATGGCATCACCCATCACCTGCAGGCTCTTTTCACTGATGTTTGGGGCATTTGTTCTCCCTTCAAATGTTGGAGGCTTAATCTCCAAATGTAGATGTTAATGGCATTTGGAGATGGGACCTTTGGGTTTGAGGTGGTTGGGTCAGGAAGGCTCTGTCCTCTTGAGTGGATTGACCTACTCACAGACCAATGGCTCTCGGCAGTGGCCGCTCTCAAAGCAGAGTTCTCTGGCAAACTTGTTCTGTGTTGCCGTGGGATGTCCTTCATGGTGTGGTACAGTGCCCAGCAGCAGCCAGCACCAGCTTGAACTTCCTACCTTCTAGATAGAACCAAGAGCTAAGTAGAATAGAATGGATTGCAATCCCAACCCAGCACTGTGCCTGCCTAAGCCTGGAACCTTCTCTCCTCCTTGGCCACTTCCCTGCCCAGCAGAGTACTGTGCCCCCAGATGCTCCATGAACCTGCATCAATAAGCACTGGCCTCAGAACACAAATATTTTCACAGAGAGAAAGCCAGGGCCAGGACAGAGGTGTGGAGACAAGGATGCGTTTCAAAGTGGCCGGTCATCTCTGATAAATCGATGTTCCCTGAACAAACAGTCCGCACGTCGACACCAGCCCAGGGCTAGGCCTTCCTCTCTCTCTTTGCAGCCCCATCCTGGCTCCCTGTGCAGTTCCCACCTCCTGACATCCAGGCCATCTGTAGCTCGCTCTGGCTTCAATTAGCTCAGCAATTAGCACCTCATCAAGACCTGTCTGCCTCTGAACAACCCCCCTGGGAAGGGGCTTCAGGAGGTCTCCATGACCTCAGGTCCCAGAGTCTTACAAGTCTAGACTTGTACGGGCCCCAGTCTCCCTCAGGTGCCTCTCAGCATAGAACAGGGGACTGAAAAATCCCTCCAGAAGTGGGTACAGGGCTAGGAAGAACAAGATCCCTACTCAAGCAGTCCCTCAGACCCTGAATCAGCACCTAACACCCCATCACCACCACCCCAGTCATCGCTACTTATTCATCTGGTGACCCCAGGCAGCTGGAGTGTCAGGAGATGTCAGAGCTAGGGAATAGCCCAAACCCAGTGGGGACAAGGGACCAAGTGGTAGGCAGATGCGCTCCAAAGTCCCCCAGATGGCTGTATACGGCTCAGGGTTTAGAACTTAGTTCGGCTCACTCCTTGAGTCGTTTCTGTCTGCCCTCAGCTCTCTAGCTTCATTTCCACCCCTTTCACGCCCTCAGTCCTTTGAATCAGCCTTTCACCTCACAGTTCCTTGAAGGGAGTAGGCTGAGTGCCCTCACCCCAGCCTCACAGCCAGGCTGAGGAGATACAAGGAAATGGGGGGGGGGGGGAGCGGGGAGGCAGGGTGTACATACACATGTAATCCCAGCATGCTTAGGAAGCTGTGGCAGATGGGTAGACAGTTCCAGACCTGCCAAGGCAGAAAGACTGCTGCCAGAGGTAGTGTAGGCACCGGGGCACAGAGGGCCAGTGAACTGTCTCCTTTCTAAGCTCAGTGGTCCCACCTCAAAGAAGGAATACTAACAGCCGCAACTGTTCATTTAGTAAAGTGCTCACCCTAACATGCACAAAGCCCTGAGTTCTATGTCTAGCATCACACAATCAGGTGTGTTATGAGTACAGGCATATCAGATTACATGCCTATAATCCCAGGACTTGGGAGGTGGAGGCATATTTGGATTAAGGAAATTCAGAATCATCTTCAGCTACACAGTGAATTCAAAGCTAGCCTGAGCTACCTGAGACCCTGGCTCAAAAAGGTAAAAGTAAAAAGGCCAGGCGGTGGTGGTGCATGACTTTTAATCCCAGCACTCAGGAGGCAGAGGCAGGTGGATCTCTGTGAGTGGAGGAGAGTTCCAGGACAACCAGGGCTACATGGAGAAACCCTGTCTCAGGAATACCAAAAATAAATATAAATAAAGAATAAAAATAAAAATAAAGCAATAGCCCTATGCCCCACAGAGGGTGGCAAAAGACATCTGCCAGAGGGGAGGATGTCTAAGAGAAGCACCTAATCCCTCCTCCATCCCTCAGACACAGGGCAGCTAGCCCAGGGAGAGAAGTCTCATGGGGCAGGGGACTCACGGGGGTATTGTTCAGGCTCAGGGGATGGTACATGCCAAGACTGGATGACCACTCTGAACAGGAGGGTGAGAGGTGCAAGGGACCCAGCTGGACAGGAAGTCACAGTCACACCAAACCAAGGCCCACAGACTGAGAGGCCAGCCCTTGCTGACCCTGAGCTGCCGGTCTTGAACTTAGAGCTCCAGCAGCAGCAGCCAGGCGCTCTCCTACAGCGGGGGAGAACCTCTGCCAGAAAAGCCCCAGTGTGTGTGTGGGGGGGGGGGGGGGGGGGGCGCAGGGCGGGGACAGACCCGCTGCATCGCCTGCAGGCACAGAATCCACCACTGTCGCCTGTGGAGAAGCAGGGTACTTCTCAGGGATGCTTGGGTACAAATGGGGCTCCTGAGCCTAAACCAGACTCAGGTCCTAAGTCTTCACTCAACTGTGAAGTTTGGGGGTCCTTTCTTGTCTCCAAAATCTAAGGTATCTGCTTGTTGATTTATTGTAGCACCAGCTAGCCTAGAGCTCACTATGTAGACCAGGTTGGCCTTGAACTTGTGGCACTTGCCTTGCCTCTATCTCCAGAGTGCTGGGCTTACAGGCATGTGCCATCATCCTTGGTTCTAAAGGAGCCTTGACTATGGGAAAGTGTGTGGAGGGGGACCAGTGATCAGAATTCTGACTCACAGAATAACAGGGCAGGCTATGAGGGCCCAGCGGAATCTATGTCCTTCTCCTTTCTGCTGGCATGCTGGGGTGGCTGGGCTCAGAGAATGTGAGGATTGAAGTCTGCTTTCCTTTCTCTGAAGAGAATTCCGAACACAGCGGGGATGCTAGAAGCCAAAACCACACTCCCATCCTCGCCTTTCCCCTAGAGGCTCAAAGCCAAGGGCAGTGGGTGGCAATCCTAGCCCCTCTTGCTTTAGAGCCCTGTGCCCCCACACCAGCTGTACCAGCCCACCATCCTCCCGCCACTCATTCTAATCACAGCTTTGGGTTCCATTTCTAGCCTCATTCCTGTCCCGGTTCTAAGGCAGTGGCCAGGACACATACCAGGGCAATCATACCAGGTACAAAAGGCCCTGAGTTCTTTGCCTTCAAAAGGCAGTCAGAGAGGCACCCCACAGTCGAGGGTACCTTGGCACTCCTCTTTGCTCATGCTTTATCTTCTACATGAACCTCCCCAGAAAGCCACGAAGACTTCCTGTGACCCATAGCCCTGGGCCCTGTGTGCTGAGAAACTAACCACAACAAAAGCAGGGTTGAAGTGTCAGACTTTGGTCGGTGGACCCCACCTGGGACTGTGATCCCAGTCAGCTCCCTGAAGGGGCAGGTGTGAAACTCTTGAGGGCAAAAGGCCAGTGGAAACATTTGAGGTACCTGGGGAGATGTGTGTACTGCTCAGCCAAGCAGTGGGGCTGTGGGCAGCAGTAGGAAGTGTTGAATACAGAAGGGTTTCGACAAGAGAGGCCTAAGTTAGGCTTCCGGGCACACGGTCCATGCTGTTCCTCAAGCAGGGTCTGCCGAGTGCTGGATACCTCTCACTGACTCCCACAAAACCTTGAATGTCCAGCCACCCTGTGGACTTCCAGTGAGCTCTGTCTGTCTAGCCCTTGCTTCAGGCTTAGCGGAGATAGAATGCCACTAACCCCCAATAGAACTCTGGCCTGGGGTGTGCTTCCTCAGACCTCAAAGGGACAAGACAGGACTCATGAAGCAGGCAGGCTCTCCCTGAACTTGAAAACACCCTGGGCTGAGAGACAGGCAGAGGCCAGGGTACTCACAATCTGTGGTGATGGGGGCTGCGAACTGAGATTAGTGTCTATGTTCCTGGGTTCGAATCCTTCCTCTGCTTGTTGTCTGTGATGCCCAGGTAAGTCACTTCACCACTGAGGCTCAATACACAAGTATGAATCTTAGCGTGAAGCAGATGAGGAACTCCCTGTGTGTTCAGTATGTGAAAGACTCTGGGTTTGACCCTCAGAACCAAACAAATAAACAAAATAGGCAGATAAATAAAAAGGTGTATTATACCTGTAACCTCATAATTTGGGAGGCAGGATTGCGTGAGTTCAAGCTGAGTTCAGGTTTCATGAACTGAGTTCCCAATCAGCCTGGGTTACGATATAAGACCAACCCTATTTCAAAAATACATAGATAAAAATAAATCGATAAGACACCTGTAGCTCACATCGTGGGATGGCTAAGCAGATCGAATGAGATCACATGAAAAGCACGGAGCTGGGCAGCTGTGTTTGTGTGAGCTTAGAGGGGAGGGAAGAAGCCCAGCTGGCCCGTGCTGTCCGTGTGCACGTGCATGTTGGGGACCAGTGCTCCGGGACAATCAAGAGAGCCTGTTGGGGGGAATTCTCTGCCCTTCTCAAAGCCTGCACCCCCCTGCGGCCTTCCCAATCCTCCTGCCTACCTTCGCTCCCCACTTCTGAGGACATGTCTAGAGCTGCTAGGTCACAATGAGGGACAGATGGTCAAACTTTCCTTCTTTCCTTCATTCCCTCTCCATTCCCTTCTTCCTCTCTCCCCCTCCCCCCTCTGTCCTCCCTTTCCTCCTCCCCTCCCACACCACTAACCTCTGCCAGGTCGACCTCAGGCAGGTGTGTGAAACTTCTGTGGTTTGTCCAGAGGACATGTTAGTTGCCCAAGGCAGAGAGTCCTAGAAAAGTCCCAACCCTTCAGATGTCCCAAACCAGCAGATGGTAGGAGGGCGGTGGTGGGTGGAGCTGTCCACCGCTACCCAAGCCCAGAAGTACTCCCCCAGCCTGTTCCCGGGGCCCACTGCTTTAGGGGTCATGTTTATAGCCTGTTGGTCTAGTTTGCATCCTGCCTGCGTCCCAACCAACTTTGTGACCTCAGAAAGCCACTGGATGCAGCTGGCCCCGGTTTCATCTCTAAAATGGTGCTACTTCACCCTTCTTTTCTTTTAGTTTTTTTTAAAGTTCTTTTTCTCAGACTTTATTTATTTATTTGGGGGTTGGCACTAGGTTTCAGAAGTCAGCTTCTCCTTCCATTGTGAGTTCCCCAAATCAGACTCGACAGGCTTTACCGAGCTAGTCATCTGTGTCTCACCAGCCCATTTCATCTTTCTTATTAGGTACGTGTTGTGTGATATTTTGATCGTATTCCGACACTAAAGCTTACTTGGAGTCAGAGGGTGGAGCTAACCATTAGCTGACCAAAATTAACCATAGAGGTCTTGGATTGTGGAGATAGATAGGAGACAGGAAGTAGTAAGGCGGGGCTGAGAAAAGATCTCAGACCTTTTGGATTGAGGAACAGAAGAGAGACCAGGTGATTGGTGGTTTCCCCTACTCTCTGATAACAGGTTCTTACCCTGATATCTGACTCCTGAATTTTTATTGATAAAGATAATCAGATAAACGTAACAGATGTGGAGGGGGAAGACCTTGAAAACAGCTAACAGGCTGAGCACACACCTATAATCCCAGCACTCAGGAGGCAAAGGCAGGAGGATCTAGAGTTCAAGGCCAGCCTTGACTATATAAAAGTTTTAGGCCAGCCTGGGCTACATGAGACCCTATCTCAATGACAGAGAGAGGAGGAGGAAAGGGAAGATGAGGGAAACTGACTTACTAGCTTGCTTGTCAGGCCTGGCCCTCCCTCTGGACAGCTGCCCCTGGAGAGTCCCTAGGGGTGGGTGAATGCTTAGCTCCCTCACTCTCATCCACAGGAGAAGTGCAGAGAAAATCAGTTCACCATGCAGCTAGTTCAATCACTCTCTGTGGTGACCTCCCTGTGGGGGGTTACTGCTAGTCACCCACCCTCCTGCCCACCTGACCTCACCTACTCAGACCCCAGCTTCTGCAAAGCCTGAAGGGCATCCTGTCTCCTTCCTTTCCCATCCTCTTCCGAGCCCCACCCCCCACCTTCTCTCCCTCCAACCCCTACTCTGAGTGGCTCCTCAGTCCCCAGGTTCTGCTTCCTCGTGCTCTGGTCCACTTGGGGGTCCAAATGCAGGCAGCACTCGTACCAGCCCCAAGCTAAAGAGAGGTGTAGTCCAGCCAGGGCTTGTACCCTAGCCACCCTCGGCACCTCGGTTTCTTTTCTCATAACCCAAAAAAATAAAAATACTTACAGGTCAGGCTGGAGTGGTGGCTCAGAAGTTAAGAGTACAAACTGCTCGAGAAGAGGACCCAGATTCAGTTCCCAGCACCCACCTCTAATGGCTCACAACCACCTGCAGCTCCAGTTCCAGAGAGACAGTCTCCAAAGCCATCTGCACTCCGTGAACACTCTCACGCAAACACGTAATTAGAAATAGTAAGGGCTGGAGAGATGGCTCAGCATTTAAGAGCACTGGCTGCTCTTCCAGAGGACCCAGGGTTCAATTCCCAGGACCCACAACCACCACAACCAGCAGCTCACAACTGTCTGTAACTCCAGTTCCAGGGGATCTGACACCCTCACACGGACACACATACAGGCAAAACACCAAAGCACATAAAGTAAAAAAATCATTTAAAAAGTTTTACTCCTTTAAAAGATAATAGTAATCCCCACTCTTGGGAAGCTCAGGCATAAGGATTGCTGAGAGTTCAAGGCCAGCCTGGTGATTGCCAGGCAAGCCTAAGATACGGTGTTTGATCCTGTCTCAAAAACTCAGAGAAAGAAAGTAGAATTTTAAAAATAATAAACCGAATGACCCCAATTAACAAAGTCAAGTTCTGTATGGAGAGTGAATGATTCGGCCTGTCTTAGGCCCATCTCGGTGCCTCTGGAGCCCCAGGGACTAAATGCAGAGGCTGAGACAGGCCATCCAGGAAGGGTAGCTGTGGCTGGCCCTACCAAGGGGAAGAGGCTGAGGTTGGAGTCAGGACGAGGCCTTGAGAGGCGGGAAGGGTTTCCCTGACTTGGGATGTGTGCTGGCACTACTGGAACCCCAGTGGCTGCCGTTTGAGAGCCCAGGGCTTAGCTGTCAGCAGACTCCACCAGGGACCTGTGCCAGCCCACAGAGCTCTTGGCACAGAATCCCACACCAGGTGCCTGGTGTGGGAGCAGAGTCTGCCCTGCATTTCAGGGACTAGATGCTGCTGTGGCTGGACACACTTGGGCATTGCCCAGACTATGTCTGGCAGAAGCCCATGTTCTCCCAGTAATGCTGGGGATGGCAGGATCTCAGTTGTTTCTGCAAATAGTCTTCCCATACAACAACTTGCCCTGAGCCCGTGGCCCACAGACCCATTCCTCTCCAGCTGGATTCACCCCCCACCCCAGCTCCTCATTACTGACTGGCACACAAACCTGTGTTGCGCAAAGGTTCATGGGTAGAGAAGGATGTAGCTCAGTGTTACCTTCTACTTTTTCTATTGCTCATAGTTCAACAAGCTATATCTATTCTTGTATCCCTTTTATATTTTTAATTTTTTATTTATTGTATGCATACGGGTATATTGACTGCATGTATGTATGTGCACCATATGCATGCCTTGTACCAGAAGATGGCCAGGGACTGGAGTTATAGATGGCTGTGAGCTGCCATGTGGTGCTGTGAATCAAACCTGGGTCCTCTGGAAAAGCAGCCAGTGCTCTTAACAGCTTAACTGTCTCTCCCGCCTCCATATGTGTGTATGTGCATTTTAAATATGGGTTCTCACTATGTAGCCCCAACTAGCCCGCTTCTGTTTCCAAGTGTTGAGATTACAAATATATGCCACTACACATGGAATTTTTTTTTTTTTTGAGATGAGTCTCATATATCCTAAGCTAGCCTCCTGAACTTTTTTCCCCATTCTCTTGTGTGTGGGAGTATGTGGAAGTATGTATATGTGCATGTTTTGTATGTGTGTGTACACGTGTGAGGGTGCTTGTGCATGTGAGTGCACACGCATGTAGGTTGATATGGGAGCCATCCTCAGTAGCTCTACCACCTTATTTATTGCGACTGAGTCTCTAAATGAGACCTAGAACCTGTCGATATGGCTGGTTTTGCTAGCTAGCTTACTCTGGGAGGTCCCCGGTCTCTACCTTCTGAGGCTGGAATGACAGGTAGACTGCCATGCCCACTTGGCATTTACGTGGGTTCTGGGGATCAGAACCCTGATCCTCAACTTGCACAACAAGCTCTTGGACCACTGAGCTGTCTCCCCAGCCCAGCCTCGAATTTCTGACCCTTCTGTGTCTACATCCTGAATCCTTAGTGCTGGGATTACAGGCGTGTGCCTCCTCTTTCTAAGCAAACTCTCTACCAACTGAGCTTCCTCCTTAGCTGGTACACTCATTTCTTAGGCAGGTCCCCCCCCCCCCCCCGCCCCATAGATCTATGGACAAAGAATGGCAGAAGTGCCGTTTATTTTTAGGATTTGTTTCTCCTTCCCGTGAGTTTGGTCACTGCTGCACAGGGGCAACTGGGGGGCAGCTCCTTGTCGCCGCCATTTTTGTTTTGCTGCTAACACAATATCTAGACTAGATGAATAGGGAGAGGTTTATTTTCACTCATGGCTGCAACACAAGATGGCCTTCTTGTCCTGAGGCAGCGCAGGGCATCAGCGAGAGAGAAAGAGAGAAAGATAGAGAGAGAGAAAAAGAGAGTGCGTAGCAAAACAGCTTTTGCAGACCTTTTTGAAATAATCCAATACTGCTCTCTAGTAATCACATGAATGAAATGGTACATGAGGCTCTTGAGGGTCCCACATCTTACTGTGTCATATTGAGGAGTACATTTCTAGGTGAGCTTAGGAGAGATTAATCATATTCACACTGTAGCCCCATCCTGTGTAAAGACCTACCAGCTGTTTCCTGTCCTGCCGCGCCCTACACAAGCCACAGCTTGCTGAGGTCTTCCTGGGTCTCTGTCCCCCGACACTTCTCTGCTTTCCTCTGTGAAGGGCATGATCTTTCATACTCAGCTCTGGCAATTCAGCCTACACCCTCCTCCCTCTGCAAGCCAGGTGCATCTCCATCGCGGCACCCACTTAGGTGGTTTGCTAGACGAAGGATGCCTGGCAATGCCACCTCTTACTAGTGGTACCCATGCTCAGTGCCCTGTTCCCATGCAAATAGCTCCGTAGACACAGAGACACAGGAAACATTTGTTATTCCCAGGTTGTTTTTGACTTCCTTCCTCATGAGTTTGGTCATTTTTGCACTTCATAATTTTTCATGTGTTTAGGTTAATCTCTGACACCTTTTGGCTTGTGACACATGTCCCAGGTTTATCATGAGCTGGCTAAGAAGGGAACTCTTAAGGGGAATCAAACACACTGATTCCTCCGGCATTCCAAGAGCGCAAACACTGACTCCAGATTGCTTGGGTTTCAATCCATTTTACCTGTCTAGCTCTGTGACCTTGAACAAGTTCAACTGACCTCTCTGTGCTTCAGGGTTGTTTTGTTTTGTTTTGTTTTGATTTTCCCTCTGTGAGCAGCAGCTAGCAACACTTCATGGGGTAGCTGTTGAATTATCACATGCGAGTGCCTGGTGTACAGCAAGCACACTAGGAGTATAGGCTGTTTATTATGAGCAAGTTTATATACGGGAGGAAGAAGGAATGTCAGATAAGGTTGTTTAAATATGCTCAGGTCTGGCTAGCTTTACAGGACCGTAAAGCTGTCACATTCATATCAGCTGCATGGGTTAAAACTAGGTCAGACCAACCAGGACTGTCTCTCTTAAAAGCCAGGTGTGGGCTGTGAATCAGAAATACCAGCCACAGAAACTGCTGTCTTATTTATTTTGCTGGAGACTGAGATAGCTTTCTTTCCCAGACCTCAGCTTGCATCTCCAGACGGTTATCAGAAAATCTTTTAATCAGGGCCTGGGAAACATAAAGTGGCAGAAAGGATGGAGAGCTGGGGAGCCCATCACCGCCCTGACGACCAGCTGGTGCTGGCAGGGTTAGCTCAGGGTTTTGCTGCCACTGAGAACCAGGCGAAAGGAGCTGGGCAGGGAGCCTCGGGACTGTGCAGATGAAAGGTTCCTCTGTGGACCCGGCCATGAGATCCGTTCAAGGACCAGCCAGGCTTCCTGGCCATTGGCCACACTGTCTTCAGAATTCTTGGCCTACATGGAGCTTCTTCCTTCAGCTCCCAGAGCCTTAGCAGGCTTCACAGTCCTCTGCCCAGCCTTCCCTTGTCCTGACTGTCCTACGGGGAAGGAAGGCAGGACAGAAGGACAATCTAGCCAGGCTGAACAGGTGGCCAAGAGGGGCTTAGCAGCAACCTGTGGACTGGCACTGAGTCTCTACCTCCTCCACCCTCTGCTGCCCAAGCTGCTCAGAAAAGGGCACAGAATACTCAGTTAATAGAGACATGCTAATGTTGCTTGGCAAACTCAAGCCCAAAGATACAAAGTCACTTGACGTTTAACAGTTCAGGCCAATAGAAACATAATGTGAACCCATATGTTAGTTAGATGATTTTCTAGTAGACACTAAGAACGTTTTAAAAAAACGTTTTTAAAAAGTGAAAGTAGTCTGAGTAATATACTTAACCTAATTTACTCAAAAGTTATCACTTCAACATTCATTGAAGTATTACTATTTCAATCATACAAAATACCAAAATAATTAAGGAGACATTTTACGTTATTTTGGCCCATGCTAAATCACATGGGTAACTCACATAGCAATGTGTAGCAGCTACTGTAGGCGAGGGGAGCACTGTCTCTCCCCTTCTTAGGTACTTTGATAAGACTTGCGAATTCAGTAGGCAGAGCAGATTAACAGGAAAATATGCACTTAAGCACATAGCAGCCTTGAGGGGATGGCTCTGTTGTTTTGAGACAGCAGTAGCATCTCACTCTATAGCTCAGGCTGACTTCACACTATGTCAATCTTCCTCCCTCAGATTCTGAGTGCTGGGATACAGGTGTGTGCCACTGTATCTGACTGAAACTTTGGTTGGTTAAAGTTGAGAGCTTATAAATAAGGGGTTGTATACTTAACTTGGTAAGTAAAGGTGGGGAGGGCAACCAATAGGAAAAACAAATGAGAACGTAAGAGCAGATGATAAGAAAGTTCATGAGGACCTATCTGTGTAGGTATGTGGTCTTTCCGCCCCTTTGGGGCCATAAAACTTCTGATGAGTGGAAATTTATGATACTCATTTCCCATAAATTGCTTTTATTAAGATAAAGGAAGCACCTAGCATACCCTTTTTTTTCCATCTATTGAATCTCAAACATCTTCAGCAAAACATTATTTATGTGGACTCTGAGGTCCTGAGTGGGTCCCAGCACCTTTCAAGTGCTCGGTGGTCACACCTGGATAGTGGCTACCCCATTGGACGATGTCGGTGCAGACCCTGCAAGTTTCCCTTGGGGTTGTGTGTGATGTCTTGCTCGGCAGCCTCCAGCTACCCATCACGTCCTCAGCAGCCTGCTCCTACAGAAGCTGCTGGTATGGATATGAAAGCTCCCTCCAGGATGTGCAACCCAATACCTCCCCAACTGTTGGCACAAAACCGCTGTGAGGGTGGCGGGCAGGTTTAGCTAACGAGTCAACGCCCAGAGCAAGTGAGGACAGGTGGATGCTAAACTGCTACCAGACCGAGCTTCCTTCGCAGTGGCTGAGCTCTTCAACCCAAGGAGCCTATGAAGGGGTGGAGCGGGTGTGCATCCTAAGACGCGTGGCTTTTGCAAGAACCGTTCTAAACTGCTCCGTGAACAACGCAAATCTGGCCACTGGTCGGAGCCCATCTCAGCCCCTGCCCTGGTTGCTTCCTCTATTCCTTGGCTGGGAGGCCCAGAAGCATACCACTGTCACCTACTCTCACACATGGGGAAACTGAGGCACAGTCCCTGCGCTTCCACGGGAGAGCACCCCGTACGCTCTTCCTGTCTTGGGTTTCAACAAAGCCCTGAAAGCCTCAAGAGAAAACTTCGCACTCTGGCATCTTGCCAGCTGCCTGCCCCTCGGACATGGGCAGGCGCGGGTCGCTGGGGACTAGCTTCCAGGGCGGTGGCCCCAGGGAACCGTGATGCAACTCCACGCTCGGCTTGCAGAAGCCCCCAGGCGCGGCGCGCTGTTGTTTACTCCAGGCGCCGCCTGAGCGCGGGCAGAGTCGCCGCCACAGTCCACACCCCAGCTGCACAGCTGCAGGCTTGGTGCTCACAGCTATAAGTCAGCCAGCCCTGTTTCAACCTCTGATGACCCAGCGCAGTGACCGTGTCAAGACGGCCCTGGCAAAGTCCCTGAGCCCCGGAGGTGTTCTCTATGGGAGCCCCAGAACAGTTCAAAGTAACATTGAAACAGTAAAAACCTGAAGCTTCCATCCCCAGCAGCCAAGACAAAGGCCCTCTGTTCGAACCTCGTGGTGGCTTACTGCCCCATGCACCCCACGTCATGCTGGGTCTGTTTACTTGTATGTCTAAGGAGCAAGGTTTCTGCACATCGGAGCACTGAGACAGTCATGGATTCTAGGCATGGTGGGGAACCCTTCTTTGGATACCCAGAAATCTCCCTTAGGTGGGTAGTTGGGGGTGAGGGCTAGCATTTCCTATGGGGCCCTTCGATTTTGCCGCTATGGATTTTGCTTTGGTGGGGAAAAGTTAACATCACGAAGGGCTAGAAGGCAGAAGTGCCTCGGAGCTAGCTCACTCCCAACACACACACACACACACACACACACACACACACACACACACACACAGTGTCCACACTGGATAACAGATGCCAGTGTGGGAGAAGAGAGATGTGTTCACGCTCACAGCACCCACTGCAGCTGAACCCAGGAGAAAGCAACAAGAAGCCAATGCGTGGCTAGGCGACAATAGGTCTGGACAGATCCCAAGCTTGAGCAATGCTGGTGGGCCCTGGCAGCCATGCCCTGTGTCCACTGCCAGGTCTCTCCTGTAGAGCTTCGGTTCCCAGCTGAGTGTAGATGAGGTGACTAAGGCCCAGAGAGAGTAGGGGACTCACAAGCCTGGTGACAGCTGCAATTGGAACCCACACACCCCTGCTCCCGGTCCTTCATGGGTCCTGAGAGGACAAGAGCCTGTGGGTTGCATATGAGGAGCTGTGCAGGAGAGGCGAGGCCCCAGCTAGCAAGGGGATGCTATTTGGAGACACGGGCAGGCAGGCTTCCTGAGGTGGGAGCTGAGAAAGGCTGGAGCTCTTCTGTGAAGAATAGCTCTGGGAACTTTAAGAAGCGAGCAATGGAAAGACTGGTCACAGCAGGTCTAGGGCCAAGGAGCAGCAGCCTCTTCCAGGCCAGCCAGGGTTGTAGTTGGCTTTTTCTTTGGGCCGTCACCCAGCTCCCAAATAAAGACATGGAGACTTATTATTAGTTATGAATGCCCGGCCTTAACTTAGCTTGTTTCTAGCCAGCTTTTCTAACTTAAATTAACCTGTTTCTCTTCATCTACATTTTGGCTCGGGGCTTTTTATCTTTTTTTCCTTCCTTCTATGTCTTACTTTCCGGCTTCCTCCCTGGGTGGCTAGCTGGCTGCCTGGGGGACTGGGTGGCTGGCCCCTAGTGTCTTCTTCTCCTCTCTCCTCTCCTCCAGCCTAGAGTCCTCATCCTATTTATTCTCTCTGCCTCCCAACCCCCACCCCCCACCCCACATCCTTGTTCTGCCTAGCTATTGGCTGTTCAGCTCTTTATTAGACCAGTCAATCAGGTGCCTTAGGTAGGCAACACATCTTTACATAATTAAACTAATATTCCACAACATAAACAAATGTAATACATCTTTACATAATTAAACTAATACTCCACAACGCGGGGTCAAGGTGAATTTCCGAGCAGGGGAGACGGAAGAGTCCACTGGTTTTGGGAACAGAGTTCTAGTCCTGCCTCTCCTCCCTAGCTCTCCAATTTTGAGCGTGTTATTCTCTCTGTGAGCTTGTACCCTTTCCTGTCCTGCCCATGACAAAGAAGGTGATCTGTGATTCGATTCTTCCTACTCGAGCCCATGAGATGTTCATTTATGTACCAGTGTGACAAAGAGACTGGGACCAGGGGAGACTCCACAAGGGGGCTTCTCTCTCCCTGTAGTCCTTGGCCTCAGATCTTATTCCCCCTGGTCCTGATAGCGTGGCTGAGAAGCCCCTCAGCTCAGTAAGTATTAGTGCCTCTGATCTACCTGCTGGCTGCTCCAATGTTCTGTCCTACTGTGCACTCAGCTAGCCTTCTTCAGGCTGTAAAGAGTCTGAAAGCAGACCCAGGTGCAAGGCTGGGACTTCTGGTTCCTCCCTAGCTCCCCTTCCCTACCTACGTGGCTCTCTGCTGGGTATTGTGCAAGGGACTCGGGATATGTAGCTCTAATGAACCCCTCCTCTTGATAGAGAGCTGGGACTCTAGGTCCAAATGTCAACTCAGTGGGCGTGGGCGTGTGGTCCTGGGTGAGCCCCATTGCCTCTCTGAGCCTGCTTGCTCACCCCCTGAGATGATGAAATGGTTGGATCAGCGCCTGTGCTGAGGAAACTGTTTTCTTCCTTAGTTTTCCTGTTACTTCTTCTCTTCTGCCACCCAATTTACCCAAATTAAAAAAAAAAAAAACAGCAAAGGGAGTCAGGCGCCTTGGTGCCTGCCAGTCATCTCCGCACTTGCGAGGCTGAGGCCAGAGAATGGCATTGTGTTGAAGGCCAGCCTGGGCTATCAAAAGACTGTGTTGCAAAAACAAAGCAAACAAACCCAAAACTCAACAACAACAAAGGTAAGAAGGTTTCCAGTGCAATAGTGGGCTGGTAAATGTTTAACAGCCAGCTCTAAAAAGGAATTTACAGCGTTTGCCCTGTATCTGTGCTGTTAATACGATCAGCATGGCCATTTCAAGTTACTAAAATGACATCACTGAATGTGGCCTTGGGAGCCACCGCGAGCTGGCTGGCCCCAGCACAACTCTGTGTGTGGGATTGGCTCTATAATTTGCAAGGCCCTGCACAAAATAAAATTGTAGGACCCTTTGTTTAAAAAGCAGGAAGTGGGCTCTTCCTTTATTCCGTGACCTTTCTCATGGTGTGATGTGCTGTGCTGTGCTGTTTTTCCTTATGATAGCGTTACTCTCTTAGCCCAGGCTGTCCTGGAACTCCTATGCAGTCCAGGCTGGCCTCAGACTCTCAGCAATTCTCTTGCCCCAGCTTCCCAATGCCGGGATTACAGGCAGTGTGGTGGGTGTTTCGCTGTTGTTTTACTTTTTAAATTTCTATTTAATGTCTCACGATCCCTAACACAGAAATGTCCTGTGGGCTCTCACAGTTGGGGGGCACACATGTAGGACCCAACCACCATCAGGTTTCTTCCCATCAGCCACCTGACAGATGCCCCAGAAAGTAGTTGGACATCTTCCCTTCTTAACAGTTCGCATTCCCAATATGCATTAGGTACCTGGATGGGAACTGGGGAAAAGTTCGCCAGTCTCAAAAAACCAAAAAAAAAAAAAAAAAAAAAAAGAGGCAACAGAACACTTTGCTGTGAGCAGAGGACACACACACACACACACACACACACACACACACACACCAGCATGCTCCACGACCCCCTTGGCACTTACAAAATACAAGTTTTTATATTCTGATATAAAATTATGGAGAATTCCAAGGTGACTATCCACTCCGATGCATTCAATGTACCAGGGGCCCTTCTGAGTGCAGGGCCCTGTCTGGGGCTAGATTAGTTACACATCCATGAAAGTGACTCTGTGAGTCATCCCAAGTGAAAGGATGGCACTCAGCATTCCCCCTCCCCCTCTGAGCAACTTTACTGCCCATAGCAGAGATATCATTGGTTCTGGGAAGAGTAAAGGCCAAGGGACTCACAAACCACGCTCCTCAGAGAGAAATCACCCCACTTCGAGGAAGTATTCGCAGGGTACTGTAATTTGACAAAAGCATGGTACACAAATAAATACAGCCTTGGGCTTCGGGTTTGACTCACTGGTAGAGCATTTGCCTATCAAGCAGGAGACTCTGGGTTAGGGGGACTGGGGACTAGCACACACATCCTTTTAACATACACAATTGTAATCCAATTACTTAGGAAATAGGGGCAGAAGGACCACTGCTAGACTACAGTCAAAATTAAAAAAAAAAAAAATTAACGTAGTACTGGAGCTCAGTGGTAGAGTACTTACTTAGCATGTATGTGTGTGAGGTCCTGGATTTGATCCCAGCAACACACACACACACACACACACACACACACACACACACACACACACCAAAACCCAAACCCAAGTCCCAGCAATCCCAGCACTCAGGAAGTTGAGGCAAGGTCATGAAAAGTTAGAGGGCAATCTGGTCTACATACAAAGCTCCAGGCCAACTAGGATGACGTAGTGAGTCCTTGTCCCAAAATCAAAAGCCTGCCTGAGAAATGACTCAACAGGTAAAAAGCCTCTTGGTGCCATGCCTGACAACCTGAGTTTGAACCCTGTGACCCTCCCACACGGGAGGAGAGAACGGACTCCTGAAAGTTGCCCTCCGACCTCCTCCCATGTACACCATGGCACGGAACACACACAGACAAAACGAATTCACTCTTAAATCTGGGAACCAAACCCCAGTTTCATCCATTTTGTAATTCTGGGCATCCACTACCACCAAGTCCTCCATTTCAAGTCGGCACAGAACCACTTTTCTCTTGGAAAAAGCTTTTCTCCAATCCTATTTTGTTTTCAAAGAACAAAAGGTAACATTTTCAAGCCCCCCACCTGGTGGCCCAGACGTACATCACATAACTGGTCTCATTCACGGGTCTACAGAGAACCCGTACCGTACAAGTTTTCTCCCTATTGACATTTCCCCTGGGCATAGAAGCCAAATATTGATCCAGTTTCAGCAAACTTAGAGCAGTAGCCTTTTGACTTGAAAAACATGTCCACAAATCATGAGTAATTGTTGATTCTCTAGAGAATGACCAGGATGCTCCTGGCATTGACTCGCTGATAGGAATTTGGACAGGGCCCTTGTATCAGGCTCGCCCTAAACCAGGGTGATATGGGTTCCACTTCTCCGGCGTGGCCAGATGCTCTGAGCCAGCTGCTGGCAGCAGCAGGGTGAGCACAAAGACCATGAAGACCTCACAGGCCGTTGACAGAAATCCAGTCCCTAGTCTGCACTTCTGAGATCTGTCCACTGGGGTATATTTTGTTTGTACTCTAACAACTAAATTTTGCTTGAAGATCAGAGAACAGAGCCAGCCACTATATTAAACATAGAGGCCAGGCAGTGGTGGCACACACCTTTAATCCTAGCACTCGGCACCAGAGATCCATGTGGATCTCTGTGAATTCAAGGCCACCCTAGACTACACGAGATTAATACAGTCTAAAAGAGAAATGGAGTCACACCTTTATAATCCCAGTGTTTGAGAGTCACACTGTTAGGATCCTGCCCTCACTCCTGCACATGCGCAGTTCAGGGTCTTGCGTCTTACATCATCAGTGTGCACTGGGGACTACATACGCACTTTAGAAGCCTGACACAGACCCCATCCTCTCTCTGCTCTCTCTCTGTGTTCTGCTCCCCTCTTCCCCCCACCCCACCATCTCTCTCTCTCTTCAGGCCTGGCTCTCCTCCCCATCCCCCCTCCTGCTCTCCCTCCTAATAAAGCTCTAAAAACTAACAGTGTCGTGACCTTGACCTTTCCCCCGAGGTATCCAGAACTGTTTATCATCGGTTCACACACACCTTTAATCCCAGCACTAGGAAGATTGAGACAGGAAGTGATATGGCTAGGCAGAAAAAGGCATATCAGGCAGGAGGAGACAGGAACTCAGGCCCTTTCAGCTGAGGCCTCAGAGGCATTCAGTCTGAGGATTCATGGAGACAGGATCTTGTCTCCCTTTTGGCCTGAGGATTCAATAGTGGTGAGAAGTTTCTCTAGTAATTTGTTCCTTTGTTCCTTTGTCTCTCTGATCTTTCAGCACTTACCCCAATATCTGGCTCTGGGTTTTTTTTGTTTTTCCTGGAGCTGAGGACCGAACCCAGGGCCTTGCCCTTGCTAGGCAAGTGTTCTACCACTGAGCTAAATCCCCAACCCCTGGTTTTTATTAAGACCAATTAGGATTCATGCAACAGTCCACTACCGAGAGCCTTGCCTCGGCCCATGGTTCCAAAGGACCTTAGTAACGCAGGAAAGCACTCACATGAACACACCTACCCAGGAAGGAAGCAGCACAAGTGTGTGTTGGTGAACCGTACACAGTAGGATGGCGAACGTATAAAGTCCTCCTGATCAAGGAGCAGTGACCTCCTCTAGCATGTTCTTCAGTAGGGAGCCTCATGCAGGTTCAATCCATAGGCAGAATCTAAACCAGACCCTCTTGTATTAGGGTTCTCTAGAGTCATAGAACTTACGGAATGAATATATATAAAAGGGATTTGTTTGAATGACTTACAGGCTGTGGTTCAGCTAATCCACCAATGGCTGACTGTGAATGGAAAGTCCAAGAATCCAGTAGTTGTTCAGTCCACAATGTCTCAGCTGGTCTTCAGTATATGCTGGAATCCTGAAGAAGTAGGCTCTAATGCCAGTGAAGGAATGGACATGCTCTCATGGTGAGGGCAAGCAGGAAAAGAGCACAAGCTTCCTTCTTCCATGTCATATAGGCTTCCAGAAGAAGGTGTGGCCCAGATTAAAGATGTGTCTTCCTGCCTCAAGGTCCTGTTTAAACGTTTATCTTTTCCCAGCTCAAATGATCTGAATTAAAGGTGTGTTTTCCTGCCTCAGGGGGTCTTCTCACCTCAAAGATTCAAGATTAGAAGTGGATCTACCAATGGGTGGTGGTGGCCCACGCCTATAATCCCAGCACTTGGGAGGCAGAGGCAGGCTGATTTCTGTGAGTTCAAGGCCAGCCTGGTCTACAGAATGAGTTCCAGGACAGGATCCAAAGCTAAACAGCAAAACCCTGTCTCAAAAAACAAACAAACAAACAAAGTGGATCCACCTACTTCAAATTAAACAAAATCCCTCACAGGTGTGGATTTTAGTTAATTCCAGATGTGGTCCATTTGACAACCAAGAACAGCCATCATACCTTTGTACTCTGATCTTGGGAAAGTGCCAGAACACCCTTGACTTCAATTTCTCCATCTATAAAGTGGAGCAGGGATATGTATCTTAAGGTTGTGGTGAGGATGCGAAAAAGTGTATGTATAAATTGTGCACACCTACAATCCCAGCCCTTGGAGGCTCAAGCTAGAGGATCACTGCAAGTTCAAGGCCAGCCAGGGCTACAGAGTAAGGTCTTGTCTCAAAAAATAACAAAATGAGATAAATATATATATTTGTATATGTATATGTATGCATATATATGTGTATATATAGCTGTATATTCAAGATTATATGGATTGAGGGCGAGCCTCAGTCAGTGGCAGAGCATTTGCCTAGCATGCTTGAGGCTCTGGGTCCAATCATATCAGGACAAAAGACAGAAGGAAGGAAGAAAAAAAGAAAGAAAAGAAAGCCAGTCATTGTTATGAGTGGTAGTCAAATGTGATATTTCTGTGTGCTCAGGAGGCGACAGTGAGAATGGAGAGGGAACAGCTGCTGTAGGCAGAAGAAGGCATGTATGTGCTGGGTCTCTACTCCTTCCTCCCCAAGAGAGAGTCAGAGTCTGTTTGAAGTGAAGCATAGTGGTTCATACCAATATGCCCAGCACTTGGAAAACTAAGGCAGGAGGATTACTACAAATTCAAGCCCAGCCTGGATTGTCAGCCATGATTGACACCCTGCCTTAAAAATAAATGAATGGGGCTGGCAAGATGTCTCAGTGGTAAAAGCACTTGCTGCCAAGCTGGAAGACCTGAGTTTGATCCTCAGGACCCATGTATATAGTGGAAGGAGAGAACCAATTCCTGAAAGCTGTCCTCTGACCTCCCCATGTGAGTTCTCTCTCTCTCTCTCTCTCTCTCTCTCTCTCTCTCTCTCTCTCTCTCTCTCTCTCACACACACACACACACACACACACACACACACACACACTAAATGTAAGAAAAGTTTAAAAAGAATAAATAAATAATTAGACCCGGAGAGAATCAGTGTCCTCTGGTCATGACAGGACCCCTGAACTCCTGAGCCCACAGAGCTGTGCTTGTTTGCACAAGATCAAACTGATCAGCATTCCAACATGGATGTAGGAACCCTCAGCCCCATCAGAAGTGCACAGCTGCTGGGGGTGGCCCCACACGCATGCGTATATAAGCCCCACTAATTGGTCTCAGTAGATTTTTTTTTTTTTTTTAAGGAAGAAAATAGTGTTTGTTTGATTGTTGTTTTGTTTCCCTCGTGTCTCACCATGGAGCCCTGGCTGGCCTGGAAGCCATTATTACATAGACCAGTCTGGTCTCAGACACAGAGGAGATCAGCCTCTGCCTTCAAGATGCTGAGATTAAAAGCACGAACCACCACAGCCAGCTTTTGAAATTTATTTATTTTATTTTATTTTATGTATATGGGTGTTTTGTCTGTATGAATGTCATGTTTGTGCCTCGTATCCATGGAAGTCTGAAGAGGGTGTCAGATCCCTTGGAGTCGGGGTTGCAGAATGTTGTGAGCCATCTGGGAATCAAAACTGGGTCCTCTGCAAGAACAACAGGTGCTCTTAACTGCTGATCCGTCTCTCCAGCCCCTGTTACTATTGTTGTTGGTTTTTTGGTTTTGTTTGTTTGTTTTTTGTTTTTTTTTCTTTTTTTTTGGTTTTTTAAGACAGGGTTTTATTATGAAGCCCTGGCTGTCCTAGAACTCACTCTATAGGCCAGGCTGGCCTCAAACTCAGAGATCTGCCCGCCTCTGCCTCCCGAGTGCTGGGATTAAAGGCATGCACTGTGCATCACCACCACCACCCGGCTATTATTATTATTATTGAAACAAGGTCTCTCATATGGCCCAGATGGGCTTCAATCAAGGCCAGCCTGGCCTACAGAGTGAGATCCAGAACAGGCACCATAACTACACAGAGAAACCCCGTCTCGGAAAAGAACAACAACAACAACAACAAAAATAACCCTGAACTTCTGATTCTGCCCCGCCCCTGCCCCCCGCCCCTGCCCCCCGCCCCCGCCAGACTTTTTGAGTGCTGAGATTACAAGCATGGGCATCACCACAGCCTAGCCTCCTCCACGGGAAGCAGGGCTCCATCCAGCTGAGCTACACCCCTAGCCCAGATGGATCCACTTCTAGTCCCAGCAGGAGCGTTTCAAGTTGATGGTTATTCTGGGCAATATCCTGAGATCAAGGCCTGCTTCAGCTATTAGTGAAGCCCTATCTCCAATAAAATAATAGACAAAGAGAAGAAGAGAGACAGGAATGAATGAATGAGCAAATGAAAGCAAATATAGAGGAAGAGGAAGAGCTAGAGAGACAGCTCAGTAGTTAGTGCTTGCTGCTGCCGGGCGGTGGTGGCACACACCTTTAATCCCAGCGCTCAGGAGCAGAGGCAAACGGATCTCTGTGAGTTCAAGGCCAGCCTGGGCTACAAAAAGAGTTTCAAGACAGCCAGGGCTACACAGAGTAACCCTGTCTCAAAAAAACAAACAAACAAACTCCTCCCCGCAAAAAATAAAAAAATTGAAAAAAAGAAAAAAAAAAAGAATGCTTGCTGCTCTTTCAGAGACCCTGAAATTGATTCCCAGCACCTATGTAGATGCTCACCACTGCCTATTAACTCCAGCACCAAGGGTCTAATACCCTCTTCTGGACTCCACCCACATTTACAGACCACACACACAAATCTTTTTAAGGCAAGGGATGGGGTGGGGAGGAGGTAAATGTTGGAGGAATTTCTGCAGAAGCTGCCGCTGGTTTGATTTTGGAATGTTATAACGCACCTGGCTTTAATCTGCCTTTTGTGATTGATGCCTTTTGTCTCCGGCACCTTCTATGTGAATCTTGTCTGAGACTCATTTTCTAAAGGTGCAAAGCCTATGCAAAACTTGGTTGGGGAACAACCCAGAGAACCCTGATATTCCTTAACTGAGAATTTGCATTTGGCATTGTCCCTTTGGGATACTTAGATAAGAAGTTTTGGGATACAGAAATTAGCTTGCTAAAGGTGTAATTGGAAAACAATAAATAAATAAATAAATAAATAAATAAATAAATAAATAAATAAAACCCTTTGCTAAGCCAAGAGTGAGTCAGTCTGGAGAGACTGATCCCCCTGCAGCTGGAAAGGGTAAAGACTTCATCCTTAACATGCCTCTGTACTTCTTTCCAGGGACCCTCGTGAACCCACACAGGTTATACAACAGGTAAAGGAGTCGAGTCTCCCCTTAGCCCCAGGAGGTGAACTTGACCAAAGAGTAGGAAGGGATTAAGTAGGTAAATTCTCCTTAGACTTCAAGAGACAATTTCTCTTTTGACTTCTGGACACATGCCTACACAGAGCCACAGGCCCCTGAGCCTGCCGAGTCCCCAGGCTGAAGCTGTGGATGCTCTACAACACATATGGCCACCTGTGTTCCACCTTCCTGCCTGCCTTCCTCTTTCCCTCAGCCTCAGCATCCGGACCTAACCTGTGCCTCACGGCCCAGAAAGGCTAGCATCCTCTTCATCCCTGCACCGAGCTGCGGCTTGGGGGCCAGTGACACATGACTCCCATCATTACTGCACCTCCCCCGTGCCACCTACTCAGTCTCTTGCATCAGATCTGGTTTGAGACTCTCTCTGCCACAGACTCCTCTCAGACAGATGGGCCTCCTAATTATTTAGGGGTGTGTGTGTGTGTGTGTGTGTGTGTGTGTGTGTGTGTGTGTGTGTGTTGGAAACAGTCTCATGTAGCCCAGGCTGGCCTCAAACTCAATGTGTAGCTAAGAATGATCTTAACCACGTGCTCTTCCTGCTTCCACCTCCAGGGTGCTAGGGTTACAGGTGTGGGCAGCTGCATGGGCTTGAGACATAACTTTTATGCCAAGCTTTAGGACTGCTGGGGGACAGCATGTATCCTATGTGGGAGCAAGTGCTGTCCTCCACGGTGGGGGCCTGCTGTGGTCTGAATGTTGGAGTCCCCCTCAAATTGATACGTTGAAACCTAGTCCTCACGGCAACAGCCTGAAGAGCTCCAAGAGGTGAGGCCTGCAGGAGGTGGTCCACTGGCAAATCGCTCTTGGGGACGATCGTGCCTATGTTAGCTTTTCTCACTGTGACAAATTCCTTAGAGACTTAAAAGGAAGAAAGCAGCTGGGCGCGGTAGAACATGGTATAATCTCAGCACTTGCAAGGTGAACACAGGAGGATTAGGAGTCCAAGGTCAGTCCAGGCTACTTTTGAGCTCAAGGCCTGCTGGGCTACATGATCTCAGAATATCAGAAAAGGGGGGAGGCAGATTTTATTTACTCTGGTTCATATTTTCTTTTCTTTTCTTTCTTTGTTGATGTTGTTTTGTTTTGTTTGTTTGTTTTGTTTTGAGGCAGCCCTGACTGGCCTGGAACTCACAGAGATCTGTCTACCCTGCCTCTCAAGTGCTAGGATGAAAGGCATGCACCACCACGTCCAGCTTTAACTCACATTTTCAAAGGTCTCAGTTCCCGGTTGCTCATCAGGCTCCATTGTTTGGAGGTCATGATGAGGCAGAAGGAGCATCATGGTGGGATCAAAGTGCAGACAGAAAGAAGCCTTCAGAGGCACACGCTCAGCCTCCAATCAGGCTCCACCTTCCTCGGTTCCATCCTTTCTCAACGGTGCATTCAAATCTAGGATCCATCAATGGATTAAACCATTCATTAAGGCAGGAGCTCTCAGGATCCAACAAGTACCAAGAGTTCTTTCCTAATCCTCTAAGCATAACAAGCTAATCAAACAGACCTCAGGATTAACATGACAGTTTCCTTATCAGCTCCGGGAACATGTTTGCTTTTTCAGGCCTGTGAGGACACAGAATGTGCTATTTCTGTTTGTTTTTGAGACAGGGTATCATATAACCCAGGCTTGATGGTGACCTTAAACTCTGCTCGTCCTGCCTCCACCTCCCAGATTCTGGTATTGGAGGCATACAGCACTATACCTGGTTAATGTGGTGCTGGGGATCACACCTAGGGCTTTCTGGGGCTTAGGCAAGCGCTCTACCAAACACGACACATCTCCAAGCCTCTGCTGCTGTCTTGACATTACATTGCTGCTGTCTGGACTCCAGAACTGCCAGAAACGTTTCTGTTTTGGGCTGCTGTTGTTATTTTGGTTTTGCTTTTCTGAGGCAGGATCTTACTATGTAACTGTAATTGACCTGAAACTCATCTTGGAGGTCATGCAGGCCTTACCTGCGCTCTTGATCTGCCTGTCTTTGCCTCCCAACTCCTGGGGTTACAGGAAAACGATACCTCACCCATCTCTATTCTTTATAAACGCCAGTATGAGGTATTGTATTAATTATCACCGCCTGACTAAGGCTAACTCTCTTTTTGTTATTGATTCCTAGGGTGGGGGAGGGAGGGTAGTGTTTGGTATCAACAGTCAATTCTGACACACCAAATGGTATCCAACAGTCGAGTTCTGATACTGTCGACCTGAAACTAGAATCAGGTCTCACAACTGTTTCACTTCAGATGCCAGCCACAGCCAGGTGTGGTTTCATACAGCTGTGATCTTTGGGAGGCAGAGACAGGGAGGTTGTAAATACCACCACCCCCCCACCCCCACCCCCCCCCACCCCCCCACCCCCCGAGACAGGGTTTCTCTCTGTAGCACTGGCTGTCTTGGAACTCAACTCTGTAGACCAGACTGGCCTCAAACTCAGAGATCCACCTGCCTCTACCTCCCAAGTGCTGGGATTAAGGTGTGTACCACCACCCAGCAGAAAGGTTGTAAATTCTAAGCCAGCCTCAACTACACAGAAAGACCCTGTCTCAATAAACAACACAGACATAAAAAGACACTAGCTACAAATGGGGTTGATTACCCATAGTTTTTTTGTTTTTGTTTTTGTTTTTTTAAGATTTATTTATTTTATGTTTTATTTACTTAGTTTTGGGGGGTTTATGTAACCTTCGTTATTCTGGAACTTACTATGTAGACCAGGCTGGCTGGCTCTTGAGTGATGGGATTAAAGACATGTGCTACCATGTCTGGCTGGTAGATTTATCTATTTTAATTTTATGGGTTTGGGTGTTTGTCTGCATGCATCTATGTGTGCCACATGTGAGCAATGTCCTGGGCAGCCAGAAAAGGGCATCAGAATTCCTGGAACTTGAGTTACAGACGGTTGTGAGCCGCACAGGCGTGCTGGGAATTGAACCCCAGTCTTCCAGAAGCTCAGCAAGTGCTTTTAACTGCTCAGCCAGTTCTCCAGCCCTGGGCTACCATGCTTTGTTTTGTGATAAGATCTGGATATGTACCTAGGTGGGCCTTGAACTCACAGACAATCTTCCTGCCTCAGCCTTCTGAATGCTGGGATTACAGGAATATGCTACTTTTGGATTACCCATATTTCTACTAGGCCACCTACACACCAAAGGTTTCCATAACCTCCTCCTTAGATCCAGCAAATGCACTCGAACAACTCACAGAATTTGTATAAACCCTTTCCTGCCATTTACCAGTAAGTGGATATAAAGGAAATACAAATGTGTAGCCAAATGGAAGAGGTGGTTAGGGAGCAGCAGTGGGGAGGAGGCGTGAAGCTTCACTGGGCACTCCCCGCTACCCAGCACTTCCATGTGTTCAGTAACCCAGAAGGCCTGTGAGACTCACGGTTCAAGAGTTTTATCTAGTGGTTACCGGTGTCTAGATGATCTCTGAGTGCCCGGGACTGTGTGTAAACCACCTTGCTTGGTCAAGTTTTTAAAACCCAATCTCTAGGCTCCTCCTCTTCCCGGTCTCTAATCATGTATTTGGTCTTCCTGGTAATCAGCCCCGTCCAGAAGCTATCTGGGACCCACCCAAGCTTCCTTATTAGCATAAACTCAGATATGATGGAAAGGGGAGCATTATAAGTGAAAGACATGGCCTCTGGAAAGTCCAAGATTTTAGGAGCTCTGTCCCAGGAACCCAGGAGAAACACACACACACACACACACACACACACACACACACACACACTAATGTGTGTAATATCATATATATGAAATATATATTTATGTAATATTTTTAAGTATATCACAGATCCCATAGTTTTACCATTCTTTTTTTTTTTTATCATAGTTGCTTATATGTAAATTAGCTAAACTGTAGGTAGTGGTAGGATTAGAACATGTGTTGCTACATAGATCCTGAAATCTGGTTCTCAGTTAGATAAATATGCAGATTAAGCAACCCTCCCACAGGGAAGCTGATAATATATTGTGGCCACCATATCATCAGGACTTCAGACTCACAGTTCATGTTGTCACATGCTCATACCTCTCCTCTAAATATCCACAATAAAGACCAGAAAGAAAACAGAAAAGGGCAAGGAGAGTCAGAAACGGTTAAGCAACTGTCCCAGAGTCACACAGCAACACAGTGTGGGGGTAGGTGGCATCCACAAGCCTAAAGTCTGGAGTCCAACTTCTGCTGCAGCAGATAGCTTCTTCCTGTGGTATGATATTCTTTCTGTTGACCGTACGAACAGATCCCACTCAAGCTGGTGTCCTTCTCAATGGCACCTCAGTCTTGGGAATGAGGTTTGTGAGAGTTCTACTCCACATTGAAGACAGAAACTGAGATCAAGATTTACCCTTGGAGACAGAGCTAGAATTAAGACTCCCAGAAGTTTCAGCCTACCCCAAACTCATATGCTGAGCTCTGGGTCAACTGGGGTCAGCTTGCAGCTCTACCCATTCTCCATACCCGGTAGCTTTACCTTTCCATGCCTTCATTCTTGTATCCACAAAAGCTAGTGCTCACAGTGATTCAAAGAAGTTAGAATTTGACTTATATGCAGTCATCTTAATAAAGGCAAAGGGAGCCCTCGGGAGAATAGATGGGCGCTGTGATAGCATTGTCGAGCCTGTTTAGGCGATTGCTTATCTTGGTGGATTATTCCTTTAACAGTCTCAATCTGCCCTGGTTGGGAAATTCCAATGCCCCTAGGGAGTAGATTCATGACATCTAAATTCTTTTGAGAGGATCTGCTTTGAGAGGGGTTAGGAGGAAGTCTTTATTTATTGACTTGCAAATGTCCTCAGTTCAAATAATCCTTATGCCACAGTGGCACATTTTGTACTTTCCCATCACTATGGGGAAAGAGCAGGGTAGGAAAGAAGGGAGGTTGTTTAGGCTAGAGGCTGGATACCTGTCAATTTCTCAGCCACTGTCCAGTACATCTTACCTGGAAGAAGTCCAGCACTAGGGACTCTGGTTCTTATCAGCATGCTTAGGGGCAGAGAGCCATTCTGTCTCCTGCACGCTGAGGCAATGTGGTTGCTCCAGGCTACTACAGGAGAACTCATCCATAGGATCTGAGCTAGGGCAGGGGCACTGCTGGGCTGGGAAGCCCACGACTAAAGATCTAGTCTTAATGGTAGAGTTAAGGTCCCCTAGAATGGGGAACTTAGTAGTGTTGTACAAGTTGGTAGACACCCAACATATGTGACTCTCATGAGTCATTATTTAAACATCTCTCCTCTACATGGTTACACAGTAAAGATCATGAAACTAGACAAACAGATTTCATAATTGCTGTAGCCTGAATGTGGGCGTGTCCTCACAGATCCATCTGTTGAAACCTAATTCCCAAAGTGATAATATTAAGAGATAGTGTGAGAAACTCTTTTGTCTATCAAAGGTGGCTAGCTCACCAACAGCCAATATTCCATAAATCTCCCTCACCTTTTAAAATTTTCATGCAAATATTTTAATCTCCCCACTAAGTAAGACCTTTATATACTCAAAGGCCCTGTTGCATTTCAGGAACTTGAACCAGGGCAGCCAACCCTTCATCCATCCTTTTATTTCCTCCCCTCAATTTCCAAATAGCTAATCAGTACCCCGTGAAAGTTGAACTTTATTCATTCAGTGACAAACAGCTAAAGCTCCTCTTGTATTAGAGGTAAAAGATAAAGGCCACCGTGGCCATGCCTGCTGCTTGCCAGCACGATTTGGGCTGTGGTGCACCATTTTTACAGAAAGAAATTACCTTGCCAGGTTACGTTTGCTCTGTTTGGGTGCCCTGTGCAACACTAAGAATATTCTTTCCCAATAACAGGCATTTGAGAGGTGATTAAGCCATGACAGCTCTGCTGTCATGAATATAATTAGCACTCTTTGTTATGTCTCAAAGAAATCTGGGCCAAGACTCACTCAGTACCTGTGGCTCCTCCCAGCTCTCCTTACCCCGCCCCCTACCCTAAACCTCTCCTTCCCGGGGGCTGGGCTTCCCTTCCCTTCCCCCAGCCTGATCCCTAGATAACTCAGCCGTTTTGGCTGTGCTGGTCTCTTGGCCTCCGGGCCAGGACCACCTGCTCTCATGTTCTCCCTCCTTCTCTCGCCTCTCACAGTCCAGGTTAGTCTGCCAGCCACGTTCAGCTCAGACTCTTCCCTCTGCCTGACTTCTCCCTTATGGCTATTGTAAAAATCTTGTCCATACTTAGGAGCAGTCATTTCCCCCTTCTTTTATTCCATTCTTTTCCATTCTGGTGCAGAAACCTGGGATAGGCATATATGGATCTCTTTCCAACAGACTCGGCCTCTCTGAACCAAGCTGAGGAGCTGACTGTCCTAGGGTATGTCGAGATCATTTGTTTCTGCCACCTACCATATTGATTCCAGATTCTGGAGTCTGCCGCTTCAGCTGCTTCTCTCCTCCACCTGCTTTAGCCCTTTGTCTCTCCTCACCCACTCTGTGAGCGTCTTCTCTCTGGTGCCTTGAGCCTGCTTTCTCCTTTGAGGTGCCCACCACATGGGCATCTCCTTGCTACCCCCTCCGGAGCACCCACCATGTGGGCATCTCGCTACCATGCCGTCTGGAGTTCCCACCCCATGGGCATCTCCCTGTTATGCCCTCCAGGGCCCCACCACATGGGCAACTCTCTATTTACTAAGACACTTTACTCTTACTTACTCCCCTCCCTCTATTGGAACCCTCCCTCCCTTTTCCCAGAAGCCTCTCCTAGTCCACCCTTCAGCTGTTTTCTCCTCCAGCTGCTGGAACCAACCCCTCACCTCTCCTGTCCTAGGTTAAGCTCACCCAGGAGCTGCCTGCTTTGTCTGCTTTTACTAGGAAAGCCACCCTACTGGGCCCCTAGCACCTTAGAAAGGGATGCCTCTCTTCTGAGATTTGGGACACTTCTTTCTGGCAAGTCTCTCAGTCTGCTTGGGGATGCCCTGATTAAAATTCTTGAACCAGCCAGGCGGTGATGGCGCACATCTTTAATCCCAGCACGTGGAAGGCAAAGTGATCTCTGTGAGTTCAAGGCCAGCCCAGTCTACAACAAAGTGAGTTCCAAGACAGCTAGGACTGTTACACAGAGAAACCCTGTCTCAAGAAACAAAAACAAAACAGACAAAAATTCTTGTCACCACAAAACTTAACCCTCTGCTCCCCTGGCCTCTCTCTGCTTCTTCCTGGAACTTCCTCCCCTCCTCCTAGGGGTTGCCTGCTAAGTTCCACAGCCTCTCCACACACCCCGGGTCTACACTGCAACTCTTTCCCTCACTTCCCCCTCAGAAAGAACGCCTGTGCTCTGCCTTCTCCTTTTCTCTCTCTGATCCCACCACGCCCTCGCTCTGTGGTGTCTCCCCTAGTTAATCATGCCTGGAAAACATGTCACTGACACATCCCCAGGTGTTTCCCTAACATCTGGGCTGTGCCTCAATCCAATCAAGTTGGTGATGAAGATGAACATGACATATGCTAGTCTGTGCTCTTCCACTCAGCTGTGCCCTCAACCTCATTTTTTTTAATTTTTTTATTTTTTCAAAGATTTAACACAAGCGGCGGCGGTGGTGGTGCACACCTTTAATCCCAGCACTCAGGAGGCAGAGACAGGAGGATCTCTGTGAGTTCAAGGCCAGCCTGGTCTACAGAGTGAGTTCCAGGACAGGCTTCAAAGCTACAGAGAAACCCTGTCTTGAAAAACAAAACAAAACAAAAAAACAAACAAAAAAGATTTAACACAAATAAAACCCTGTTAACACAGAGAGTAATAGATCGAAGCAGTTCAAAATATATTTCTTTTTTGCTCTCTGTGTGTGCTATTGTGTGTTTTCTGTTTTATTTTTTCTTTCATTTTTGTGTTTTTTCCAAGTTCTATTCCTTTGCATCATAAATGACTGTGAGTGCCGTGGTCATTTATTTAGAATTCCTTGTTTAAATACAGGAATACGAGCCAGGCATGGTGGTGTACGCCTGTGACCCTGATGGCATTTCTGGTTGGAGGCAGAATGAGCATCACAAGATCATCTATGTTCTACAGTATATAGTGCCCGGCTACAGTAGAGCTCATCTCATAGAAAGGGGCATGGACAGCAACTAACATGAAGGAAGGAGACTGTTGGTTAAGCGGCGGCGCTTGTGGCTGGCCATGCCGACTGCTGGATGCTGCAGTGGTGGAAGAATCACGAGCCATGGTTACCTTTCTAGAGCTTTATTGGGAGAGAGAGAGAGAGACAGAGAGACAGAGACAGAGAGACCGTGCGGAGGGAAGAGATATGGAAGGAGAGAAAGAGAGTGCAGAAAGAGAGGGCACAGAGAGGGCACACCCGCTTTTTAGGCTGGGATGCCGTCGCAGGCTGGTGACGTAGTTAAGGACATAATCCTTACAGAGACCATTAGAAATTACAAATTACAAGTATGTGCTTGCAGCTCAGGCTACAGATGTACAGCAGGAAATTCCAAATTATTTTCTTTCATGGAAAGAAAAAAACTACTTTCATGTAAAATAGTTTCATGCATATCTGTCACATAGTGAGCAATAAAGATGCCAGTTGGAAGCTCATTTGTATATTATTAATATTTAACAGTAATTATAGCAGTTGTTTTGAATTTTGACCAATAACAGACTTTTTTAGAGTAGAGTATATTGGTACTAATATTGTTCAGAATTGAGGGTATAAGGTAAGAATAAAAGGCAGAAAGTCATTGTTGTATTTTATTAGAATAAAATCTGTCACCCTTGGTCCTGAGGCCAAGTACCACATAGCTGAAGATTCTTCAGCTTCTTTCTCTGGCCTCCTAGACGTCAGTCCACACGAGAAATCATATAAAGAGGATTTGAATGGGAAAACCAAGGTGTGAAAGGGAAGGAGGGTCTCTTGAGTATGATTGTTCAGAGCTACCTCCCCTGGGCCCACTAGACAAAGTATGTGGGGGCAGGGACAAGCTGAGCCTGAGCAAGGTTTATTTGCAGCTCATTTGAACAGACATCTGATGCCTCATACTAAGGGTAGACAGACCTGTAGGATCCCAGGACGCAGGAAGATCCTTCTGGTCCTCAAGCACCGCCACCCCCACCCTATGCAACGTCAGGCTCTCAGTGCCGTCTGTGGAGCAGCCTGCTCTTCCTCAGCCCTGCGGTAAAACAGGAAGGGGAAGTTCTCAATTTTGAACTCTATCTTTACCCAACACAAGTCTGGACCCTGAGAAGGGCCAGTCCTCATTCACCTGGGTCCCAGAGGCCAAAGAAAGATGAAGTTATTAAGTTCCACCCTGAAGAGCCCAGGAGAAATGCAGGGCGCTCCACATGGATGGTGTGAGGGTCTTTCTAGCCGGTCACAGGGGCCTCCAGACCTCAGGCCTGCCTTCACCTGACCGGGAAAAGAAGCCCAGTGATACAGGACAGATACAGGGCTGACTGACAAGATGGGGGAGAGGCCTGCTCCTGAAGGAAGGGTGATGGGGAATGCCCAGGCTCCACTGCCCCATCCTACCTGCTTCAGTCCTTTCAGCCTGCCCAAGGAAGGTTTAGGAAGAGACACCCTTCCCCGCTACCCTCCCTGAGCAGGGCCCTACCCGTACATCTAAGGTTTTCTGGAAGTGCCCATACCCCTGACAGACTGCTCTCTTCTTGAATTCCTCCAGCAGCAAGGAACTCATCAGCGCCCCACAAAGCTTGTTCTAGGAGGAAGTCCTTGAGCTGGAACCTGCCTCCCGGGAACACATCTTGTTAGCTGGCAGGACCCTAAAAAACTGTCACAGCTGTGGGACTAATGGCACGATGTCTGCCTGACCAGTTCCAGTTTGCTATCAAGTCCCTCCATCCTCCTTGGTCACTCTTCTTAGACCACATCCCAAGTCTGCTCTGTTTATTCACGTTTCGTAGTCTCTAAGGGGTACTGCCATGGGAGGAATGTAAGCCAAGGCTGGCAGGCGTGCCCATCAGAGTTCTCCTCCGTGTTAGGTGGAAGCTGGCTCTTGCTCCTCTGAGGCAGATGGGAGTGGGCAAGGGTATGCCCCAGCCCTGGGGGAAACAGAAGACACAGGGAGTCAGGGAAAGTGGGAATCCCTTCTCACCCTGGGTGCTGAGGTAATCAGCCAGCCATGTTGTCTGTTTTCTTGTTTTTGCTTTCCCAAAGAGAACAGAAGAAAAGTAAGAGTTCCTCAAACAACCCCCTGCCTGCTAGCCGCCTGCCAGCTGCCCCGGAGGGGGCCATTGCAGTAGCCTAGGCCTCCCAGACACTAGGACTAGAGGGAAGCAGGCCCAGACTGGAGGGTTCGGGAGCGTCCACCACTCCCACCAGCACACACAAGCTGTCACTAAGGTGAAGGATCCTGACTGGACAGGACTTGGCTTACTCCAGTCCCCTCTGCATGTACCTGGGGACTGGCCCAGCCTCCCCAGCTACTAAAACTGGCCAAAGCAGGGCCTTTCTCCATTTCTCCAACAATATACCCTGAGGTAGTAAATCTTCTGACACTATTTCTCCCGTCCGGAGCCTGGTCATTTGGGGTGAGGCGCCAGGGCCATTAGGTCTTAGGCATCACAAATCACCAAGTCAGACGCCACTTCATTAGTGTCTGTCTGCTAGAGAGTGGGGGGTTTTGCTTATTATTTTTTCTTTTTCTTTTCTTTCTTTGCTTTTTCCTCTTCCTCCTCCTCTTCCTCTTCCTTCTCTTCTTCTTCTCCTGTCTGTATAGATAACACTTCCTGGAGGAGCACAGCCACCCAGGAGCAAGAAGGTGGCGATCCTGTCGTTGCCCATTTGAATAGCAGCTGGACGCAACTGCAATACGGGTGTCTGCTTCTCTGTCTCCTCCCAACTACAGCCCATTCAGATATCTCCCTTATATAACTTCTTCCCACGAGTCACTTCCCTGAGAGGCAAACAGACGCAGGCCAAGGGACCCGCCCTGCTGACCTCACACCGTGCACGGACAGCACAGATAAGCGGTGACTATCTCAGTGACACCATGACCCCACATGATTCAGCAGCTCGCTGTAAACTGACCAATTAGAGCTCAGGAAAACCTGCTTGGGTAACACCCTTGGCCCCCCCAAGGCTTTGCTCGCTGGTACTCTCTCCCCACTGGCTCTGTAGCATGGCACTGTCTTTTGAGTGGGCTGTTTAGTGCTTTCTCAAGTTAGCTGAGCTACAGTCCTCTGGGAAGAGGGGACCTCAACCGAGAGAAAACGCCTCCATCAGATTGGCCCCACAGGCAAGTCTGTGGGGGCGTGTCCTTGATTAATGATTGATGTGGGAGGAGCCAGCCCACTGTGGGCGGTACCACCCTTGGACACGGTTGTCTTGGGCTGTATTTAAAAAAAAAAATAAGTAAAGTAAGCTGAGAGGCCTGAGAAACGGCTCAATAATTAAGAGTAGTGGCTTCTGGTCTACAGAACGAGAGCCAGGACAGGCACCAAAACTACACAGAGAAACTCTGTCTCGAAAAACCAAAAATAAGTAAATAAATAAATAAAAAAAGAGGGAGTGGCTACTCTTCCTGAGGCCCCAGGTTCCCAGCACCCACATGGTGGCTGATCATTGTCTGTGAATTCCAATTTCAGGAGATTCAATGTGGTACACAGACAAAACAAAACACGCCCACACATATAATAATAGACAATAAATCAAGCTGTATAAACCATGGAGAGCAAACCAGTAAGCAGTGTTCCTACGTGGCGTCTTCTTCAGCACTCGGTCCCAGGTTCCTGTCTTGCTTGAGTTCCTCTCTTGGCTTCCCTTAATGATGGACTGGGATTGGAATGTGTAAACCAAATAAGCCTTTGAAAGTCTTTATCGCAGCAATGGGAAGCAAACGTTTGCATCCTTAAGGCACCCCTCTTCCCTCGTGGAGCTATAAGAATAAAATGCTTTGCTCAGCAGCCTCCTCCATGTCATACCAGGAACCCCACCCTCTTGTATTGGGGATCTCCTGGAGAGAGGATAAAAGCTGAGCTCATCACACTCCAGACTCCAAGACCAAATTAGAAAAAATAAGTAAATTGGAAGGAGGCTCAGTATGAACTTTGAGAGCAGGAACTGAAAAGCCTCGAACAGGCCTGAACATGGTAAACATGGCTCTGGCAGGCCTTACCCCTCCCCCATTCCCTCTGCCTTGCTAAAAACCGTTAGATTACATTCCTAAAGCTAGCCACCAAGATCTATTCCCTTATTTGGCCACTTCCTCCTTTTGAGGCTGACTATCAAGGTCCAGCTATCAAAATATTGAAGTCCAGAAGTCCAAAAATATTGAAGACCCCCCTGTGGGTCACCTAATTAACATGTCCAATTAAGGCCTGTAGAGATGGCTCAGTGGTTAAGAGCACTGGCTGCTCTTCCAAAGGACCCAGGTTCAATTTCCAGCACCCACATGGCAGCTCACAATTGTCTGTGTTCCAGGGGACCTAACACCCTCATACAGACATACAGGCAAAATTCCAACATACATACATTAAATAAATCTTTTTTTAAAAAATTAAACACCTAACACGGGGTTTCCCCTTTACCTTAATAAACCGCCATTTTCCTATGGGCCACGTCTGTCTCCTCTCTATCCAGGGGCAGTCCTTTGTCCCTCTGAGGCATAGATCCCTGGCCCTTCTCCCTGGTTCTTTCCCCCTTCCCCCTCATACTCCGTCTCCTATCTTTATCTCTTATTCCCTGCCCTTCATCTGTCTGGGGTAAATAAATCTGCTTTGTGCTGAGAACTTGGTCTTGGGGTGTCTTGTGGCAATTCTGGTCTTTCCAGGAAGGATGTTCAAGGAGTCAGGCACGGTAAAGCCAGCTGCTCTGTGATGGGGACAAGGAGAAATGGCCGAGGGCCCAGGAAGGGTGGCCAGACAGGGACACGGTTGCGGGAGTGTCTCACCAAGAACTGAGGCTCGGGCAAAGAGCTGAGGAGATACTGTTGCTGCGGGATGTTTGATCGCATTGGGAGCCTCCGCACAGAAAGGAGCAGGGAAGGACTTAGAGATTCTTGGGCCTTGGGGGCTTGAGACAGAAAGAGAGAAGCTCTCTCTCTCCAGCCAAAAGGAAGGTCAGCTGGTTGCCTCTTGGCTCCTCTAATCTAGCAGGTTTTCATCCCAATATCTGACTCCTGAGTCTTTATTGGTAAATAAAATAACTTAGATAAAAGCAGCATACTTCTGGATTAAAAACCCACTAAACCCTGAGCCTGAAATCCCACCAGTCCCTGGGCTTGCCCTAAGCTCAGCTCCTGAAATCCTACCAATTCACCCTTGAAAACTCCACCCTCGAGAAACCCTGTATAAATCTGTGTCCTGCTCAGTTTCCTGCTGCTGCGTCTCCAGGAAGAGGCAACCGCCCTCTTGTGTCTTTCCCAATAAATCTCTTGTGTGGGGTTTGTTGTGTGGTGTGACTTTGTGGTATTCCTTAGCTGCCAGGATACCTTCTCAGTCAGAGCTTCAACACTTGTATTGGGGAAACCTTCCCCTAGAGGTGTAACGCTTATGGATACCCACGCCTCTCCGTCCCTTAGTCTCTCTTGGACCTGATACTATGGGAAACACTGGCCTCTTTCACCACCAGGTCCTGTCAGATACCTGAGTTTAAACTCCTCTCAGGCCTGACATTTCCCTCTCAGACCTTACTCATTTTCTGTTTTTCTCAAACTCACAGAAATCCACCCACTGTCTGCCTCCCTAGGCTCAAAGGCATGCACTACCATGTCTGGCTTTTTGTTTTGTTTTGGTTTGGTTTGGTTGGGTTTGGAAATGGGTTTTTTGTGGGGAGGGCGGTGTCGTTATTTGGCATTCAGACCTCTCTTAAAGGGGCCAGGGAATCTCCAAGTTAAGCTGTTGAGGGTCAAGTTCAACTCAGGGTTCTGAGTTCCACACCAGCTTTTAGCCCCAAATATGGCCTTGCGGACTGGATGCTGCCCCGGGGGCAAGCCACGGGTGACTTCCTTCAATGCAAGGTTCAGGAAGGGAAAGAAATGTAAAAGTTGCAGGAAACTCCTGAAACCAGACTCACAAGGCCTTTCCCTAAACGTATATAAACAAAACGATAGCTGAAGGGTGAAGCTGTCACAGCTCATGAAGCCAGTTCCTGGGATGTCCCTTGTGAGTCACCCATGCGGGAGTGGACTTTTAGGCTCTGGAAAGGCCTTTGAGTCATCCATGTTCCCCTAGGTAATCCCTCACTCATGCTTCCATAAGAAAGCTCAGAAAACTAAACTTCATACCAACATGGTTTTAACACACACCAGCATGGATCAGGTTCTGGGATGAGGTGAGGACCACCCCTCTGGCATTTCTACTGATCTACTGGGTCTCATCCACCCAGACCCGATGGAAGGAAATGGTATTGGCTCAGGACCCCCAAGACCAAGTTCTTAGCACAAAGGAGACTGATTTGCCCCAGATGGACAAAAACCAGGGAATAGGAGACAAGGACAGGAGATAGAGGATGAAGGGGAAGGGAACAAGGGAGGGGACAGGGACATTTGTCCCGGAGGGACAACGGACTGCCTCTGGATGGAGAGGAGACAGACAAGGCCCATAGGAAAATGGCAGTTTATAGAGGGAAAAGGGGGAAACCCGTGTTAGGACGAGGTGTTTAATTTTTATCGGGCATGTTAATTAGGTGACCCACAGGGGGCTTTTGATTGCTGGACTTCAATACTTTGATAGCTGGACCTTGGTGGTCAGCCTCAGGAGGAGAAAGTGGCCAAATAAGAGAAAAGACCTTGGTGGCTAGCTTTAAGAATGTAATCTAATGGTTTTTAGTAAGGCAGAGGGGATGGAGGAGAAGGCAGGGCCTGCCAGAGCCATGCTTGCCATGCTCAAGCTGGCCAGGGTCACTTCACAGACACGCTTCCTCACACTTAAGAGGGTAGACCTTCTAAAAGGTTTGTGTGTGTGTGTGTGTGTGTGTGTGTGTGTGTGTGTGTGTGTGTGTGTCCAAACATCCCTGCTTGCCTCAGGACACTCTCCCACCCTGACCTTAATGGACCTTCAAAGGAAACCAATCCCACTGCTTCCCAAACTTGTCCTTCAACCTTCAAGGAGGTGCCGAACTCCTTGGAACCAGAATCCAGCCGGGGGGGCCCCCAACCAGCTCAAAAGGGGTGAGGAGACATTAGGCAAACATAGGCAAAATGCTTTGCAAATTGGCCTCTTTGGGGTTTGCATGGGGTAGGAGAGGGGAGGTAGGCATAGGATGGAGCTGCAGCCAGACTTGAGGAGGGAAGATTCTCTGATGGGAAGGAGACAGGCGGTCTAGGGAGGGGGAGGGGAGGACAAAGCAGGCGGCAGAGCAGGAGAATCCTGCCTACCGCTCCAAAGCGGCCCTCAAAGCGGCCCTCCCTGCCTCCTGTCAAACCATGCCGCCCTGTCTCCAAAGAAGCCCACAGCAAGCACTCTGATGAAGATGTATCAGCAGCTCAGAAACTCTCTATTATGTACAGAAAGCAGACTGAGGGGCCGACCTCAGTGGGGGGTCTCAATAGGGGAGCAGTTCCAGGCTGCAGGCACCAGAGGAAGTTGAAACTTTTTGCACAGTCGACATCCATATTCAGCCAGGGGAAGGTACCGCCCTTCCCATGGTTCTTAGGGTCCTTCCAGTGGCGGTCTTTCAGGACTTGATCTACTCCCCCACATACTGGTTTTGTTTGTCTGTTTGCTTTTGAGTTAAGCTCTCACTTCGCAGCCTAGGCTAGCCTCAGACTCATGGCACTCCATCTACCTCTGCTTTTCCAGTTCTGGGATTAAAGGTGTGTGTCACCTCGACCAGTCAGTTTCCCTAATTTAAAAGAGTGGCCACACAGATTCAGGTTCTGTCATGGGAGATTTTAGGGTCAGAGCCCGGGCCCTAGAAGCTATAATAAACTAGGCTCAGCCATCCATCCTCAACAGCCCTGCCCCCCCTTTTGTTTTGTTTTGTTTTGTTTTGTTTTGTTTTTTGAGACAGGATTTCTCTGTGTAGCTTTGGAGCCTTTCCTGGAACTCACTCTATAGCCCAGGCTGGCCTCGAACTCACAGTGTTAGGATTCTGTACATGCGCAGCTTGCCGGACTCAGACCCCCACCCTCTCATTTTCTGTTTCCTCTCTGCTCTGCTCCGCTCCCTCCCCCATCTTTCTCTCTCACCAGGCCTGGTCCCCCTCCTGACTCCCAGCCTCCAGTTCATCTTCAGGGTCCTCAGGAGTTGAAGTGTAAGACAAGAAGAATGCATATCTGGTCTAGGAACGATCCTGACCATTGCTGACCCATCATTGTCTTAGCTCCAGTCTACTGCAAGGTGGCCTGACGGTGTCGGAACTGTGTAGAATCTCTGAAGGGAGACAAGTTCCCTCTCTGGCTGCTTCCAGGGCTGCCGGCCTTTTGCTTCTCATGTAAAAGACTCCTGGGTAAAATTCCAATTTGGGGGTCCATTGTCTCAATATTCTGCTAGGAGAGGGGTGGAGTGTCCTTTTGGAATATTTTCATGTCGGTCAGCATGCTTGCAAGGCCCTTTCGGTGATGAACATCCCTGGAAGAGCTAATAACCCTCAAGCAGGCTTGGTGAACTCTCAGGCAGGTGCTCAGGCAGGAGGGGATCTGGCAAGTTCTAGGAGTTGGGAACAGCTATGCATCTGTTTCCCCTCAATTGAAACATTCTTTCTGGGTCTCTTGAAACTCACAAATACTTGGGAGCTGAGGAGACTCACCAGCAAGGCCCCTCCTTGAGGTTACCTAAGCGGTAAGCATTTGCTGGAGTGAGAGTCTCCCATTGGTTTAGCTGCACAGGCAGCTCCGACCTGCATGCAGTTTTCCTGGCCTATGCTAGGGTGAGACGATGCAGCTGCCTAAGTCAACAAACAAACAAACACAAACATTAAGTTTGTTGGTTCACCACCTCAGACTTGGGTGAAGTCCTTCCTCTGGTTGGTCACAGCCTTCTCTTGCTGAGGTGAATTAGAAATGGTCTCACAGGGCAAAGGGACATAGCAGGAGCAGCTGGATGGAAGGGAAGCCTGGGTGGCCTTATCTTGTTCCAAATCTGATCCTGCAGGGTAAGACTCAGCCAGGCTGAGAGGCGCTGAGCCGGCCAGCCTTTTGAAAAGCATTGGGGAGATAATAAGAGACAGAAACCAAAGGCTCCTTTGATAACCCTGCAGGAAGTCAACACAGAACAAAACAGGGGGATAAGGGGCTAGTGGCCACTCTCAAGGCCAAGAGATCTGAACAGAGACTCTTTGGTATGGACGTTTAGATTACAGGCTGGGTGACTGATAAAGGGCTCCCTTGGGGGGGAGCTGAAGAGATAAACCGAGGCTCCAGTTTGGTTTGGTGACCTCTGATGGGCTCCCGCCTAGAGAGAAGATGGCTGCCTCTCATCCTCCGGTGCTACCGGCCTGTCATGCTTTCCATTTAACCTAAAGGCTCTATGGATTTGATCTTTATTATTTTTTTGTTAGGAGTTTGCTTTGTTGAAAAAACATCCTACTCTGTAGCCAAAGTTGGCCTCAAATTTGTGATCTGCCACTAGTGAGAACTCAGAGGGTAAAGGTACTTGCCAGGCAACTCAAGTTCAATCCCCAGAACCCATAGAAGTAGGAGAGAAGTGACTCTTGAAAGTTGTTGTATCTCCAGATGAATGCTATAGCACATGCGTGCCTGGATGCACATACTGCACATGCATACACAATAGTACTAATTCTTTTGGGATTCTGTGATCTTCCTGGCCCGTCTCTTAAACGTGTCATCAATGTGTCTAGCAGCTTTGATACTTATTATTTTCTATGTATTTTGAGAAAGGGTCTTCTGTAGCCCAGGCTAGTCTTGAACTCATGGGCAGCCACGGCTAACCTTGAACTTCTGGTCCTCCTGGGTACTAAGATTACAGTTGTACGCCACCACAACCATTGGTGGCGAGCAAACCTAAGGTTTCCTGGATGCTAAGTAACATCCTACTAGCCGAGCTCTTGGTCAATGGTGGCGTTTTGTGCAAAAGAACCTTGGAAAACATAGGAAGTTTAGGTAGATGTTCTGCGGTAGCTACACAGGTGGGCCTCCCAAAGTAAGGCTGTGCAGCCTGTAAGCCTGTTTCCACCATGTAACAAAGCACTCCCAAACTTTGTGCTGTAAAGTGACATCCCTTATCTCATGGTCCTGAGGCCTTTGAGTAGGCTCGAGTCATGATCCTCTTTTGTAGTCTTGCCTGTATGTTTCTCTTCCCATCCATTCATCCATCCATTCCAATATATATATATATATATAATATATATTGGTTTTTCGAGACAGGGTTTCTCTGTAGTTTTGTGCCTTTCCTGGAACTCACTTTGTAGACCAGGCTGGCCTCGAACTCACAGAGATCCCCCTGCCTCTGCCTCCTGAGTGTTGGGATTAAAGGCATGCGCCACCACCACCCGGCCCAAACATATTTTTTAGACAAGATTTTATACTGTAGCCCAGGCTTACCTAGAATTTACTGTATGGCCTAGACTGGCCCCAACTTGTAGCAATTCTCCTGCCCCCTCCTTTCAAGAGTTGGGTTACAAGCACGAGTCTCCATGCCTGTCTGTGTACTTCTTTTATGTGTCACAACATGGGGTAGAACTTTCTCTTCGTGAGGTTTTGCCCAGTATGCTGTAATAGAAGAGGGATGGAGAGGACACATGAGCATGCCTTGCTAGAATACTCTTTATCCTTCATTCATTCCCCCCCATATACTTCCTCATACTTCAAAGTCCAGAATTTATCACCCTTGAAGCCAAAACTCTCTCTCCTTTGCTAAATGGTATGTAAGTCCCCTAGTCCAATCTCATACATAAAACACTCTTTCAAAGACTAGACGGACAATAGGTTTGTGGGGTTGGGTTGGATTTGTTTGCAATCTGCAGATGGCCCAGAGCTTGCACACACCAGGCGAGCCCTCTACCACTGAGTTACACCCACGGCTCCTGGACAATAGATGCCTGTTTGGTTGGCTTTTAAGAAAGGCTTGATGTGCAACCCAGAATGGCCTTTGAGTTTGTGATCTTCCTCCGGAGGCCTCCCAGAGATAACGTTTTAATCTGAGGGCATGAATTTCTATTACTTCAGACTACAATGTTGCTAACCCTTAAGAAACGGCCTCTTGTTCGTTGTTGCTGTACTATCAAGAATTCCACAAGGACTAATGAAACACAGCTCTTCTCTCCTGCAACATCTATTAGTGACACTGACTTTTCTTTACACACTTCCACCAAAACAATACATTATGTTGGGTCTGGTGGTACGGGTCTGTAATATCAGCACTTGAGAGCCTGGGACAGGGAGACTGACTTCAGCTCAGGCCTACTTGGGCTACAAAGTGGGATCCTGTCTTAGGAAAAAAAAAAAAATCAACATAACCAAAAACCAGTGTGACAGATCCATATAGAAGATGATATAAAAATCAAGATGTTTTCTATTATCAAACAACAAAAAAAGTAAAACAGAGCCATTTTCCCTATTATTTTATTTTGGGAAATGTAAGTTTTAGAAGACCATATCATTTAGGGGCTGGAGCAATGGCTCCGTGGTTAAGAAGACTATATCATTTATTTGTTTGATTTCCTTATTTGTATATTGTTTTGTTTTGAGAAGGTCTATGTCACTCTGACTGGTCTAGAACTTTCTGTGAGTCAAGCTGGCCTCAAACTCAGAGGTCCACCTGCCTCTGCCTCCCAAGTGCTGGGATTAAAGACGTGCACCACCACATCAGGCCTAACTGTATCATTTACTAACATATACTTGGTTCATATGATTTTTTTTTTTTGAGACAGGGTTTCACTATGTAGCCATGGCTAGACTAAACGCACTACGTAGGCCAGGTTGGCCTTAAACTCATAGAGATCCACCTGCCAATGCCTCTCAAATGCTAGGATTAAAGGTATTTACCACCACACAGCACATGTGCTATGGTGTGCATGGGGAGAACAGAGGAAAACTTGAGGGAGTTGGTTTTCTCCTCCTACCATGTGGATTGTATTCCTGGGACTGAACATATGTCATCAGTCTTGGTGGCAAGGTCCTTTACCTGATGAACCATCTCACTGTCCCCGGCTATAATTTCTAATAAACTTGATTAACGAAAGTGCTTTGGGGTCCTCCGTGACCTTTAGGAATGTAGAGGGGCCTGAAAGCCCCCACTGAAAACCGGGAAATGACAAACGCGTCCCACACAGAACCCATCCTAGTTTGTTTCTCTCCCAGGACTCGCTCTGTGATGCTTAATCTCCACCGGCAGCTTGACTGGATTTAAAATGGCCTCTGAGTATGTCTGTGAGGATGTTTCCAGACAAGTTCAGCTGAGAGAAGAGACCCCTCTCTACTACACCCACTGCACAGCGGCAGCACTATCCCGTGACCTGGGAGCTGGGAACCAGTAAAAGGGAAAAGGAGAAAGCCAGATGCACACCAGCATTCAGCTCTCTGTGGGTGTCATGTGACCAGCACCCTGAGGTTCCTGCCCTCACTGCTAAAGCCGTTCTTACACCACACTTTCCTCTCCACGATGGACAGACTGTACTGGTTCTTAAGCTGTGAGCCTAAATGAACCCTTCCTAAACTGGGTGTGGTGGCACGTGCCTGTAGTCCCAGCACTCAGGAGGCAGAGGGGAGATTAACCAGTCAAGGTCGTCTCAGCTGCACAGTGAATTTGATGCCAACTTGAGCTTCATGGAACCCCAACTCCAATAAATAGATAGATGATAGATAGATAGATAGATAGATATTTAGATAAAAAGCAAAAATCCTCCCTTGCTTCACTGGCTTTGGTCAGACATCTTGTCACAGGAACGGGGAAGGTGATTCCCCCTGTCCAGTGTGTTACCCATCCATCTTCTCCTCACCATACCCAAAGGGGAAAGAGAGTGGACTGTGGAATCCAGCTCATGGTGGTATATACAGCTGTGGTAGTTTGAATGTCATTGACCCCCATAAGCTCATAGGGAGTGGCACTGTTAGGAGGTGTGGCCTTGTTGGAGGAAGTGTGGTCTTGTTGGAGGAGGCTGGATGACACACACCTTTAATGCAGACCTTGAGGCTGGAGGGCACACCTTTAATCTGGGCCACACCTTCGTTAGAAGTGTGTCACTGTGGGGCCGGGCTTGGAGGTCTTTTTCTCAAGCTTCACTCGGTGTGATAGTCAGTTGACTTCCTGTTACCTGCAAGATGTGTTAGTCTCAACTCCAGCACCATGCCTGCCTGCACACCACCATGCTCCCCGCCATGATGATAATGGACTGAACCCCTGAAACTGTAAGCCACCACCTCAATTAAATCTTTTCTTTATAGGCCTTACTGTGGTCACGGTGTCTCCTCACAGCAATGGTAAACCCTAACCAAGACAACAGCTATCACAGAGTGCCCTCCTCCCTCATCTCTGAGATAGTCTCTCTGTGTAGCCCAGGATGATCCTGAACTCACAACCCTCCAGCAGCAGCCTCCTCCTTCCTAGCCCTCCAGGACTGCATTCTCTTCAGGGGCAGCACCTGGGCCTATTTTATGAGTACAATATACTCTATTAAGTCATTCCTCTGCTGATGAATACGTGTGCTGTTTCTAACTCAAACGATGATGCAGCTGATGTCCTTGGGAAAGTTTAAGCAGATTCGTGATATGACCAAGTCTGTTTGTTCAGAGGGTGACTCTGAGCACCTGCAGTGCTGACATTTGAAGAAGACTTGTCACGGTGTCAATTTCCGAAGTGTGGACATTGTACAATCACAGGATGTTACCATCTCAGGGAAACAAGAGGGAGAGCAGGCAGAGGATGCCAGGGCCTCTGTGTTCTTCCTTGTCACACTGCATGAGGCCCATCTGTAGTTATCACAAAACAAAAAGGTTCTTTTTTTTTTTTTTTTTTAAAGTAGCACCCAAGGGCTGGTGAGATGACTTATCAAATCAAAGTGCTCACTGTCCAAGCCTACGGAGTGGGTTATTGGCCAGAACTCACTGTGGGAGAGAGCCAGCTCCCGAGAGTTGTGCTCTGACTTCCACACAGGCATTGTGGCATTTCATGCAAATACGTACACACTAATAATAATAAATTAATAAAATCTGAACAGGAACACCCCGGCCATGCATGGGTGTGTGTGCCTATAATCCCAGCACTCAGGGGGGCACAAACAGAAATCTCTATGGTTGCAAGTTCTGAGCTAGCCTGGTTTATATAATACGTTTAGACTAACCTGGTCTACATAGCAAGTTCCAGGGCAGCCAGTGTTCCATAGTGAGATGTAGTTTTTGTTTGTTTGTTTTGTTTTGTTTTTGTTTTTTAAAGAAAAAAAGTCAAAAACAAACAGTCTTTAGGATGGTCACTATCAAAATAACAGAAGATAGCAAGTGATGTTGCAGGTCGAAGACAGAAAGAAGTCCTCCTGCACCTTCCACGGGGCTGTTAATGTCTAAGCTGCTGTGGGAAACAATGTGTAAGTTTTTCCCAATCTAAATGCACAGCTAGGTGCTATGTCACATGCCTGTCATCCCAGCACTCGGGAGTGTGAGGCAGAAGGACCTCGGTTCTAGACCAGCCTGGGCTACATAATGAGCCTTAACTGAAATCCAGTATCCAATAAAAAGGTAAAAGTTAAATACAGAACCAACACATGACCCAGCTGTCTCATTTCTGGATCTCTATCTGACAGAACCGAACCCAGGATCCCCAGCAGAGCCTGTTCACACCATGTTCCCAGCAGTCCTGCTCACAATAGCCAGGAGGCAGAGCATGATCCAAGTGTCCATCAAGGGCTAAGTGAACAAACAAATGTGCCACAATCACACAATGGAATATTCAGTGTCCGAAAGAAAGGAAATCGACACATGCTGCAGCATATGACCTTTGAAGACATTTTCCTAAGTGAAACAAGCCAGTCACAAAAAGGCAAATAATATATGATTCCATTAATGGCAAAGTAAACTCCTGGGAACAGAATAGGACGGGGTTGCCAGGGGGTGGAGAGGAGAGACAGGCAGTTCAGTATGGATAGGGTTTCTGGTTGGCAAGGTGAACGGTTCTGGAGATCTGCTGCACAACAATGTGGATATTTTTAACAGTAATGAACTGTGCACTTAGACGTGATTCAGGTGAGGGCTAGGGAGATGGCTCATCACAGAGTCGTGCATGCTGTGCAAGCCTGAGCACCTGAGGTGGAAACCCCAGAACCCATGTTAAAAGCTGACATGGCGGCCGGGCTGTGGTGGCATACGCCTTTAATCCCAGCACTTGGAAGGCAGAGCCAGGAGGATTTCTGTGAGTTCGAGGCTAGCCTGGTCTACAGAGCGAGATCTAGGACAGCCTCTAAGGCTACACAGAGAAACCCTGTCTCGGGGGGAAAAAAAAGCCGACATGGCTGTGTATGCTTGCAACCCCAGTATTGGGGCACACAGACAGACATATGTAACACACACACACACACACACACACACACACACACACACACACTCGGAGTAAGACATTTGCCCCTAAGCTTGATGACCCACAGGATGGAAGGAGAGAACTGACTCCTGCAAGTTGTCCTCTACCTCCACACATTCACAGGTACACACACAATTAATTAATTAGTTAACTAATTTTAAAGGAAATGGTTTAAACAAACCAGGAGTGGTGGTGCCATGTCTTAGCACACAGGAGGATGGAGATTTCAAGGCTAACTTGAGCTACATAGAGCATTATGACTTCGTGGAGATTTAGAGGACCAAATTAGACATAGGGAGGTCTTCTAGCAGGACACTCCTACTGTCTTAACAAGAAATGCTCGGGTTTAAAACAGTACATGAGTCTAAAAAGGCTCGATCAGTTTATCACCCATCTTCTTACAAAGTATCCATGCCTTCCTTATGTTAGGCAGAGAGACAACTTTCTTACCTTTTTCAAAAAAAAAAAATTATTTTATGTGTATGAGTGTTTGCCTGCATGTATGTCTGTGCAGCATATGTGTGCCTGGTGACCATAGAGGCCAGAAGAAGGAGTCAGATCTCCTGAAACTAGTTATAGGGGATTGTGGGCCATCATGTGGGTGCTGTGAACCAAGCTCAGGTCCTCTGCAAGAGCAACTTAATGTTCTGCCCAGATCTCGGAGACCCCCAAAAGATCACCAGAGACCGAATCCCGTATGTAAAAGCAAAGAGCCTTTATTCAAGCTCCGCTCGGTCCCTCTGTCTGTCCGACACAGCGGTGAGAGCAGAGAGCCCTGAACTCAGGTGGGGCAGAGTTTTTTTTCATATCATAGCAGAGGTTGGGGTGAGGGGATTTCCAGGGTCCAGGACCCTGATTGGCTAACAATGGTCTAGGGTATCTGCAAAACAAAAAAATAGGTGTGTGCTAGACTCAAGGACATCTGGCCACCTTATCTAAAGGTTAGAATGTTTGGGATGTCAGGTACTTCCTCACCCTAAGGTAGATCCCTGGGTGGTATCAGCTTACGGCTTTTCCTGGGTCTGGGTGTTGCCTGCCAGTAAGCTTGTCACAGAAGCTGTGTCTAGGCCTCTAAGCCTGTCATGGCTGCTGTGTGGTCAAACTATTTTGAGGCCCCTTCACATTTAACTGCTGAGCCATTCTGTCAGGCCCTAGATTTTATATTCAAATCATAATAATATGATTGTCATTTTAAACTTTCTTTTGTGGCAAAGTATCACTCTAGCCCAGGCTGTCCTCAAAGTCAGCCATCTTCTCACCTCAGACTCCCACTGAGGCTACAGGGAGCCACTGTGCTGGCTAGTTTTATGTCAACTTGACACAAACTAGAGTTATCTGAAAGGAGGGAAACTTAGCTGAGGAAAGGACTCCATAAGATCAGGCCGTAGGCAAGCCTGTAGGGCATTTTCCTGATTAGTGGTTGATGGGGGAGGGCCCAGTCCATTGTGGGTGGTGCCATCCCTGGGCACGTGGTCCTGGATTCTATAAGAAAGCAGGCTGAGCAAGCTAGGAACAAGCCAGCAAGCAGCACCCTCCACGGCCTCTGCATCAGCTCCTGCCTCCAGGTTCCTACCCTGTTTGAGCTCCCACTGCTAACTTTCTTCAGTGATGGACTATGATGTGGAAGTGTGAGCCGGATAAATCCTGCCTCCCCAACTTGGTTTTGGTCATGGTGTTTCTTTGCAGCAATTGAAACCTTAACTAAGGCAGCCAGCATACCTAGACATTATTTTAAACTTCTGAACTATTGCTGTTCTGTACAGAATAAATGCTTTCTTCATGATGTTATTTACAAAGCTTTATTATTATTATTATTATTATTATTATTATTATTATTATTATTATTTATTTTTCGAGACAGGGTTTCTCCATGTAGTTTTGGTGCCTATCCTGGACCAGGCTGGCCTTGAACTCACAGAGATCCTCCTGCCTCTACTTCCCGAGTGCTAGGATTAAAGGCGTGCGCCGCCACCACCGCCCAGTTGCCATGACATTCTTAGAGGCCCAGACACAGCTTCCCTGACAGGCTTACTGGCAGGCACCACCCAGACCCAGGAAAAGCCATAACCTGATCCATCACAGGGAGGGCCTACATCTAAGGGGAAGTACCTGACATTCCAAACATTCCAACCATTAGATAAGGTTAGATAAGATAGCCAGATGTCCCTGAGTCTAGCACACACCTATTTCTGTTTTATAGATACCCCAGACAAATGTCAGCCAATCAGAGTCCTGAACTCTGGAAATCCCCTCACCCCAACCTCTGCTATGATAAAAACCCTACCCTGCCTGGACTCAGGGCTCTCTGCTCTCACCCTGGATTGGACAGAGAGACCAAGCTCAGAGCTTGAAAATATAGGCTCTTTGCTCTTACATATGAGATCCAGTCTCAGTGGTGGTCTTTTGGGGGACCCCTCGAGCTGGGTATAACACCTCATGCAGATGCCACTTCCCCTTGGCATGTGAACTGCAGAGATCCCTGCAAATGTCATGGTGGGAGAGAAATGATCTCCATGAGGCAGGAAGAAAATCTGATTCAACGTGACTCAGTAGCTAGTGTTGGTTCAAACTTCTAGTGTCTGACGCCAAGCAGCTTATTTTACACATATTTAAGTTCAGTACGACTTTGGGGGAAAGTTTCCTGCTAATAATTAACACCATCCCACCAGGTAGGGTGGCTCACACCTTTAATCCCAGTACTCAGGAGGCAGAGGCAGGTGAATCTCTGAGTTCCAGGACAATCAGCTGCACTGAGAAGGCCTGTCTTGAGAAACCAAGGGAAAAAAAACTACCTCAATCCCATGTGCACAATAAAGCTTAAGATGTGACTACATCAAAACTCTTTTGTAAAGTTACATGAACTTTACCATGAAGATGGGTTCTATTGCTTAAGGGCCTAGGATCTGGTACAGTTTCCACAATACAGATAGTGAAGAGGTCACCAGGCTATAAACTATATGTGACGTCTCCCCTAAGGGTGGATTGTGTTGACTGAGAAACAAAGCTAAAAACAAAGGGAGGAAGTATCTGGGGTAAACGTAACAGTCTGGGTGATTTGGGTGTGGCCTGACCCTACAGCTGGCATGTATCAGCAGTCAATTAACAACATCCACTCTAAGCCTTCTGGGTAGAAAACAGGTATACACATCTCCATTGAAGAGACAAGCCTTTATGCGTAACATTCCTGGTTTCCCTAATGCTTATCTGTGAACTCATGCCCTCCACAATGACCTGCTTTTCCCAAGTTTCTCTGACCCCATGGCAGAATGGGAAACTCTTGACACTCTGGAACTTTCACACATACAGTGGCAGCAGGATGCAGCCCACATGATCACTGCAGCAGTCTGAGGAACTGGCCTCAGAGACCTCCTCCGTTCAGGTGAAGCTAGGATTCTTTCTGCTGTTGATTTTTGAGACAGGGCTCACTTGTTAGCTCAGGTTGGCTTTGAGCCATTCACGGAGATCCTACCTCAGCCACCCAAATGCTGAGATCACAGGCATGAACCATCAAACCTTGCCAGGACTCTTGGCTTACACTATAGTCACATAAGGGGGCTGGAGAGATGGCTCGGTGGTTAAGAGCACTGGTTGCTCTTTCAGAGGATCTGGGTTCAGTTCCCAGCACCCACATGACAGTCTGTGAACTCCAGTTCTGGGGGTTCTTGCACCTCAAACAGACATGTTATGCCCAGATCATGGGGACCCCCAAAAGACCACCACAGAGACCAAATCCCATATATAAAAGCAAAGAGCCTTTATTTAAAGTTCAAACTTGGACTATCTGTCCAATGCAGCAGTGAGAGCAGAGAGCCCTGAGCCCAGGCAAGGTAGGGTTTTTTGTTTTTTGTTTTTTAATTTTATAGCAGAGGTTGGAGTGGGAGGATTTCCAGCATTCTGGACCCCGATTGGCTGATATTTGCCTAGGAGTATCTGTAAAAGGGGAATAGGTATGTGCTAGGCTCAGGGACATCTAGTGATCTTATCTAACCTTATCTAAGGGTTGGAATGTTTGGGATGTCAGGTACTTCCCCTTAGATACTGGCCCATTCCAGATTAGATCCCTGGGTGGTGTCAGCTTATGGCTTTTCCTGGATCTGGGTGTTGTCTGCCAGTAAGCTTGTCACAGAAGCTGTGTGGTCAAGCTGTTTTGGGGCCTCAACACATACATGCAGGCAAAACATCAATACACATTAAAAATAAATAAATCTGAAAGAAAGAGAAAGAAAGCAAGCTGTATAAGGACAAACCAGAAGAAAGTTGAAGTTTATTAAAATCCTTTAAACATACTTTTTTAAATTTGAGATGGAATCTTACCATGTAGCCCTGGTTGTCCTGGAACTCACTGTGTAAGCCAAGCTGTCCTCACACTCACAGAGATCCACCTGCCTCTGCCTTTCTGAGTACTGGGATTAAAGAAAGACATGCACCACCTCGCCTGGCCTGCTTTTCTTTCTGTTATTTGAGACTTAGTGTCATATACCCCAAACTGTCCTCCAATTCCTGATTCCCACCCCTCATCTCCCAAGTGCTGGGATCACAGAGTGTGCTACTGCGCACTACCACACTGAGCAAGGGCTCCCTCCATTTTAATTTCCAACAACTTTCCAGTATCTCCAGCTGCAACCTTCAGGACCCTCTGCCCACCAACTCCATCTTCCAGCATCAACTAACGGGGCATGAGCCGCTTCTTCCACAAGTGGGCAGAGAAGTCTGAAAGTGCCACGCATCTCCCTAAAATGAAGAACCAGCACAGAGGTCATACGCTCTTCCAGGAGGTACAAAAGCCTGGAAGGCCATGGAGGCTGCCACAGCCCTAAAACAAAACCTGCATCAGGCTTTTTTGGATTTTTCTATACTGGATTCTGTTTGTACAGACACCCCCATCCCCCCACCCGCAATCTCTGTGACTTCCTGGAGACTGGCTTCCTGGATGAGGAGATGAAGCTTAACAAGAAGATAGGTAAGGGGCAGGGTGTGATGGTACACATCTTTAGCCCCATTCTTCAGGAGGCAGAGACAGGCAGATCTCTGTGAGTTCAAGGCCAGTCTGGGCTACATAGTGAGTTCCAGAACAGTCAGAGCTACACAGAGAAACCCTGACTCAGAATGGGGTCGAGGAGGGAGGGAGATGAGCAGTTAAGAGTATTTTCTGCTCTTGTTACCAACATGACAAAACTTGCCCCGTGAACTCAAGTGTTATTATTGAGAATCTTCACACTCATGTGATGAAGAATATGATAAGGGAGCAACCTTCTCAAAGCACGAGGCAAAACTGTGGGTTGCTCTATGCACAAGCTATGTTCAGTATCAATATGTTGATATGGTGCTCAGTATGTTAAGGAGAGAAATGCTTGGGCTTCTGCAGCAGGAAAGGGTAACAGAATAATTGCTGCATGTAGCCAGATTTTTCTCCAGGCCGCCAGCTCACAAATAAGGACACGGAGACTTATTAGTAATTATGAAAGCTCAGCCTTGGCTTAGGCTTGTCCCACTAGCTCTTATAACTTAAATTAACCCATTTATTTTAATCTACATTCTGTCATGTGGCTCATTAACTCATCTCTCTGTACTGCCCATGCTGCTTCATCAGCATTAGGTCTGAGAAGTGTTAGTTTTCAAAGCTTCTGGAGCAGGTCTCTGAAGAGAAATGATGAGTGGTCTTCACATCTGGAGGCCGGAAACTGCCTCAGGAAGAAATTCCTGTCATCAACCAAGGCATGGTCTCAGAGGATGGGGCAGGAATGAGATCCCTCTGTGAATCCTGAAGGCAGATGACTTCCTCTGTTGAATTCTCAGGGGCCCTGTGTACCCTCCCCTACCAAAGCTCAGATTTATAGGATGCCATCTGGTGCAAGCCAGGCCCAGTTGGACCCAAATTAGCTTAACTTAGATATGCAAATAGGGTGAAAAACAAGACTATGATTGAGAAAAGAGCAGTCAAACCCTCAGGGGCTGAGAAGAATTTTGAGCCCACCAAAAATAGCTAAAGGATGGCTGGGTGTAGTGGTGCATGCCTTTAATCCTTGCACTCAGGAGGCAGAGGCAGGTAGATCTCTGTAGCTAGAGTTTTCCTGCCTGGCCCACAGTCAGGACAAATCTCTCTCACCCGCCAGTCCCACAGCCGCTCAGACCCAACCAAGTAAACACAGAGACTTATATTGCTTACAAACTGTATGGCCGTGGCAGGCTTCTTGCTAACTGTTTTTATATCTTAAATTAACCCATTTCTATTAATCTATACCTTGCCACGTGGCTCGTGGCTTACCGGCATCTTCATATGCTGCTTGTCATGGCAGCGGCTGGCAGTGACTCCTTCCGCCTTCCTGTTCTTTCTTTTCTCCTCTCTGTTAGTCCCGCCTATACTTCCTGCCTAGCCACTGGCCAATCAGTGTTTTATTTATTGACCAATCAGAGCAACTTGACATACAGACTATCCCACAGCAGATCTCTGTGAGTTTGAGGCCAGCTTTGTCTACAGAGTGAGTTCTAGGACAGCCAGGGCTAGACAGAGAAGCTCTGTCTTGAAACAAACAAACAAACAACCAAGTAGCTAAAGGCTTGGAGTCAGGTCTCAGGTCTGTTTCTTCCAACACTTCATTTACTAAAATGTTTCAGCAATTCCCCGGAAGCCACCTGCCCCTTGCCTTTGTATTTGCTGCAGCAGCTGCACTATCAATGATGCAGGCTGCTTTCAGGGCTTGAGACTCAGTGGTCAGAAAGCTCTGTCTGTACTGATGGGAGGGGAAGTCGTACGAAACGGTCTGCAGCAGGAATGTGCAGTTCCTCCTTTGACTTGGACTGGCTTTCAGTGGGACAGTTATGACAGGACTTAGAGTTCTCCAACACGCACTCCTCCTCCTCCTCCCGTTGCTGCTGAGACTCCTCTGAACGCCAGCACGTATCAGGAAACACCTCAGGAAGGGACAAGAGTGGCTTCAGTTCTGGGAGTGGACCATGGGTCATGACCTTCAGGCCGCTAAGGAGGAGCTGACTCAGATAAAGTGGATTCTCTACCGGACAGTCTGGAAAAACTGACAAAGAACAAAGGCACCCAGTAGAGACCAAGAATGATAAGTCAGAAGAAGAGCTGTTGTGCAGCAATTTCCTCCAAGGCAGAGCTGTCCTTCTTGGAGCAAAGCTTGGTGAAACAAAGGATGTTCTAAAGGGAGATGAAACCTTCCACCCTGCAGGGAAGCCCATTAAGCTCACTGAACAACTCAAAACAGCTTCAGGAAGTCCCTGAAATGGATCACTAGACCCCTTCCTCACCAAGCATATAGGAAGCTGTAAGAACTGCTAAGAGATTCTCCCAGACCAATGGAACCGCCTGGGAGAGGCTAATACCAACTAACCACCTGGAAAGGACACTCTCCAACCTATTGAGCAGCCTGCAGGCTGTGCAGTATGGTCCAGGCTCCCCAGCTTTTGTGAGCCGTCACTCAGGCTGGGGTGGGCTTTGGTGATACAGCGGTCTTCGAGTCATGTCTGCTCCTGTAAGTGATCGTTCACCCATATTCCTGAGAGTAACCTCAGTAAAATGCATTGGTTCACCAAGTGGACTAGGGTGGTGTCCTTGTATTGTTCCATTGTCCACTCCCTGTCTGGGGTGAGTCTGCTCAGGAATAGTGTCACACATAAGCAGAGCAGCACCTCTGTGAAGAAAGATTAAACTAATGTGAGGGCAGAGTCTGAAGCAGATACAGATGACTCTCCTCAGGAAAGAGACTCACTGCATGATGACAATGAAAATGGGGGTGACCAGCTGTATTGATCAAAGATGACAAAAAGAAACTGGGAATGCCCTCTTCTGGGTACTAGACATGTACATGGTATATATACATACAGGCGAAACACCCACAACACATAAAATAGTAAAGTTTTTACTTAAAAATAAATCTTATCCCCTAATTTCTTTACCTACATACTGTCAGAGATCAAAATGACAATCAGGGACTGGAAAGATGGCTCAGAGGTTAAGAGCCCTGGCTGCTCTTCCAGAGGTCCTGAGTTCAATTCCCAGCAACCACATGGTGGCTCACAACCATCTGTAATGAGGTCTGGTGCCCTCTTCTGGCGTGCAGACAGAACACTGTATACATAATAAAATAAGTCTTAAAAAAAAAAAAAAAAGAAAAGAAAAAGAAAGAAATGTTAAAAAAAAAATGACAATCAGGTCCTCTCCCAAGTATCTTCAGGACATTCTCACTCCCCTCTCTCTCCTGTCCTTCCTGCATTTATTAATTCATAAGTGTCTTGCATCTTGTTCCATTTTCACTTCCTTTGATGATCTTTAATGTTGTGGAATATTATTTTAGGTGTGTTACATTTGTTTTTGCTGTGGAACATTTGTTTAATGATGCAAAGATGTGTTGTTGCATTTGTTTAACTCTGTGAAGCTGTGTTACTTTGCCCGTCTAAAACGACCTGATTGGTCTAATAAATAGCTGAATGGCCAATAGCAAGGCAGGAGAAAGGATAGGTGGGGCTGGCAGGCAGAGAGAATATATAGAAAGAGAGGAAGGAGCAAGAACAAGGAGAAGAGGAAGCTACGGGCCAGCCACTCAGCCAGCCACGGAGTAAGAGTGAAAATAAGATATACAGAAGTAATAGAAAGGTGAAAGTCCAGCGACAAAAGGTAGACAGGATAATTTAAGTTAAGAAAAGCTGGCAAGAAACAAGCCAAGCTAAGGCCAAGCATTTATAAGTAATAAGCCTCCATGTGATTTATTTGGGAGCTGGGTGGTGTGTTCCCAATAGAGATAAAGAGCCAAAAGAGTAAAAAGTAAAAAGACAACCAACTACATTTTGATGTGTCAATATGGTGCTCTCAAATTTCCATGTAGGGCCTAAGAAAGCTGGAGAGAAAAAAAAAAAAGGACACCGCTCCTTTAAGAGGTGCTGCTGTTCAGCTGACAGCACTAAATAGAAACAACAAGCTAAGTAAAAAAAAAAAAAAAGATGCTTGTGGCCACGCAGGTACAGGCTTCCTAGAGCCAGGACGGTGGAATGCAGTTCCTGGTTACGCACCTCCAACCAGGCCACGAGCTTTAGGCTCCACCTTCACGTCCTGAGAGCAGGGTGAAGCCAGCAAATGGAGCAGAGTGGAGGACCCTGTAGCTTAGCAGTTTAAAGTTTGCTCACATAGTCAAAAACAACTAGAGATATGCAGTAAAAGAGGTCCAGATGGAAAAACCTCTAAACAGGTCCAGTGTGTTTTATAATGTGCATAGGCTTAAGGAAGAAAAAGGGTAGGGACAGTTATAGAACAAAATAAATAGTTTAAAAAATAAGTCTTTTAAGAGGGAGTAAAAATAATATAAAAGAAAAAAGCCTAGGGCTGGAGAGATGGCTCAGTGGTTAAGAGCAACGACTGCTCTTCCAGAGGTCCTGAGTTCAATTCCCAGCAACCACATGGTGGCTCACAACCACCTGTAATAAGATCTGGTGCCCTCTTCTGGCCTGCAGGGACATGTGCAGGCAGAATACTGTACACATAATAAATAAATCTTTTAAAAAAAGAAAAAAGAAAAAAAGAAAGAAAAAAGCCATGTAAAGATGGGAAATACACAAGGAGTCTGAATCCTGTATAGTATTGTGATGATTTTGAATGCTGATGGGCAAAAGACAGCTGCTACAAGATATGGGATTGTGACCAGGACTGCAAAATTGAACCAACCTAGATACTTTAGGGCCATCTTAACCTTAAAACAGAAGTAAAAAATGTATTTGTAAAATGGAACTTAAAAGATGCATTGCTTTGGAGAAGCGGTTTTGCTTTTGTTTCCACAGGAAACAAGAGGCTGTGGATTTGTTCATGTTTGATCAAGAGAGACCTCTTGAATCTTGACAGGTGATTATCTATTAACAAAGGTTATAGTTAGTCTTCCCAGGATTTGGCCATTTTCTCAAAATTTCTCAGGGACCCCTAAAAGGTGCTTTCACCCACAGACAACAGGAAGCAGTTTGGAGAACAGGACACCCGCATTCCCAAGAGGGATGTAGGAGGCTTTCGGTTATTTGGTGGGTTATGGATGTGTGTTATCATTTAGGGGAATATGGAAATATAGGAGTATAGGATAAAAAGACAACTATTAATCTCAGATATTTTACATTGGCATGGATTTTGGCATAGTAACACAAATTTAAAGTTATTTTTTCTTATACTGTACATATATATCTCTACTCTTGTTTGGGGTATTGTGCTTATGCAGCTCATTTAAAAATGCAATGTATAAATAAGAAATGAGATTAGCAGTAAATCTATAATAAACTTATAATCACATTAGGTATGCTATCAAGGTTAAATGGGTATATTTTAGGCAGATAGATGATTTTCAAACACTTCAAAGACCTACAGAATATGACATTTAAAATGTTTAATAACCTAAGGTTTCTCATGATGAGACATGCCTGCTCCTGGCAGCACCAATTTACTTCATAAAAGGATGATGGGCATTGAAGAAATTCCATAGGAGTTTGCTTTCATTGTAGCAAAGTTAGCCATTTAGGCAAGAAACTGCTTTTGCCTTGACTGTTTGACTGTATGCTGTATAAACTGGACATGCAGGACCCACAGGAAAGTGACTGCTGAATTTTGCCAAAACAAGGTGGGACAGTCCTTCAGGGTTCCTGCTTCACAGAAGAGTCTGCAGGACATTCTGCAGGACACAGAGAAAAGCAACTGATGAACTTTTCCAATACAAGGCAGGACAGTCCTTCAAATTTCCTGCTTCACTGAAAGTCTGCCAGATACTCTAGGCCTGTAGGCTGATGATGGATGCCCCAACATTGCAGAGGAACTTTGGGTGACTCTCCAGGCAGTAAGATGTCTCTGTTGTTAGATAATATTAATTCCTTCTAGTGTCTTTGATTGAGTTAAAGACTAAATAATTAGAGTTTTGGTTTTTCTTAGTTATGATAGAAAGTAAACTAGACCTAAAACTTTGGTGTCACTAAGATAGGATGGGTGGTGGAGTGTTTTCTCTGAATTTGCTAAATACAAATGGGCTGAATTCTTACTTGATAACTGTTTTTGTTGTATATAATTTTACTATATTAAAGTTAAAACCTTTCATTTTTATTTAGACAGAAAGGGGTGGCACAGCCATATCTGATGGGAACAGCAGACATCATAAAGCCAGCACAGCTGCTTGACAAAGATCCAGCAAAGCTGAGCCACACAATGGCCACCACGCCACCTTCGGTTTTCATCTCCACCTGTTGCATACTTGGGGGACTTTTAATATTTGTACAATTTGGGGACATCGGATTGATGGGAAATTTCTTACAAATCATTTATGCCTTCTCCCAGGAGTACTGCTTTTAAGCTTCCCTAGGAAAGTCCTGAACTTACTGCCCTTCCCACTTTTAGGGAGATATCCTTATCTACTTGAAGGTCTTCCTTACGCCTTGAAGGTTATGACACATAAAGAAGCCAGAAGTCTCTTTATGAGGCTATGAGATATTCTTGAAACATTTGTCTTTGTACTTACACAGGAACAAGGTTTTCAAAACAAAGTAAACTTAAAATGGTCAGCAAGATTCAGTGGGCTAGAGGAGTTGGCCACAGATCAGACTACAAGCCTCTTCCCACTATGCACCCAGGCAATTACGTGGCATATACACAGCAACACAGACTAGCTGAAGTTGCCTTTGTGCTACACAGAGACTTAAATTGTTGGGCAAAGAATGATATAAAAAGATGATACAAGAATGAGATGTTAGGACCTCCCTTTCTTAGAAAAGTTAGCACATGCAGAGCCACTGTGATGTCATATGACCAAGGAACAACAGAATGCCAGGGTTAGACATATAGACAAATTCTATAAAGATATAAAATATAAACATGGTATTATGCCAGAATTTTAATAATAACTGCAGCAGCTTTGGCCTGAGGTCTTTCTTGGGCACTCTCATCATTAAGAGTTAATAATACATTGCTTGGGACATGGTAATATGCCTGGGCTGGCTTGGAAATTTTGTTTTGGCCTGGCATCCTTGAAGCAACCAGAGCTACCAGCCTGAGAACAGGCTGTCATATGCCTCTAGATGAGGTTATTGGGTTAATGAGTAAAAATGATAACTCTGTTTATCACTGATGTCAAAACTTGAGGGAAAAATGACTGGAAAAGATAATTCTGTTCTGTCATGGTTTATCAATGATGACTAAAAGATGAGCAAAAGGAAGTGAAATGCATGTCCAAAACCAAAAAAATGATATGATCTATGTTTTGGAACAACATGAATCTATCCCTGCTTACTAAATCCTGTATAAATAAAGAAGCACTCTGGCTGCTAGTCAGTCAGTCTGCAAGATTCTCCTGACTGGCTCACTCCTTCCCTCACTGACTCCTTACCTCCTCTCTGGGACCTGTCCACCACTGGGGATGGCTCCTGGCAAAGGGAGAATTGTTGTAGAATATTATTTTAGGTGTGTTATTTTTGTTTTTGCTGTGGAACATTTGTTTAATGATGCAAAGATGTGTTGTATTTGTTTAACTCCGTGAAGCTGTGTTGCTTTGCCTATCTAAAACACCTGATTGATCTAATAAAGACCTGAACGGCCAATAGCAAGGCAGGAGAAAGGATAGGCAGGCTGGCAGGTAGAGAGAATAAACAGAAAGAGCGGAAGGAGCAAGAACAAGGAGAGGAGGATGTTAAGGGCCAGCTACCCAGCCACCCACCCACCCAGCCAGCCATGGAGTAAGAGTAAAAGTAATATACATAGAAATAATAGAAAGGTAAAAGCCCAGAGGCAAAAGGTAGACAGGATAATTTAAGTTAAGAAAAGCTGGCAAGAAACAAGCCAAGCTAAGGCCAGGCATTTATAAGTAATAATAAGCCTCCATGTGATTTATTTGGGAGCTGGGTAGCTGGCTCCCCAAAAGAGCTAAAGAACCAAAAGAGTAAAGAGTAAAAAACAAAACAAAAAACCTTAATGTTAAATCTTACTCTGTAAATTGTGCCTTTAATTATAAATTTAATTTTTACTTAACAATAAAAGGATATACGGTTTAAAAAATTGGACACAAAAACAATGATAGTGAATTCTTACTTTTTTTTCTGTTTGGAAAAAGGTCTCACTATGCACCCTTGGCTGGACTGCCTCTCTGTGTAGACCAGGCTGGCCTCCAGCTCTTAGTTACCTCCCTCCCTCCTGAGTGCTCAGACTAAAGGCATGTGCCACCATGCCTAGCAAATTCTTACATTTTATGTTTCCAAATGTACTTTGAATAGAGTTGGGCTTTCTCTCACCTGAAGCTTTGCCACCTATGGTGATATTTTATTTATATTAAAATGTTATTTGTATGTTAATAAATAAAGTCGCCCGGGGGTCAGAGCTATTAGCAAGACATAGGAAAGCCAGGCGGTGGTGGCGTATTCTTGTAATCCCAGCACTTGCTAGGCAGAGCTAGGTAAGTCTCTGTGTGTTCAGGGATACAGCCAGCATTGGAGACACACACCTTTAATCTCAATACCAACCATAGAAGACCTGGAGGTCTGTACAGACAGGCAGTGACGAGGCGGTCATGTGGTTGGGTTTACAACCAATGAGAAGGCGGAACAGAAAGTCTATATAAAGACAAACACACAGGAAGTAGCTCTCTTTCGGAGAGGCAGGACCACCTCAGGAGGAAGGGTAAGGTTTTAGCTCTTAGCTCTGACCTTTTGGCTTTCTTCTTTGCATTGGTTCTGTGTTTCTTATTTAATAAGACGGTTGGTTACATCTACAGCCACCCTTGGCACATTATCTTATTTGTTTTCTTTTGCTGAGACAGGGTCTCTCTGTGAAATAGCCTTGGCTGTCCTGGAATGCAATCTGTAGACCGGGCTGGCCAGGAACTCACAGAGATCTGGCAGGATTAATGAGATGTGCCACCACTGCCCTGCTGACATATCTTGTTCTCTGCTTTTCCTCAGCTTCACAATGTGTTTCATTCATTTATCTGCCTTATCCAACTGAATGTAGTGATCACAGGATAGATAGATTCAACCTATGTGACTCACTCCCCTGATAATGACAAGCATGTACAGACTATTCCCATGTGATACAGTAACCATCTCTGCCACAGCATGATCCCGTGAAATCTCTGCCTGTTGGCACCGGTTGTAATTCCCAGAGGGAAACTCTCCTTTGTCCCCACTGCTGGTCCCCAATGAGTACCTTGCTTCCCGCTGGCTGTCCTGGATCTGTGAGCAATAAAATGCTTCTATTACATCATGTGTCCTCGCAGGCTGCCTTCTTCCAGTCTCCTCCTGTCACCTCACTGATCCTTTCTCCTTCTGGTCAGGCCTCATCTACATCTTGGCTCATGGCCTGAAGACTAGATTAGAAATCATGTTTACAGGGTTCTCAAGATAACCAAAAGCAAACAACACATCAGGAAGCATCTACTGCTGAAAAACTATAACTTTGGATCGGAGATCAAAGAGTGGTAATTTGTAGACTTCTCACACCTTCACCTTCCACCTTGGCCACTGCTGATGACAGTGTTACCAGAATGAGGCTGCCAATGAAACACAGAAGTGTGTCCACAAAAGGGGAGTTGACTTGAATTGGGGTGAAAATTGAAAATTATGTCAGCAACAAAATCAGTAACAGATGGAAATGACCCGGAGCTTTGCTGGCCCAGTGGAGGTGAGCGGTGGAACAGAGAGAAGTTCAGAGAGAGCTATGGAAAGGCTGGTTCAGTTCCCTCTGCAGGCCTGGCTGTCTGGGAAAGCACACACAAAGAGGAGATCCACAGAAGCCCCACCCCAGAGAACATGACAGCCAAGGCAATCTTGACCAAATTCCACTGCTCACATACATCAATTTGCTCAGAGTGAACATCTTATAAGTCCAAGGTATTTGAAAACGTTCTCTGCGCAAAGGATTGCCTTGACCACTGGGCTGTGTAGACTAGGGATTAAAAATGAAAATAATAAAACCAGGCAGTGAAGGGTGCGAATGTAAACCCGACACTCAAGAGAATAAGATAGACTACACAACAGCCCGGGTTACACAGTGAGACCCAGTTTCAAAAACAAACAAACCAGCATCCTTTTAAGCACATTGTGTGTGTGTGTGTGTGTGTGTGTGTGTGTGTGTGTTTCTGTGTGTGTGTGTGTGTGTGTGTGTGTTTCTGTGTGTGTGTGTGTGTGTGTGCGCGCGCCTTCATGAGTTTAAGTGCACCACATGCATGCAGGAGCCCTTGGAGGTCAGAAAAGGGCACCAGATCCCCTAGAACTGGAGTTGCATGGGGTTGTGAGCCACCATATGGGTGCTGAGAACCAAACCTGAGTTATCTGCAAGAGCAGTAAGTTCTCTTAGCAACTGAGCCCTCTCTCCAGCCCCCAAATAAACATCCTATTAGAAGTAGCAGTGGGAGCTGACATCTGTAACTGCAACGTTCAGATGGCAGAGGTAGGATGATCTCTGTGAGTTCGAGGCCAGCCTAGGCTACATAGTGAGTTCTAGACCAGCTAGGGCTACATAGTGAGACTCTGTCACAAAAATAAAAACAAAACACTAGTTGATTGTGCCACAGAGGAGACAACATCTGACATTTATTTACTGGTCAATTAAAAAAAAAACCAACTATAGTCAGGTGTAGTGACACATGCCTATCATCCCAACACTTGGGGGTGAAGGGAGAATCTGTTCAAGATTACCTTTGGATAGTCACTGAGTTCAAGGCCAGCCTAGGCAACATGAGATCCTTCCTCAACAATAACAAAGTCTCCCCCACAAAACCCAAACAAACAAACAAACAAACAGAAAATACACTGTATGTGGTAGTTTGAGTAAAACTGGCCCCCACAGACTCAGAGGGAGTGGCACTATTAGGAGGTGTGGCCTTGTTGGAGTAGGTGTGGTCTTGTTGGAGGAGGTGTGGTCTTGTTGGAGGAACTGTGTCACTGGGAGTAGCAGGCTTTGAGATTTCAGATGCTCAGGCCAGGCCCAGTGTCATTCTCTCTTCCTGCTGCCTGCAGATACAGACACAGAATTATCAGCTCTTTCTCCAGCACCATGTCTGCCTGCATGCCACCATGCTTCCTGCTATGATGACAACGGACTAAACCTCTCAACTGTGAGCCAGCCCCAATGAAATGTTTTCTTTTATAAGAGTTGTCCTGGTCATGGTGTCTCATCACAGCAATTAAAAACCCCAACTAAGACACAATAGGAAAAAAAATCATAACCCAGGCTTCCACAAAATATTATCAAAGATGAGGTATAATACAAATAATAAGGAAGCATGGCTCACACTGAGAAAAAAGGAATTGCTAGAAACTGACTGGTTGGGTGTGGGTGTTAGATTTAGCTGACAAAAAAACCCTATGGTTGCTATTGTAGAGCAGTTCAAAGAATTAAAGGAAAGTATGAAGACAGTAATTTAGCATAGAAACTCAATAGAAAATAGAAACTCAAATGGAAAATCTAAAGCTTAGGAGCACAGCAACTGAAAATGTAAGATTCGTTATAAAGGATAAGCCGAGTATTTACAACAGCAGGTCAAAATGATGAACTTGAAAATAAATCAATGAAAATGATCCAGTCTCAAGAACTCAGAGGGGAAAAAATAAAAAGACTGGAGAGCTGGGAAGAGTGTCAGAGGTCCATGGGACCTCACCCTGAATACTCGTATACTCTCGAAAGAGGGGCAGACAGGGCCAGCATATGTGTACCGCTCTTGCAGAGGACCTGAACGAGTGCCCCGCACTCATGTCAGACGACTTATAACTGCCTGTAACTCCATCTCCAAGAGACCAGATGCCCTCTTCGGCCTCCAAGGGCACTGCCCGCATATGCACAACCCACATGCATAAACACAATAATTAAAAATAAAAATAAGGGGCCTGGAGAGATGGCTCAGTGGTCAAGAGCACTGGCTGCTCTTCCAGAGGACCCAGGTTTAATTCCCAAAACCCACATGGCAGCTCACAACCATCGGCACCTCCAGTTCCAGGGAATCTGATGCCCTCTTCTGACTTCCATGGGCACCAGGCATACAAGTGGTTCACAAATGTATACACAGGTGAAGCACCCATATACAGAAAATAAAATAAAATAAAATAAAAACTTCATAAATAAATAAATAAATAAATAAATAAATAAATAAATAAATAAGGGAGTTGAAGAGATGGCTCAGCAGTTAAGAGCACTGACTAGCTTCGTGTGGTGGCATGATCTCAGCACTTGGGAGACAGAGGCAGATGGCTCTCTGTGAGTTCTAAGCCAACCTGGTCTATATAGTGAGTTCCAGGACAGCAAGGGATGTATAGGAAGAGATCCTGTCTCGACCAAAAAGTAAACAAGAACACTGGCTGATCTAGAGGACCCAGGTTCAATTCCCTACATCCACATGGTTATGTGAGTCCTAAACTCCAGTCCTAGGGGATCCAGTACCTCCTTCCGGCCTCTGTGGGTACCAGGCATGAACATAGTGAGCAGACATATGTACCAGGCTTTTTCTTTTGGGCCACCAACCAGCTCCCAAATCATGACATGGAGACTTATTATTCGTTTTGAGTGTTCTGCCTTAGCTTATCTCTTTTCTGGCTAGCTCTTTTAAGTTGGATTAACCTGTTTCTCTTTATCTCCTTTCGCCTCAGAGATTATTACCTTTCTTCTGTATATCTTCCCTTCACTGATGTCTGCTGGCTGGCGTCTGCCTGGCTTCTGCCCCAGGCATGTTCTGTGTTCTCTCCAGCTTTTTTTTTCATTCTTTCCTCTTCCTTCTCTCCAGCCTAGATTTTTCCTCCTATTTATTCTCTCTCCCTCCCACTCTGCCTATCCTCTCTCCTGCTTAGCTATTGGCCGTTCAGCTCTTTATTAGATCAATCAGGTGCCTCAGGTAGGCACAATGAAACACATGCAACACATCTTTACATAGTTAAATAAATGCAGCAGAAACAAAAGTCACACATTTTTATGCAAAATAATACTCCACAGCAAAAACAAGTGTAACACATCTTTGCCTATTTAGAATAATATTCCACAACAGACATACATGCAGGTAAAAGCTCATAGTCATAAAATAAAAATATTTAAAATAAATAAATAAATACTTTAAAAAATTGCATCACTTACCATTTAAATATGTTTGCTTGTTTGATTTTTCGAAAGAGTATATCCTTATGTTGTCCAGGCTGTCCTTGAGAGTCTCCTGTCTCAATCTCATTCATATTGGGAATCCAAGAATGAACCATGATGTCCAGTATTATTTTCTTAATCTTATTCTTTTATTTTGTGTATGAATTTATTGGCTGCATGTATGTCTGTGCACCATAGGCATACAACACCTGAGGAGGCCATGAGAGGGTGTTGGAATCCCTAGAACTGGAGTTACAGATAGTTGAGAGCCACCATGTGGATGCTGGGACTTGAACTCTTGTCCTCTGGAAGAGCGCCAGCTAAGCCATCTCTCCAGCCCTACTGGCAACCATTCTTTACATCTATGAATTTGACTACTGTAGGAGGTTCATTCATACAATTGAAATCACAGTGTATTTGTCCTTATTTTACTTGTATTAAAACATATAGTCATGTACAGAGTAATAATCATACCAAGGTAATGTTAGGTTGATACAAACATACGTGAAACAGTAGCACAAAATGGGAGAGAGGGTACAAGGAAAAGTTACTAGAATTGTACAAGGATTAAGTCAGTATACAGCAGAGAGTAGTGGGTGTGGTGGGGTAAGCCAGCCATGCCAGCTATTGAGAGATGAATATAGAAGGAACAGCAGTTTAAGGCTAGCCTTGGCTCCAGAGCAAGTTTAAGGCCAGCCTGGGCTTCATGAGATCCAGCCTCTAAATGAATAAATGGATGAATGAATGAATAAAAGTAGATAGTGCATCCGTATTTTAATTCTTTCTTTTCTTTTCTTTTTTTTTTTTTTTCAGAGCTGAGGACCGAACCCAGGGCCTTGCGCTTGCTAGGCAAGCGCTCTACCACTGAGCTAAATCCCCAACCCCATATTTTAATTCTTAACTGACTAAATGCAGGGAAGAGACCAGAGTCGGACCTCAGCAGATGAGACTGTGTCTATTAGCACACACAATCAGGAACACCGAGCTTCCTGCAGCAGACAGGAGATGTGCAGAGGAGTGAGCTGGTCAGGACTGATGGGGTGGCCAGGGACTCAGGTATGGGGTGCTGACACAGTGGGGGAAGGGAGAGCACAGACTGCAGCTTCCTCCTCAGGGTATGAGTCCTGGCAGGTGGTGTGCTTGGAGTGACTAACTGATAGCAGCTTGGCAATGATACAGCCCCGGTGGGGCTTCTGACTCTCAGCAGCTGGGACATTTTATCACCTAGGGCTCTCCTCACACTGAATGACCTAAAGCAACAGAGACTCACGGTCTCTTATTCCATACTGCTCCTCTTCTTTTGGGCACTGCTGTGTGTTTGAAGCCAGAGACCCACACACAGAAGGAAAGTGCTCTACCAGAGAGCGCCCTCACCAGCCCTCTGTTTTTGTTGGGTTGTTTGTCTTTTTTATAGATATTTTATTCCTGTTTATATGTATGTGTTTTATGACTGTATGCCATGGATACAGGTGCTCATGGAGCCCAGAGAGGGCATCAGATGTCCCAAAGCTGGAGTTATAGGCAGTTGTGAGCCACCTGATATGGATACGGGTAATTGAATTTGGTCATCTGGAAGAGTAGGAAGCACTCTTCTTTCTTTCTTTCTTTTTCTTTTCTTTTCTTTTCTTCTTCCTTTTTTTTTTTTTTTTTTTTGGTTTTTCGAGACAGGGGTTCTCTGTGTAGTTTTGGCACCTTTCCTGGAACTCACTCTGTAGACCAGACTGGTCTTGAACTCACAGAGATCCGCCTGCCTCTGCCTCCCGCGTGCTGGGATTAAAGGCCTGTGCCACCACAGCCGGGCTCAAAGAGCACTCTTAATAACTAAGCCACTCCCCTCCCCCGTTCCCGCCCCCAGCCCCAGGCTTTTCCTTTGCTTTTTATTTACAATTTTACTATTACTGTGTGTATGGTGTGTGTCTGTGTGCGTGTGTCCAATCTCCTCTGAGATTAAAATCCTCCATTTTGGAGGGAAGCTCATTAAGACACACCATGTTGATGCCAAGGAGAAAGCATGGTCCTGTTCCTCGCCATGACAGACTGAGCGGGACAAGGGGACCCACACGCATGCCCGGCAAGGAGAAAACACAGGCCCACCTGGTCCCTCGGGCAGTCAGGCACTGTTATGGTGAACAAATATGTGGAGTGGTGTGGGAGAGAGACAGACAGACAGACAGACAGAATGGTTCATGTCCTGTGGACAGAGGCTTATCTGAAGAGGTGTAAGTGGTGAGGAGCGGGCTGAGGGAGGTGACTTGATTGCCACCCAGGGCCATGGTGATGTCTGGGCCTGGACAGCTGCGAGGCCCATGCCTGGGATCATGGCTCTGTTGCAGCTGTGGTCTGTGTTGATGTCCAGGGCTCCTGATACACAGAAGGCCCAGAGGATAAGGGTGGACAGAGTTGGCCCTGCCCCCTCCCTGGCTGCAACACTAGGGAAAACTAGTCCTGCTGCCCACCGGCTGAAACTCTCCGGAGAGAGGGTCCAAAACCTCACCTGGGCAGCACAGCAGAGCTGACCTTGGTGGAGGTGCGGGTGAGTCGGCCCTCAGAGCGTGAGAGTAGGATAGCTGGCCACGCCCCCCTCATCTGCCGTGTGGTGGTGAGGGCAAGGGAAAGATACCCTGCCCACCTCACCCCTGTGGCCTCGGGAAAGCAGGTCCTGACCCTATTGACGGGGTGCCAGTGAATCCACCCTGGGAACATGAGCTGGGAAGATCTGGTCCCGCCTGTTGTCTGCCATATGGTAGTGTTGGAAGGGGGAACTCCCTCCCCCGCCCCTGCACCCCTGCCCGCTCACCCCTCGCTATCTGTGGTGGATGGGAAAGCTGGCCCTGAGGTCATGAGAGTTGTCCCTGCCCCTCACCAGCTGCAGCACTTGAGAAAGTGGCCCCTGCTCCTCCCCTGAGCAACACAGTAGAGCTGCCCCTGAGGGCATGAATGCTGGAGAACTGGTTCACCCTTCCTCATTACTGCAAGGGGTAATCTAACCAGGCAATGCCCGAGGGTTGCAGGGAGCTGGGGGAAACACTGGTGAGCTGACCAACCCTGCAGCTATCCAGGCCCAGACCCAGGGTTATGAGTTGGCCCACCCATCTGTGATCTGCTGGAGAGTGTGAAAGGTCTGGTTCTGCGGATCTAAAGCTGCAGGATCCACGACACAGGGCAACAACAGGATATCCACGAGGAGCCCCAGTGAGGGCCCAGCATCAACAGTGTAGCAGAAACCAGAGGCCTCGAACCAGACCAATGACTCTTTAATGAACACTGCCGAGTACAGATATATGGATAAAAGGGTTCACTGATCTTTCTTTCTTTTCTCTTAACTTTTATTTTATTTCGGGGGAGGGGGAGTGGAGTGCAGGGCCAGAGGGTGGATACAAAGGGATGGGGAGGTGAATGGAATCGAGATGCATGCTGTGAAAGACACAAAGAATCAATAAAAAAGAAAGTTAAGAAAAATCAAGGAAGGACATTAAATTAAGACTATTTCCTGAAAGTCATGTACGTTCACAAGCTTAAACATAAAAACAAAAGAAATATGGTTTCAAAAAAAAAAAAAAAAGACACAAGGTGTTAAAAGGGAGGTAAAACAACAGGCACGTTAAGGGGAGCGGAACAGACCTTCCCGCAGGGACGATCCTCAAGCTCTGAAAATAAACAACTCAAAATAGCTTCAGGAAGTCCCTGAAACTGACCAGATTGATTAGCCCCCACCCCCCACCCCCACCACCCCAAGCCTACCTAAATAGTAAGCACAGCTGAGAGACTTTGTCAAACAAGACATGCTGCCTGGAAGAGGCTCTGATCAGCTGTGCTGCCTGGCAGAGATAGTCTCCAGTATGTTAGCAAGCTGTGTAGTGAGCTCCAGGTTTCCAGCTTTTGAGAGCTGTCACTCATGCTAGGGGTGGGCTTTTGGTGATACAGCTATGTGTGAGTCATCTGTGCTCCTGTAAGTAACCCTAATACAATTCACTGGTTCAGCAGGTTGGACGTGGATAGTCTCCTCACTTTGGTCTGTTGTTTCCCTATCTGGGGTGAGTAGACCCTGTTTCTCTAGGAATAGTGTCACAACAGTGTAGGTGCTATGAGCTGTGATACACATGCAGAGACCGGAGGACAACTTTTAGGAGTCAGTTCTTTCTACTGTAGTGTCTTAGTTAGGGTTTCTACTGATGTGATGAAACACCATGACAAAAAGCAAGCTGGGGAGGAAAGGGTTTGTTTGGCTTACACTTCCATATTGCTGTTCATCACTGAAGGAAGCCAGCATAGGAACTCAAACAGGGCAGGATCCTGGAGGCGGGAGCTGATGCACCTGCTTTGGAGGGGAGCTGCTTACTGGCTTGTTTGTCCATGGCTTTTTCAGCCTGTTTTTTTTTGTTGTTGTTTGTTTGTTTGTTTGTTTGTTTGTTTGTTTTTTGAGACAGGGTTTCTCTGTGTAGCTTTGCGCCTTTCCTGGAACTCACTTGGTAGCCCAGGCTGGCCTCGAACTCACAGAGATCCACCTGCCTCTGCCTCCCGAGTGCTGGGATTAAAGGCGTGCGCCACCACCGCCCGGCTTGTTTTTTTTTTATAGAGCCCAGGACCACCAGCCCAGGGATGGCACCACCCACAATGGGCTGTGCTATAGTAGGACTTTTTTTGTCAGACTTTCTTTTGGGACCACCAGCTCCCAAATAATGACACAGAGACTTTTTTTAAAAATAATTTATTTATTTTCATTTCATTTGCATTGGTGTTTTGCCTACATGTATGTCTGTGTGAGGGTGTCAGATCTTGGAGTTACAGACAGTTATTAGCTGTCATATGGGTGCTGGGAACTGAACCCGGGACCTCTAGAAGAGCAGTCAGTGCTCTTAACTGCTGAGATACCTCTCCAGCCCCTGAGACTTCTTATTAATTATGAAAGCTTGGCCTTAGCTTAGGCTTGTTCCCAACTAGCTCTTACAACTTAAATTAACCTGTCTCTATTAATCTACATTCTGCCATGTGGCTCTTTACCTCTCCTCCATTCTGTATGTCCGACTCCCTCCATGTCTCGCTGGTGAACCCTGAGTTCCTCCCTCTCCCAAGAAGTCCTGCCTAGTCTCTCCTGCCTAGCTATTGGCCATTCAGCTCTTTAGTAAACCAATCAGGTGCCTTAGGCAGGTGAAGCAAAAGATAGACACATCTTCATGCAATGTAAACAAATATCCTGAAACACGGGGCCCTCCCCCATCCATCACTAAGACAATGTCCACAGTCGGAACTGACGGAGGCATTTTCTCAATTGAGGCTCCCTCCTCTCTGATGACTCCAGTGTGTGTCAAGTTGACATAAAGCCAGCCATTGCACATGAGTTTGGGCGTTTCAATTCAAGTCATCAGACTTGTGTAACAAAGCATTTGTTACCAACTGAGCCATCTCATTTGCCCTGTTTTTGTTTGGTTTCGATGTAGATGTTGGTATATGTAGCCCAGGCTGGACTCCCACTTGTTGTGTAGCCAAGAATGACCTTGAACTCCTGATCTTCTAGGCTGACCTCAAACTCATGACAATCCTCCTGTCTCAGCCTTCTGAATGATGAGACTACAGGCACGAGCCACCACACCCAGCTTCTCCTTCGCTTCTTATATTGGTCAGCAGCTATCTTTGATGCTGTCTGGCATAGTTCCACTGTAGGTTTTTGTGATCACACAGTGTTCTCCAGGAATGAATATCATTCATTTTGTAAGGACACCAGTCATATGAGATTAAGGCTTATTGTTCTCCAATTTGATCACATCTTAAATTGTATTTGAAATGACAACTTCCAAATAAAGTCACAACCTGTGGTACTGACCACATTCCACTCCCTGGCCCCCATAGGCTTGTAGTCATATCATAATGCAGAAATGCATTAAGTACAACTTCAAAAGTCCCCATAGTCTTTAACAGGCTCAGGACTGTTTAAAATGTCAAAGTTCAATGTCTCATGCAATCTCTTAACTGTAAGCCTCTGTAAAATCAAAATAAAAAAGCAGATCACATACTTGCAACATATACCAGCACTAGGATATACATTACCACTCCAAAAGGAAGCATAGTGAGGAAATACTGGACCAAAGCAAGAACAAAAACCATCTGGGCAAACTCCAAACTCTGTGTCTCCATGTCTGATGTCAAAACCCTCTTCAGATCTCCAGCTCCTTTCAGCTTTGTTGACTTCAGCACACTTCTTTCTCTTGGGTTGGTTCTACTCCCTGTTAGCATCTCTCTTAGGCAGGTATCCCATGACTCTGGTATCTCCAACATTTTGGGGTTCCCAAGGCAATCCAGGTTTCACTTGCACAGCTTCATACAATGGCCTCTCTAAGACTCCATGCAGGGACACCTCTGACACATGCCTGGCCTCAGCAGCTTTCCTTAGTCCTGGAGGGAAATTTCATAGCCCCTTTCTTCTATTCTTGCTGCTAAAGCTAGAACCACGTGGTCAAAGATGCCAAGTTCTGCTGCTTGCTGGGGCTGGAACATGGCCCCTCTTTCAATTACATCTTCACCAACTTTCTGTTTTCTGTTTCCTTCACTGCCTAAGCTGGGCTGTCCTGAAACTCAATCTGTAGATCAGGCTGGCCTCAAATTCAGAGATCTGGTAGCTTGTGCCTCTGGAATGCTGAGATTAAAGGTGAGTGCCACCACGCTCTGCTCTGAGCTTTTCTTTAATTCCTTTTCACAAGTTGGAAGCTTAGCTGGGTGGGATCTTGCCCTGAGGCCACCGCTCCCTTAATTCCATTTAACTCCAGGCATTTCTTTAATCTGTTTATCTTCTCAAACCCAGGATTTAGCTCCCTCCACTTCCTGGTGCCCCTTTTCTCCTTGAACTATACATTTTGAATTTTTCCTTGCTCAGCATGCTCCTTTTCATCATAGATCTTCATAGAGTGAACACTAATAACCACATGACTGAGTCTACACTAGGCTGTTTTGACATTTCCTCTGCCAACTCAACTTATCCAAAACTCTTCAATTTAGCCTCAGACATTTTTTTGGACAAGGGTAGAAAGCAGCCGCATTCTTCACCAAAATATCACAAGAATAGTCTCTAAGCCACACACTAACATTCTTCTCCTCTGAAACCTCTTAAGCCAGTCCCCCACAGTTGAAATCACCCTTAGTACCACAGTCTTCCATATTCCTACTAGGATGGTCCATTAAGCGGCACTTAAAACGTTCAACTACTTTTCTAACCCAAAGTCCCAAAGTCTACATTTCTACAAACAAAAGAATGGTCAGGCCTATTACAGCAATACCCCAGTCCTTGGTACCAATTTCTGTCTTAGTTAGGGTTTCCATTGCTCTGGAGACACCATGACCATGGCAACTCTTATAAAGGAAAACACTTAATTGGGGCTGGCTTACAGTTCAGAGGTTTAGTCCATTATCATTGTAATGCCTGTGTCTCAAGCCCTCCAACCAGACCACCAAGGAGCTGACTTCCAATGCAAAAACAAAAGATTTCTTTATTCAAGCCCAGGCAGGAACCTCTTCCAACACCCAGTTACAGTGGGTGAGGGGAAAAGGTGCTGAGCACTCACTTCAAGGGGTTTATATAGGAAAGGTTTATGTGCAAAGGGTTACATATCTTGGGATTGGACGAGGAGGCTAGGGGTGAGGTAGTTCTTTGAAGTTGAACTATAAGCTGAACTACAAGCATGAGGTTATTAATGGCTAACAGGATGCAGGGTATCTACAGAGACATACATTTTTTACTCCCTATATCCTGTTTTTGCTGAGCCCAGGATATATACATTCATTTTTGTTGTTCCAGTCCTATTTTTCCATGAGTTCAATCTCTGGTCAGTTGAGTCCATTAACTCCCCATATCCTGTTTTGCCAAGTCCAGGATATATAGATTTATTGTTCCAGCCTTATCTTCACACCAATTCAGTCTCTGGTCAGCTCTAAAACTGCTGGTCAGCAATACCTTTTTTGGGGGCAAAGCATCTCTCAAGAGGGCTACTGATTTTTTCCTTTCAATCATTATGGCAGGATTCATGGTGGCACACAGGCAGACATGGTGCTGGAGAGGTAGCTGAGAGTTCTACATCTTGGTCTGCAAGCAGCAGGAAGTGACTGAGACACTAGGTGTAGCTTGAACATCTGAAACCTCAAAGCCTGCCCCCAGTGTCCACTTCCTCCAACAAGGCCACACCTCCTAATAGTGTCATTCCCTATGGACCTACATGGGCGATTTACTTTCAAACCACCATGTGACCTCAACCTATAATTTTTAGGTTAGACATAAAACAATCCATGTCAAAGAGAAAAGAGAAAGTGGAGGCAGGGGGGTCAGGAGTTCAAAGCTAACCTTGGCTATGTAGTCAGTCTGAGGCCTTCATCCTCTGCACCCTACCCCCCAAAAAAAGAAATAATGAAAGAAAGTGAAAAAACAATCCATAGAATGGGACATCATGTTTGAAAAATATGTATCTGATAAAGAACTTATGTTAGTCTAGAATATGTAAAGAACTTATGTTAGTCTAGAATATGTAAAGAACTCTCAGAACCCAGTAACAATAATGTTGATAATTGGGCTGGAGTGTATTCATTGGTAGAGTGTACGTAGTGTGCAGAATCTTAGTCTTAGAATCAATCCCAGCACCAGAGTTGGGTAGACAGTCAACCTAATTTAAAATGAGTCAAAGAGAGGAAGAAGATACATAAGTGGCCCTAAAAGATAAGAAAATATGATTACTATCATCAGCCATTAGGAAAATCCAAATCTAAACCACAATGAGAAACCAGTACACTTCCACTTGGATATCTATAATCAAAGGCAGATCATAATCATAACAAATGCTGATTTGAGCATTTGCTCAGAGGAATTCAACAGTAAGACACATACAGGAGCTGGGTGCTGGTGGTACACACCTTTAGTCCCAGCACTTGGGAGGTGGAGGCAGGCAGATCTCTGAAGTTTGAGGCCAGCCTGTGCTGTGGAATAATGCTTTTGTACAGTGGTTTAATAAAACGGTGATGGCCAGTAGCCAAGCAGGAAGTATAGGTGGGATAAGCAGACAAGGAGAATTCTGGGAAGAGGAAGGCTGAGTCAGGAGATGCCAGCCTGCCATCCAGGGTGCAGCACTTAAGGGCACACAGGTAAAGCCACAGAACACGTGGCAACATATAGATTAGCAGAAATGGGCTGAGTTTAAGTATAAGAGCTAGTCAGTAGTGAGTTTGAGCTAATGGCCCATCAGTTTTAATTAATATAAGCCTCTGTATGTTTATTTGGGTCCGAGCAGCTGCGGCATCAGCAGGTAAGAGAGATTTGTCCTGACCATGGGCCAGGCGGGACACAGGAAAACTTCAGCTACAAGCCTGGTCTACAGAGTGAATTCCAGGACAGCCAGTACTAAACAGAGAAACCCTGTCTTAAAAAAGAAAAAGAAAGAAAAAAAAAGACACAGGGTAGACGAACTTGCCAGCACAGTATGAAGGCAAGCTGGCAAAATGTTTTGCTGGATCTAGGACAGGCTATAAAGCTACGTAGAGAAATCCTGTCTCAAAACACGAAAAAAAAATGTTTTGTTTGGCTGTCCTTTTATATGGACAGCCACGGAGAAGATGCCATCCACATTTAGGGTGTGTCTCCCTAGTTAAATTCACTTAATCAAGAAAATACTTCACAGCCAGGTGTCATGGTGCATGCCTTTAATTCTTGCATTCGGGAAGCAGGTGGATTCCATAAGCTCAGGATAACCTGGTCTACAGGTTTCAGGCTAGCCAAGGCTACACAGTGAAAACCTGTATGACTAAAAAACAAAACAAAGAAAACACTTCACTGGTGTGCCCAGCATCTTGTCTGTTAGTTGATTCCAGATTTAATCAAGTCGACAACCTGTATCAGGGCCCCAGACCTTACCACAACTGACTCCATGATGGAAGTACCATTCAGGGTGTAAAACTCAGCATGTAGACAGACAGCACCCACCTGCTGAAACTAAAACAAAGACCTAATCTATCGAAGTCCATAGTTCTGGGAAAGTCTGTACTAATCTTGCTTTTCAGCTTCTGTAGTTCTGTTTCTAGCTAACTGTTTTTGTTAACTGACGTGTGTCAACTTAAAACAGGGTTTTTGTGCTTAAAATTTCACCCTGAGAAAGGTTTGGGCTACACTGGGATCCTGGACACCTAGTATAGTCAACAGATGGCTAATAAAGACTGTCTATTGACTTAAACCCATGTCCAAGCAGTCTTCTCTGGTGAATCTCCCACAACAAACAAAGATTAGCCATCACACCTGATGAGTCTTCTCTCTAACCCTATACCTAGAGTTTATGTTTGTTTTGAGACAGGGTCTCATGTAACCTCAGCTTGCCTCAAGTTCCATATGCACCAGAGGCTGACTTTGAACCCCTGGTCTCTACTCTCAAGTGCTAGGATTATAGGCATGTGCCACTATACTCAGTTTACCAAACTTGTTGAGATATAATTTATATCTCAAGCATGATGATGTATGCCTCTAATTTCAGTACTTGGCCAATGGACACAGGATGATCAGGGGTTCAAGGGCAGCATGGGTTATAAGAAACCCTATTGTGGTGGTTTGAAAGAAAATGGCCCCCAAAGGGAGTGGCACTATTAGGAGGTGTGGCTCTGTCGGAGTAGATGTGGTCTTGTTGGAGGAAGTCTGTCACTGTAGGGGTGGGCTTTGAGGTTTCCTATGTCAAGGATACTAGCCAGTATCTCAGTTGACTTCCTGTTGCCTGCAAGATGTAGGACTATCAGCTACTCCTCCAGTACCATGTCTGTCTGAATGCTGCCATGCTCCCCACCATGATGATAAAGGTCTGAACTTCTGAAACTGTAAGTAAGCCCCTCAATTAAATGTTTTCCTTTATAAGAGTTGCCACGGTCATGGTGTCTCTTCACAGCAATAGTAAATCCTAATTAAAACAGAACATAAAGTCAGGAAGGGATGTTGTAAGGGTTTAAATGAGAATGGCCCCCATAGGCTCATATATTTGAATGCTTAATCAGCAGGGATTGGCACTACTTGAGAAGGATTAGGAGGTGTGACCTTGTTAGAGGAAGTGTGTCACTAGGGGTGGGATTTGGAGTTTCAAATGCTCACATGAAACCCATTCTCTCTCTCTGTCTCTCTGTCTCTGTCTCTCTGTCTCTCTCTGTCTCTTTCTCTGTCTCTCTCTCTGTCTCTCTCTCTCTCTCTCTCTCTCTCTCTCTCTCTCTCTCTCTCTGTCTCTCTCTCTCTCCTGCTGCCTACAGATCTGGATGTGGAACTCTCAACTTCTTCTCCAGCACCATGTCTGCCTCTGTGCCACCTTGCTCGCCTCCATGATGATAATGGACTAAACCTCTGAAACTGTAAGCAAGCCCCATGGTCTTGATGTCTCTTCACAGCAATAGAACACTGAGTAAGTAAGACAGAGGTTCATACCTATAATCCCAGAACTTCGAGGCTGAGACAGGGGTATCAGTGCATTTTTTTTAAGCTAGCCTGGGTTACAGAGTGAAATTCTGTCTCAAATCAAACAGGCTGGAAAGATGACTCAGTGGTTAAGAGCACTTACTGTTCTTGCAGAGGTCAAGAGTTCAATTCTCGGGCTGGAGAGATGGCTCAGAAGTTAAGAGCAGTGGCTGCTGTTCCAGAGGTCCTGAGTTCAATTCCCAGCACCCACATGGTGGCTCACAACCATCTACAACGAGATCTGATGTGAAGATACACATGCAGACAGAACACTGTATACATAATAAATAAATAAATCTTAAAAAAAAAAAAAAGAGTTCAATTCTCAGTACCACACCAGGCAGCTCAGAATCACTTGTTATATCCATCTCCCGAGGAGCCAGTGCCTTCTTCTGGACTAGTCAGGTACCTACACCTCATATGTATGCAAAAAAAATATTAAAAAAAAACAAAACCAGGGCTGAAAATGTGGAGGCTCAGAAGTCGAGGGCACTTGCTGTTCCTGCAGAAGACCCTGGTTCAGTTCTCAGTATCCAAATGGTGCCTTACAACCATCCTTAACTCCAGTTCCAGGAGATATGACCCCTCTTCTGACCTCCTTGGGCACCAGGCATGCACGTGGTGCACATACATACACTTGGGCAAAACACTCACATACATAAACAAATAAATGAATCAAAAAAGAAAAAGAAAAGAAAAGCAATAAAAAACAACAACAAAACATAGTCAGGTGGTGGCACACACCTTTAATCCAGCACTCAGGAGGCAGAGCTAGGTGGATCTCTGTGAGTTTGAGGCTAGCCTGGTCTACAGAGCGAGTTCCATGACATCTAGGGCTACACAGAGAAACCCTGTCTCAAACAACAACATCAAAAAAAGAAATAACAACAACAAATTTAAGCTTGGATGGAGATGGCTCAGTAGTTAAGAGCATATACTGCTCTTGCAGAAGACCTGAGTTCAGTTCCCAGCACCTATGTCAGGCCGCTCACAACTTCACAACTGCCTGTAATTTCAGCTCCAGGGGATCCAAAAAGTGTGCACACACAGTATACTCTCTCTGTCTCTCCGTCTCTCTGTCTCTCTCTCACACACACTAACACACACACACACACCCCACATGTGCCTGGTGCCTGCAGAGGCCAGAAGAGGGATTAGATCCCCTGGAACTGGAGTTACAGATAATAATTAGGAGTCGGCTGTGACGTTGGGAACCTGGGTCCTCTGGAAGAGAGCAGCCAGTGCTCTTAACTGCTCAGCCATCGCTTCAGCCTGGGTGTATTTTAAAATACGTTCTCACAATTGTAGGTAGGTAGTCCTGAGAAATGGGTAGTAATAAGGGTTTTTGTGAGGGTCAAAGAGATGGTGGGTTATGAAATATGAAGTTGCATGTTGTAGTTGTCACTGGAGGGAATGAACAAGTAAATATTCTCATTTTATACACAAGAGAACACAGACCCCAGGAAAGGAGTAACCCCTTCAGAATCACACAGGCAGTTAGTGACAGAGCTGGAGCTCCCACTTCCTGTCCTGTTTCCACTCGACTAGCCTCAGACCTGGAGTCTGCTCGGCTTCCATGTGTCCGATGGCTCTCCCTTGCTGGACCCACTCTGCCTTCATACTGTTTCCAGTCTCCCTGACCACACCTGTAATGATTCATCCTGACTGTGACTGTTAACTTGATTGGATTGAGAGATACCCAAGAGGTTAGTGGGAAATTGTGGCAGGTCACGGGGCCTGTTCCTTTGACCCTGACCCCGTTATCCTGTTATTCTCTCTGCTTCCTGACTGCCATGAGGTGACTGGAGCGAGCTCCTCTTCCATGCTCTTCTTCCATGATGCTTTTGCCTTGCCCCAGACCTAAATGCAATGGAACTTGCTGACTGTGGACTAAAAACCTCTGAAGTCATTAGCCAAAACAAATCTTGCTATCTTTAAATTGTGTCTCTTGGGTATCTGTCAGTAAGGACAAAATCTATTGCACGGCCCTCACACAAAGAGTGATAATTAATGTGAGCTAGACGGAGGACTGGTTTTGCTCCTAGATGAACAACGATGAACTTGATCATTGGCTGAGACTCAATCCTTTATTTTATTTTATTTTGGTTTTTCGAGACAGGGTTTCTCTGTGTAGCTTTGCGCCTTTCCTGGATCTCGCTCTGTAGACCAGGCTGGCCCCGAACTCACAGAGATCCTCCTGGCTCTGCCTCCCGAGTGCTGGGATTAAAGGGTGCACCACCACCACCTGGCAGAGCCTCAACCTTTTACCACCAACTCCCTTAACGATATGTGAACTTGAACCCAGGCTGGGTCTGGCCCTGCAGATGTGGCTGGCTGGGTGCTGTCCCTCACCAGTGCTGCAGCAGTACTGTCGCGAGGGGACAGGCAGGCCAGCTGTAGCTGCTCCAAACCCTCTGACATGGTGTCTCTCCACCCTGGGCCCAACTGAAAGCTGGGTCCTGTGCCCAGTCTATGTCTGCCTCTCTCACTGCCCTTCCTCATGTTGGTGGGGTTTTATAGCCCATGGTAATAGACACTCGGACTAAAGACCGTGTGTGATGAGTCACCCTTGCTCACAATGCAGCAGTCACTGTGGATGGCATTTGTTCTGGCTTCTTGGCTGCAGTGACTAACTCCTCCAATCCAAACACCTAAGCATAACATTGAACTGGCTGTTCCTCACACTGGACCCTTCTCCCTCACTGCTCACCAGAGCAGCATTTCTCCAGTGTGATGCCCAGACACTGCCAGACTGTCTCTTAGTGAGAAGCATCCACTTTGGGTAGGCCTCTCACACGAGGTGAGGGGAAGGGCCCACATCTAACCTCTCATCTCTCATCAGCCCAGGAGAGGAGGGTGCTAGGGCTGAGCAACAAAGAAGGGACAAGCGTGGAAAGGGGGAGTAAGGAGTTGATATGGAATCATGGTGCCAACACATTAATGGGCCTAACATGTCAGGGTGGGAGGAAGTTTATCCCCCTTCATTAGACTGCAGAACTGAGGCCCTGACAAAGGAACCTTTGCAAGATCCTGTAATGACTCTGGAGCAAAAGAAAGGCCTAGTGAGGGGGAACCAGTGCTGAAGGATAACTTTGGGGCAATGGGAGCAGGCTGTGCAGAACCAGAGGAAGACCCTCCAGACCGTGCCAGGGAGACAGAGGGTAGACTTTTTTCCTAATTCCCAAGTATCCAGCCTGGACCTTGGGTTGGAAGAGGTAGAGAGTCCCCATGTCCTCATCCCAGATGCCCAGCAAGTGGATTAGAGCTGGGAGGGGGATGACGTCCAGCCTCACAGAGGCTAGAGATTGAGATTCCTTAGGTGGGGATGAAGTTCAAGGGGGTCATTCACAATAGAGAGGTTCCTTTGATTAACATAATTCTGTGGTGATTTGAATGAGAACAGCCCCCATAGACTCATATATTTGAGTGCTTGGTCCCTCGTTGGTGGAACACTGGGGATTAGGAGGTGTGGCCTTGTTGGAGGAGGTGTGTCATGGGGTGGCCTTTGAGGTATGGAAGCCCACACCATTCCCAGCATCACTGTCTCTGCTTCTCCTTTTGGGTGTGAGCGCTTGGCTATTGCTCTGGTGGCATGCCTCTATGCTCCCATGCTCCCCACCATGATGGTGAAGGACCCTAACGCCCCTGCAACCGTGAGCCCCAAATTAAACACTATTTTTGTAAGATGCCTTGGTCATGGTGTCCCCACAGCAGTAGAACAGTGGTTAGGACAGGTCCACTCTCCTTCCTGAGTCTTCGTACCCAAAGCAGCTCCCTTGAGTCACCGAATTCTGCAGCAGCCTCCAGCAGGCCATAGTCACTCAGAACGCAGAGGCAACTGTTTCCAGTCAGCATTTGAGTCTGGGAAGAAAGCCCGGATGAGTGCCACCTTGCTGGGCCACTTATGAGAACCAATGGGTCTAAGTCAATCATGACGGACAGGTGGAAGACTGCTCTTCCCCCAAGCCCAGGGCAATGGGCTGCAGCGTTCAGGTGTAAAGAGGCACACAGCCTCTTGCGTTGGTGCTATTCCCCAAAGCTAATATCTCTGACTCACCCACACCATGAGACAGAGCTTTCTTTGGGAAACTCCAGTGGTCTCTGTCACCCCGGCCCCATTCTCTCCTCTTTTGGGTCGTTTATGTACCTCTCTGCCACAATTGGGGCTGGCAGGTCTTTGGACACCAAGCCTGAGAGGGTTAGTTCTCTCAGAAGCCAGCTCACTCAGTGGTAGCATGCAGGATGGTCATCAGGCAGAGAGGAACTTGGCGTCAAAGCCTGAAGAGAGAAAGAGGGAAAAGTAGGCAGAGGGAGACGGTAAGCTTCATGGGCAGCCCATCTCGAGGCCCAGCTCTTTGCCTCATTGAGAACTACAGATTGGAACTAATGTGTCATGGCCTCACATGGAGCCTCTACATGCCAGCTAGATTAGGCCTCGGATATGTACTCCCTAGAGAAGAGTGTGAACTTGAGTCAGACAGGTCTCCTTGCTCAGGCAGTCGTGGAGAACTGAGCACTCTTGTTGCCTGGAGGACCAGTCTTCAGCTTTTGAGGAATACATGTAAATGAGCAAATAGGTTACCCCAAAGGAAATACACTGCCTCACTCCATCTCTCTCCCTCCTCCCCCACACCCTGCCTGTGGGTGTGCAGGGGTGGGTGGGTGATGGGGATCAAACATATGCAGGGGTAGGCAAACACTCTACCACTGAGCTGCATCCTCAGCCCACTCTCCCTACCTATTAAAGGAGGAGGGATCCCCTCCACTCTCACGCATAATACCAAGTCCACGTACATTAAAAAAAAAAAAAACCCTCCCTATTTCTTTTTCAGTTGACAGCCTGGGGCTGGGACTAGGACACTAGGGTGGAGAGTGGAGGATGGGTGAGGTGGGCTTGGCAGTTTGCGGTTGTTGCTTCAGAGAAACCACAGCCACCTCTTACTCAGAGCAGTTAGCCAGGACAGGGGGAAATGGCATGCAGGCTAGGCTGCGGGCACTGACTCACCACCCAGAGGAAAACCACAGCTGTAGGAGCTCAAGACCCAAAGAAGGGAGGCAGGTGTGTTGGGCCTAGAGCTAGTCTGAAGCGTGAAGATTTGGTCAGCCTCCTCATCTCAAGATCCAGCCATCCCTCCCTGCTCCTCACTCCACTCACTGGGAAGATGGAGGACAATTCATTGTTATTTTTAATAATTTTGCAATGGCCAGGATCAAATCCACACGGGACACATGCTCTACCACTGAGCTGTATTCCCCAGACCTCTTTCTCTACTTTTCCCTTTGGGACACTGACTGGCTCAAGTTGGCCTTGAACTCACTCTGGAGTCCAGGTAGGGCTTGAAGTTGGGATCCTCCTGCCTCAGCCTCCTGAGTAGCAGGAATTACAGTCTTAGACCACTGGGTTTGGCTCAAGGATGCTTCTTCTATTTAGAAAATGCATGTATAAAACCCTGGTTGGAATTTGATTTAGAAAATACACATATGATACCATGATTGAAATTTGACTTAGAAAAAACATGTATGATACTCTCTTAGTTAGGGTTTTTATTGCTGTGAAGAGATACCATGACCATGGCAACTCTTATAGGGGAAACATTTAATTGTGGGGGCTTGCTTACAGTTTCAGAGGTTCAGTCCGTTATCATCACGACGGAGGGCATGACAGCATGCAGGCAGACATGATGCTGGAGGAATAGCTGGGAGTCCTACCGCTTACAGGCAACAGAAAGTTGACTGAGACACTGGGCAGCATCCCGAGCATAGGAAACCTCAAAGCTCACCTCCACAGTGACACACTTCCTCCAACAAAGCTACACCTCCCAATAGTGCCACTTCCTATGAGCTTATGGGGGCCAATTACATTCAAACTACCACAGATACCATGATGAGAAGACTCAGTTGTGAGATTGCTTATCTCGCATCTCAGCCTCCATCACTTGGATCTGGAGGCAGAAGGCCGTCACTCTCCCTCCGCAGTCCCCTGTGCATCCCGCTAACGATGGTGGAATGTCTTATTCCTTCACTTTTCTTCTTTCACCTCTGCAGGAAAATGAAACATTCTGAATTACAAGCTAAATACAATCAATTAAAAAAAAAAAAAAAGAACATCTCTAAGCTTATTTTACACCTTCTTTTGAAAGATGGTCTCCAGCTTTGGACAAAGCAGGAAACAACAATATCAACAAAAACCCCAGGATGGTGAACCAGTGTGAATTTACACTGCCGTTGCATCGTTCATCCAAGAGGTCTATCCTTCTCTATACTATTGTCTTAGTATTTTTGTCTTTTGATGAGACCCCACTCAAATAATCAGTGATATGCAAAAGGATGTAAATATGAGTGAATGAGAGAGAGAGAGAGAGAGAGAGAGAGAGAGAGAGAGAGAGAGAGAGAGAGAGAGGTGTTGAAGAACCTGGCTCCCCTGCGCACACATGGGATAGCAGCTGCTCTACTGAAGGTACCTTGGCCTCCTCTGAGCCATCTCCTCCAGCTTCCTCCAGCTGGGGGACCCAGGCCCAAAGGCTGCCTTGCTTCTTTCTAGACACCTAGAGAGGTCCTTATCACTGGATCCTCCAGGCTTGGCAGCCACCACGGCCCTGCCTCTGTGTAGCCACTTGGCTGTCCCTTACATAGGCCAGGGACCTCCTAGTGACCACCACACCCCTGTGGAATCATCCCAGGACAATGCCAATGGGCAGGCCCTGGGCTGCTGGACACCTGGGGCCCCCAGGCCCATTGCCCACATGAGTGTCTCAGCCAATCACAATAGGCTTGCAGGTATGTGGAGAAAGTAAAACTCAAAGCAATACAGCAACATGCCTAAGGAAATCATCAACAGAGCAGGGACCATAACCCTGCCTGCCGCTTCCTAGTCAGGTCCCTCCTTCCATGTTCAGCCCCTAGGAAACCATGTCTTTCAGAGACTACCTGTGGGGTGGGGCTGAGTCCAGGAGGCACCTTACCAGAAGAGATGGCCATGGTACTTGCTCTGTGAGGAAGGAGACACCTGGATGATGGGAGATGCTGTAGCTGAGAGCTCATGCTTTGGAGTTAGACTGCCTAGGCTCTCATCTTGGCTAAATTTAAAGCTTGTTACTGTATAGCCCTAGAATGTACCCTATGTCACTGTGCCTTGGTATCTTTACCCGTTGGGACAATGGGAAGTCGAATCTGTTTTAATTCAAAGGCTCCCACTGGCTCCATAGGCCCCGAGGGTTTATGGTCAGTGTGGGAGACAAGCACAGAATGTTGAGTGACCGCTGTACTTTTCCAGGCGTGAAGCCTGGGCTGGTGAGTGGCATGGGGTGTAGGGCATTGTGGGGGCCGGGATAATAGGACATGGAAGTCAGCGGTGCAGCGGGCACCTCCTGTGTTTCCTCAGGATCTGTCCCGTTTTCTCACCCTCCCTCCTCACATCTCGGTTTTTCTCTTCCTCACAGATCCCGCAAACTCATTGTTTCCATTTCCTCAGCTCTGGCTTGCCGGTCATGACCTCAGAGTCCAGACATCCCCAGGCCTCCCCGAGCCACACCCTTTCAACTTGGCTCCTACTTCATAAATCTCTCAGCGAGGAACTTGACTCAGTCATGATGGAGTCACCAACCCTAGGTTTCCCCTTCCGTGTGAACAACTATGAATCCTGGGCAAATATGTAAAAAATATACAACACATATACAATATACTCAAAAATATATTGTTTGTAGGTGCTGGCCAGCAGTGAAGGCAGCACCATGATCCTTGGAGCAAGGCTGCACCAGGGCTGAGACATCACCCAGATTGCTCTCAAGACATTTTCTACGCTGAGGCACAGGAAGGCGACCGAGCAGGAAGTGACTGTAGTCTTGTGGGAGGAAAATGAAAAAAGATAGCTGCGATTGGGTTGAAATGCAGGCTATAAATATCTGTGCAAAGGTTGGGTGTGGTGCCACATGACTTTAATCCCGGCACTCCCCAAGCAGAGGCAGGCGGATCTCTTTAAATTCTAGGCCAGCCTGGTCTACAAATCGAGTCACAGACTAACAGGGAGGGATTATATAGTGAGACTGTCTCAAAATAAAACAACACACACACACACACACACACACACACACACACACACACACACACACGTCTTTACTTAATTCCTTACCAGATCACTAACCCATAAACAGCTATTGAGTATCTGGGGAGCTGGGTATGGCCTTCAGAAACCAAGCAGTACAGAGGTATGCAGGGAGGACCTGAAGGTCAGGCCCTGAGTGAGACAGATTTTTACAGACAGCCCTGGGGTTTAGTTCTGAGGCCAAAAGGACAACACCCTAGAAGTACAGTTGGCTTTCCATTTCTGCAAGTTGTGCATCCAAGGATTCAACCTCCTATGAATAAAAACTTCAGGGGTTGTGTGAGGGTTGGTTATGTTTTAAATTTAAATTACTGTGCTTAAGGGATCTATAAAACAAAAATGCCTCCAACCTGTAAGTCCCACTTGCCAAAGGACAGATAACTTCCTGGAATGCTGGGGGCTGTTCATGTAAGATAACAAACCACACGTTTTCACTTTTGTAAACAAGATAGCTTGTACCAACTGCATAGGATGTGCTTGTCACTTGTAGGCAGGAAGTATGTCAGGATGTATGCTTGCCCCCCGATTGGATGAAGGCAGGAAGTACTTGTGGGCTTTGTCTTTATAGTTGCCTTTATAAACACCTGACTAATATAATTCATGGCCATTCTCTGGGGATCCCGGGCGTGGACCTGGCCAGAGTCCATCATCCTGGCCAGAGTCCATCACCCTGGCCAGTATTTAATAAAGCTTGCTTCAAATTTGGCTCAAAAATTCTGGTAGTGGTCTTATTCTTGCCCAGTGAGATTAACAGCTGAAAAGATGGCTCACTGGTTAAGAAGTTCTTGCTGTGCAGCATGAGGGCCTGAGTTCAAATCCCAGCCAGGGATAATCTCTGGTACATCTTTAAATCTAGCATTGTGTAGGGCAGAGACAAGAGAATCTCTAGGGTTTACTAACTACCTGTGTAGCCAAAGAATGTGAGCTCCAGGTTCAGGGAGAAACCTTGCCTCAAAGGAATAAGGAGAGCAATAGGGAAGAATTCTTAACACCTTCTTCTGGTCTCCATATTTGTACACACAGGCACACTCAAATATACATACATACACACCACACACACATTTAAAAAAAAAAAACAGGTATCACCGTGTAGCTCCCACTGGCCTAGAATTTAGGGATCTGCCTACCTCTACCTCCTAAGTGCTGGGGTGAAAGACTTGTGCCACCATGCCAAGTTAACAAATTTTTTAATGTAGCTGAATGTGGTGGTGCACATCTCCAAATCCAGCACCCAGAAGACATAAAAATTATGAGTTCTAGGCCAATCTGGAATACATAGTGAGACTGTCTCAGAACAGAACAAAACAAAACTAAATAAAGATATATTGATGTTAATGATATTGCATGCGGAGGACCTTGGCTGGCTGGGCCAAGGTATCCCATGGGTGCAGGGAAAGCATGCCGGGAAAATGTAGCAGCGGACAGTCACTCACACCCCAGGTACTACAACCACGTGGAATTAAGTTGATTATAATAGAGAGATGAAGAGAAAGATAGGGAAAGAGGGAGGCAGAAAGAAAGAGAGAGGGAGAGAGAGAAGGGTGGGAGGAGAGGGGTCAAGGGTACACACCTTGTGGGAATAGAGAGAGGTGGGGGAGGGGCAGCTTTCTTTTTTAAAGGGGACTTTATGTCAGGACGCTGGGTGGGTCTCCAAGGGGCTTGTTTCCAAGGGGCAGGTCAGAATACTAACAATCGGGGTCTATAATGTACATATGCACTGTAATTGTGTAGAACTCTTTATTGTCATTATCCCCTAAGCATAGTATAACAACCATATACACCGTGTAAGTGAGGGCTCAGTGAAACCACGGAACTAGACTGCTGCATGGGGTAGAAGGATATTCCTCTACTGACACAGTAAGCCTGATCAAGTCTAATTGAAAAAGCATAACAACAGGTTTATTTGGGCAAAGCAACTCCTGGATGGGGTTCTCCAGCCCCAGAGATTGAGGCCAGAGAAGCCACACTCAGAAATGAAGGAGGGAGATTTTATAGTTTGTAGGTGAAGGGTGATGGCGTGTCCACCACAAGCTGGGTTTGTGCCCAAGTATGGTTAAAAGCTGAGCACTTTAGGTAGGGACTTAGGTGGTTGGCAACTTCAGGGGAGGAAGCTACAGTAGCTACCAAGAATGCAGAACTGGGCTTTTGGTTGTTATGTCCAGATCACGGGAACATCCAAAGACCATCATGGAGACCCAATCCTGTATGTCAAAGCAAAGAGCCTTTATTTCAAGATGGATCTTGGTCTCTCTGTTTGACACAGCAGTGAGAGCAGAGAGCCCCAAGGCAGGGTAGGGTTTTTATTATAGCAGAGGTTGGGGTGAGGAGATTTCCAGGGTTCAAGACCCTGATTGGCTGACATTTGTCTAGGGGTATCTGTAAAAGGGAAATAGGTGTGTGCTAGGCACAGGGACTTCTGGTGATCTTATCTAATCTTACCTGATGGTTGGAATGTTTGGGACGTCAGGTTCTTCCCCTTAGATGCTGGCCCATCCTTGGTTGGATCTCTGGGTGGTGTCAGCTTATGGCTTTTCCTAGATCCAGTTGATGCCCGCCAGTAAGCTTGTCATGGTAGCTGTGTGGTCAAGCTGTTTTGGGACCCCCCACATTGATGCCTTTCCTTTATTTGGAGACTCTCTGAGCATGCAGGGTTTGGAGAGACAGGAATGAGGCTTCCCTAATCATGTAGGGGTGAGCTGGAGGTTCCAACTAAACAAAAGGTTCTTTGGGGAATCAAACTACTAAGGCCATGGGGTGGGGGCCGAAAGAAGAGCAAAGTGATGGGAAAGCAAGCAAATTGTATGTGAGTCAATGGGGCAGGGGTCTTTAAACTATTGGGATTGCCCAGGAACTAGATACCCTTGTCTGAGGTAGCTGACCTTTGGGCCTGATTAAGGGAGGTTCCTGGTAAACAGAAACTCACCTTTAGGCTTATTTATCCAATAACAATTCTGTTTGCCAAAGTCCTTTTGTTTAGGACAATGTTACCAGCACTGCCATTTGGAGGAGCAGGTTTGAACCTAACATACGTGTTTAGATTGTGTTAGATATTATAGGAATCTAGAGAGGAGTTACAAATATACAGGAAGCAGGCTATATGCCAATACTGCACTGCTTTAAATAAGTAACTTGAGCATCCATAAAACTTGTTATCTTTAGGGATTTCAAACCAATCCCTCAGTGATACTGAGGGGCAATTAAAAAGGCCTTCCCTTGGGAGAAAGGGTAAATGACAATTGACAATAGTGCCCTCTTCTGTCATCCATGGGTACTTCATACACATGGTACACAGCATACATTCAGGCAAAACACTGACGTACATAAAATTAATTAATTTAAAAAAATTTCAAGATAGTAAGGGAAAAACTCAGAGGACTCAAGAGGAGTTTGCAGCCCTAGCTGGGCCTAGAAGCAGCAACAGTATTTACACATACACAGAACAAAGAGGAACAGTTTGAATTCAAGGCTGAATTTAACTAACTTCTAATGGATATCTTCCACATATCCATCAGACTTTATCTTCCTGTTTTGCTCAGCCATCTTCAAAGAAAGGAAAAGGCCATAAACACTCTTCCTACACAGTACTCTCCAACCTGCAGAACACAGACAAGGATACAGTTGCTGCAACACGCCTTTGTTGGCCTTTCTGTTTTATATTGATCTGAATCTTCCATATCGTCTTCAAGACAAGGACCCAAACACGCATTTTGTCCATGTGCCACAACAGTACTGCAATCTCAGTACAAGAAGGTCTACTAGCAGCAAGTGCAGAGCATACTGCCATTTGGATGGCAAGAATTGATTCCTTTGTGGTGCAGGGTCTGAGGATGAGGGTTTGCAACTTTAGTCTTTAGTCTGGCTGGTGCATTCCTTTCCTTACCTGATGTGTACTCAGTGGTCAGTCACCAGCACAGTGTATGCATCTTCCAGTGCAGCTGTCAGTGTGTCTAATGCCTTTCTGTTTTGTAAGACTATTTTCCATACTTGGGTGATATGATAGTTAATCTTCATTGTCAAGTTAACTTGATTTAGAATCACCTAGGAGATGCTTCTGGGTGTGTCCTCAAGATCATTTCCAGAGAGCTTCACTGAGGATGGAAGATCCAACCTGAGTGTGGGAGGCACATCTTGTGGGCTGGGAGCCAACTGAATAAAAGGAGAGAGCAAGTGGAGCTCAGCATTCATTTCTCTCTGTTTCCTAACTGCATACACAACGAGGCCAGATGTCTAAATTAGGGTTTCTATTGCTATGATAAACAGCATGACTGCGATAGTTTGAATGTAATTGGCCCCTATAATCTCATAGGGAGTGGCACTATTAGGAGGTGTGGCTTTGTTGGAATGGGTATGACCTTGTTGGAAGAAAGTGTGTCACTGTGGGGGCGGGCTTAGAGGTTTCCTATGCTCAGGATACCACCCAGTGTTTCAGTTGACTTCCTGATGCCTGCAAGATGTAGGACTCTCAGCTACTCTTCCAGCACCCATCTGCCTGCACACCACCATGATCCCCACCATGATGATAATGGATTGAACCTCTGAAACTGTAAGCAAGCCACCCCAGTTAAATATTTTCCTTTATAAGAGTTGCTATGGTCGTGACGTCTCTTCACAGCAATAGAAACCCTAACTGAGACAATGACCAAAAAGCGACTTAGGAAAGAAAAAACTTATTTCACTTACATGTCCAGATGAGAGTCCATCAGGACCTTAAGCATAGTGTGAACTCAAACAGGCCAATGCAGGGTGCTGTGGATATCGCTCTGTATGCTGTGAATGTGTTGTTGCTCTGATTTGGTTGATAAATAAAATGCTGATTGGCCAGTAGCCAGGCAGGAAGTAGGGACAAACAGAGAGGAGAATTCTGGGAACAGGAAGGCTGAGTCAGCCTCTGCCAGGAGAAGCAAGACGTAAAGATACCAGTAAGCAACAAGCCATGTGGCAAGGTATAGATTTATAGAAATGGGTTAATTTAAGATGTATGATCTAGCTAGCAAGAAGCCTGAGCCATTAGGCCATACAGTTCGTAATTAATATAAGCCTCTGTGTGTTTATTTGGGTCTGAGTGGCTATGGGCCCAGGCGGGACTAGAGAAAACTCCAGCTACCCCAGGGGGTCCCTGCAAGCATCACATCTGAATTCGAAATGAGCCAGGTGAGGTTAAGAATGAAACTCAAGTCAACATGACTTAGCTGGTGCTGGGCTAAAACTTCCAGAGTCTAGAGTGAAGCAATTTCTTTCTTACACATTTAAACAGAGTAAAATTTGGGGGGAAAGTTTCCATGTGACAGTTATCACAAAAAGCTTTAGGCGTGGTGACATTGAAACTTCTTTGCAAAGTGCATCTCTATAGCAAAGCACCTGTGACTTTTCCCACAAGAATGGGTTCTATTGACTGGGAAACAGTGCTAAGGAGTCTAGGCCTAGGGAGGAATAAGAATAATAGCAAACTCTTCTACAAAGTACATGGGACCTATTTTATGAAGATGGGTTCTATTGACTGAGAGACACTGCTCAGGATTCTAGGGGGTTGGGTGAGGGCTGGCTTTATAGAATAGCAAAGATTACCAGGTATTAATACATCCATTCACAGCCTTCTAGACAGAAAACAGGCATCAATTTCTTCTGTTGAAGAAAGAAGTCTGCATGTTTAGCAACTCTGGTTTCTCTAGTGTTATCTGTAAGCTGTGTCCTCTACAGGGCAGGGACCTGAGGGCAGAGACCTGAGGCGGTGGCCACAGAGAAGTGCTCCTTACTTCCTTAGTCCTCATGGCTTGCTCAATCTGCTTACTTATACACCTCAGTACCACCTGCCCAGGGGTGAGACCACCCACAATGGGCTGGGCCCTTCTACATCAATCACTAATTAAGAAAATACCCTTCAGACTTGCCTACAGGCCAGTCTGGTGGGAGAATTTTCTCAGTTGAGGTTCCCTCTTCCCAAATGGCTCTACCTTGTATCAAATTGACATGAAACTAGCCAGAACACCAACTATCTCATACTCCGGCTGTCGGACCTTTTCCTCATGATAGACTGATGTCCACTTTCAAACTGAACCAAAATAAACCCTTGATTCGGCTAGTTGCCTTTTGTAAGGTGTTTTGTAATAGTGACAAAAAAAAAGAGACCAACACAGAAGACTGTTACTGAGGAGCAGGCTTGCTGCTGTGATAAGTCTTACCATGTAGTGGGTAGGCCTTTGAAACTGGTCTACCAGTTTACAGGAGGGATTTGACAGAGTTTGCATGTGTGGGCAAGAGAAACCCTAGAATGCTGACAGCAGGGTTTCACAGGCCATTCTGGTGGTGGTTTGAAAGCACAGAATGCTAAGAGAAATGCAAACAAGTTGAAGTTTTGCTCTTGAGGTTTCAGAGAAGAATAAAGATTCCTCTAGAGGCTATTTGTGTTATAGTCTGGCCCCCTAAAAATCTGGCTGTATTCTTCCCACATCCTGAAAATTTGAATGAGGCTAAATTAAAAAGTCATAGACTAAGTTGTTTGGCCAAGGAAGTTTCAAGACCACATAATATCCAGGATGTGGCATGGCTATTGCTTGTTGCCATTCATCAGGCTCATATGAGAAAGAATGGGAATATATGAAAAATGTGCTCTTTGGTGAGGAAAGTACAGACAAGTTCAAAGGCAAAGATGAGTGCAGAGGGAGCTATGGGTGGAGTTTTCTGTCCCACCAGCCCAGTCCTAAATAACCACACATAGACTTACTATTAATTATAAATGATTGGCCGATAGCCTAGGCTTGTTACTAATTAGCTCTTACAACTTTAACTCATATTTATTATCTACACTCTACCACGTGTCAGTACCTTTTTTCAGCATGGCATAATTATCACCTGCTTCCTCTGCATCTGCTGGCAACTCTGCCCTCCTTCTTCCCTGAACTCTCTCTTTGTCTGCAAGTTCCGCCTAACCTCTACCTACTAGCTATTGTCCATTTATTGTCCTTTATTAAACAAATCTGAGTGACAAATCTTCACAGTATACAAAAGGATTATTCCACATCGAGAGCAGCTGGAATTATTGAAGAGATTAGTACCATTAAAGAGAGACCTTGAACTCCACACTGGGAAAGGAGGGGAGGCTGAGATCTACAACCTACCCATGAAAGACTCCAACTTGTAAAAATGTAAATTAATTTAAAAGGAGAGAACCTGAACGGAGAATGCTGCTAAAAGAGTTCGCTGATTTTTTTAAAGCCTCCCAGGGAAGTGATTTTTCAGGTTAAGCCACCAAAGTGCACAAAGGCCAGACTATACCTCCAGTTGGCAGCAGAACTTGGTAGTACTGTCCATATGGTGCACAGGCACGCAACATTCAAGAGTCACAGGTCATGGAGCCTTGCATAGAGGTTCCAGCAAGCCACTGAAACCTGACAATGCTTGACAGGGTCACATTCCCTGCAAGGAGGAATGGGGTCCCTGAGACCCACTGTATGAAACCGTGAAAGTAAAGCTTAAATTGCAGTGGATGTTGGAGATGTCAGGACTACATAAAGAAACCTGCAGAAGTAGAGTGGTGCCAGCCCCAGAGAGAGAGGCTGCAGGTAGAAGAAAGGAAAGGGGGGGCCACCCAAGGCCATTGGAGCCCAGAGGATGTTATCTGGAGTCCCAGATAGCAGACACAGAGCTTTAGGGTTAGAGTTGTCTGGCTGGGATCCCAACTTGCTTTGGCTTTTTCTTCCCTTGCTCTGCCCCATTCTTTCCTGTTGGCATGGAAATGTTCACTCTGGCCATTTCATAATCAAAGCATGTAACTTATTTTTTTTTTTATTTCATAGTGGATCTCAGTTAAGAGTTTTGTCTTGGGCCATAAAAAAGAGCTTGGATTTAGGACTTCTGCATAGTGTTAAATTTGTTCAGATTTAGCCGAGTGGTGGTGGCACACACCTATAATCCCAGCACTTGGGAGGCAGAGGCAGGTGGGTCTCTGTGAGTTCGAGGCCAGCATGGTCTACAGAGTGAGTTCCAGGACAGCCAGGGTTACACAGGAAAAACCCTGTCTCAAAAAAAAAAAAAAGTTGTTCAGATTTAAGATACTTGCAGATAAACTAAATGTATTATGAGATGTTTCTTTCTCTTAAAAATGAGCTTTCTTTTTAAGATTTGTTTTTATTTTATGTATATGGGTATTTGCCTGTATGTATGTCTGTACACCACATGTGTGCAGGGCCTGCAGAGGCCAGAGGAGGACATTGGATCCTGTGGCACTGGAGTTACAGATGGTTGTTAGCCACCATGTGGGTGCTGGGGATCAAACCTAGGTCCTCTAGAGAAGTAATCAGTGCTTTCAACCACTGAGTAATCTTTTCAGCTGCCCCTCCCTTACCCATCCCAGAACTTTTGAGGACCGGGGTGAAATGTTACTATTTAAAAGATAAGTGTTTAAGCCAGCCATAGTGGTACACACCTTTAATACCAGCACTTGGGAGGCAGAGGCAGACAGATCTCTGTGAGTTCAGGGCTAGCCTGGTCTACAGTTCCAGGCGAGCCAGGGCTACACAGTGAAACCCTGTCTCAAAAAAAAAAAAAAAAATGAAACAAAAAGATGTGCTTGGGTGTCAAGCTGACAAGGAGTAGACGCTTCAGTCTTCAATGTCAACCTAACTAGATTCTGAATCTCCTAGGAAATAAACCTCTGAGGCTGTGAGGGAGTTTCCAGAGAGGGTTAGCAGGGTGAAGACAGACTCATTCTGAATGTGGACAGCACCATTTCAGAGTTGTGTTCCCAGGACGAATGAAAAGGAAAAGTGACCAGCCTTCTCTGTCTCCGCTTACTGACTAAAGACACTGTGTGGCCCGCTGCCTCACACCCTGCTAACAGGCCTCTCATAATTGGCACCCTAAAACCGTAGCCAAAACAAACTCTTCCCTCCTGTAGTTGCCTTTTTTTGTCAGGCATTCGGTCGCAGCGGCAAGAAAAGCAAGCCACACGGGCAGCTCTGTTTTGTTCTGAGGGAGGTTGCTCTTTGGGTGTTGTTTAAAGTCATTATGGTGTGTGATGCTCGAGTGGACACTCCTGTTTCTACATCTATTACTGCAAGTCGAGGGAAATACAGGTAATGGATAGAACCACCAAGAAGCTTTCTTCCATGGGGAATGTAGTGCTTTAACTGTCCAGATGCTTAGGATATAAGGCAACATGTCTAAAACATGTGCAGGGATGTATGAGCAACCCCAAGTACGCTGTCCTGTCCAGTTACAAGGTAGGTAAGGCCAGCCACGCTGGTCTCAGATCTATAGAGAACCTCATGGTAGAGGGTATATGCCATGGTTTGGCTTGGATTAAAGTAGAATAAGGTAGAAAAAGACCAGTCATTAGACACTGGTTTATTGATTTATTTAGTGATCACTTAAAGCACTGCCTATACTGCCTGTCGGCCAAGCATGACTTCCCTTGCTACCTGGAACAGAGTGACCTGGAATATAGCTGAAACAATGGGTCGTTGCCCTTAACAACCTGCTGACTGCCACATAAGCTTCTGAAAATCTCACTGGCTTGTTCACCACACCCTGTGTGTGGTCTTGGAGTACAGAATAAGAATGCAAACTGGAGCAGGAAAGGCGCAAAGCTACACAGAGAAACCCTGTCTCGAAAAACCAAAAAAAAAAAAGAATGCAAACTGGACTGAAGCTTTTCAGATCAAAGCCTTCCAGGTGCTGCTGTCCAGGCTCTGGCTCACCCGGGACATCGCCTCTCTTCCATCTCACTGGTGCCATAGCGCTCATCATGACTTTATGACACAAGATCATAACATTGGATGAGGCACCTCTGTGCAAGGGGCCGGGGATGAATTCCACAGTCTTATTAGGTTGACCCACTTACCCTCTACACAATGGATCAGATCCCCATGTTATTCCTTTCCAAACACAGTTGTGCCCTATTGGGCAGTATGTATTTATGGATTTCTCTCTCTTTTTATTCAAAGTTTATTTTTTTAATTAATTTATCCATGTGTGTGTGCATGGAGATACCACAGCATGCATGAAGCAGTCAGAGGACAACTTGTTGGAGTCTGTTCTTTCTCTGTACCATGTGGGACCCAGGGACTGAACTCAGATCATTGGGCTTGGCCATAAGCGTCTTTACCTACTGAACCAGCTCACTGGCCCAGGTTTCTCTTATGATTTGGAAGACTTGCTTCTTGGTAGCACTTATATGGGCCAGGTATTCTTTTCGGAGTCCAAATAGTAGGCCCTTCCTCCATGGGAAGTGACTGGGACCTCTTCTCCTCAGGGGGCTGTTTCCAGAAGTACAGCATTTGGCTGTTGGTCCCTTCCCTGTCTTCTCCCATCTTCACCTCCTCACCAAGTCCATTTTCATTTGTTTTCCAGAGACTTGTTTTGAGACAGGATCTCGTGTAGCTCAGGCTAGCATCAAACATGCCGTGTAGCCGTGTAGCCAAGGATGACCTTGAACTTGTGATCCTCTCACATGCTTGGTTTACCTGCATGTGTCACCATTTCCAGCTCAGGAGAATTATTATTATTATTATTATTATTATTATTATTATTATTTTATGTGTATGTGTGCATAATGCATGTATGTATATATGTATTGTATATGGCTGGGAACTGAACCTGGATCCTCTACAAGAGCAGCAAGTGCTCTTTGGTAGAATGCCTTGGTATAAAAACAGGGTTCCTGTGAGATCACAACTGACCTAGTCAAGTTGTTATGAGTTCGCACAGAAAGGAATGTTTGCGGAGACAACCTAGCTCCCAGACTATCTGTCTTGCTAGAGGACAGACTGCAGAGCCACACATAGACCCCGTGGCTGCAACAGTTTCCTCATTTTTAAGCCCCCTCCTCCTGCCCCTATAAGGGGTGGAAGTTAACATTTTTCCCTGGAGATCCCTCAGTTTCCCTCAGGAGAGACGTTGCTCCTTGCTGTGTGTGCTAATAAGTACAGTCTCATCTGTTGACGTCAGACTCTGGTCTCTTCTGCTTTCTGTCCCTTTACACTGCTTCAGAAATTGAACACTCTCAGCTGCTGAGCAGTCTCTCCAACTGATTTCCTTCCTTCCTTCCTTCCTTCCTTCCTTCCTTCCTTCCTTCCTTCCTTCCTTCCTTCCTCCCTCCCTCCCTCCCTCCCTCCCTCCCTCCCTCCGTCCCTGCCTGCCTGTCTTCCTGCCTGCTGCCTGCCTACCTGCCTGCCTTCTTTCCTTCCTTCCTTCCTCTCTCTTTCTCTTCTTTTTTGAGACAGGGTCTCACTATGTAACCCTGACTGGCCTGGAAATGGTATGTAGTTCAGGCTAGCCAAGATTTTACAGAGATTTTCCTGCCTCTGCCTACTGAGTGCTGAAATTAAAGGCGTGTGTGCCTCAATGGGCCTCTTCCTTTTACATTCTGAGCAAGGCACATCTCTGCCTTTGGTCTCATTCCTTTCGTTCCCTGCTCCCCTAAACCTGCTACCATTTGAGATGTTCTTTAAGCCTGTTGCCGCACCACAGGAAACAGCATAATACCAGAGTCTCACACAGTCAGGAACATTTTAAGTAAGACAAACTGGAGCCGCTGCTGTCAGGGGAGCACGTATAAGACAGTATCTCTCATACCTTGCCGTAAAAGTCATGTTTATTGGGGCAAGAAGGCTGAACATATGTTGCATATTTCCTATCAAGTTCGACTATAACTGTAACTCCTCCATAGATGACCATGCACTGTGCCCCTCCCCAACCCTGCCGCCCAGCATGGGGATGTCTCCAGTGTAGAGCCAAATCAAATATGCCTAACAGTGACAACTAGACATACTAGCAGTGACCCCATGCTTTCCTTACAGCCACCAAGTATAGCCACTGTCTGCCACAGTGGGTTTTGATGGGTTTCAGCCTAATAGCTCCATCCCATTGTGGTGGTATGAATAAGAATGGCCTCTCTAGGCTCATATATTTGAATGCTTGGTCACCAGGAAGTAGTACTTATTCCGGTGGAAGCTCCACCTCAGCCCCTGGCACCCTGCATCCATGTAGCTGGAGTTTTCTCCAGTCCTGCCTGGCCCACAGTCAGGACCAATCTCTCTCACCCCCCAGTCTCGAAGCCACTTAGACCCAACCGAGTAAACACACAGAGACTTATATTGCTTACAAACTGTATGGCCGCAGCAAGCTTCTTATTATCTAGTTCTTATATCTTAAATTAACCCATATCTATTAGTCTATAAGTTGCCACGTGGCTCATGGCTTTCTGGTACCTTACATCTCGCTTTTCATGGTGGCGGCTGGCATCGTCTCTCTGACTCAGCCTTCCACTTCCCAGAAATCTCCTCTCTCCTTCGTCCCACCTATACTTCCTGCCAGGCTACTGGCCAATCAGCGTTTTATTTATCAATCAATCATCCACAGCACTTCCTCTTTTTCTTTTTTTCAAAAAGGAAGATTTTAACTTTAACAAAGAGTCTGGAATGTTCTGGTGGAAGATCTACCTCAACTCCCCTCCCCCATCTCTTTTCCCAAACCCATCCCCTCAAAGCCCGCCAAACACGGCTCCTCCCCCAGAGAGGCTCAAGACCACTCCCATAGAGTATTTAAACTACACCCCAGAAAACAGACACGTGGTTTTTCTGTCTTTTGTCCCTGTCTCCTCTCTGGGGGGCTGAAGAATCACCCGGGAATGCTTTACTCACTAAACTGGAGCTTTTCTAATTCCATCTGATTTGGTCTGATTTGTATTGCTGCATCAGAGGAGAGGCTTATGGGGTGCAAATACTTTTCAGTACTATTTGAAAGGATTAGGGGGCATGGCCTTGTTGGAGGAAATAGGTCACTGAGGGTGGGCTTTGAGATCTCAAAAGCTCATGCCAAGCCCAGAGTCTTTCTCTTCCTGCTGCCTGCAGACTCGTACAGAATTCTCAGCTACTTCTCCAGCACCATGTCTGCCTGCATGTCACCATGCTTCCTGCCATACTGACAATGGACTAAACCTCTGAAACTCTAAGCAAGCCCCAATTAAATGTTTTTTCTTTATAAGAGTTGTCATGGTGTCTCTTCACAGCAATAGAACACTGGGGCTATAGGGAGCTCAACAACGTGTGTAGGACATCAGTCTGGTTGTTGTTCAGGCCTAACCCCTCTGGGCATTCTTTCTGGGTCTTTTACACCATAATGGAAGGGCCCATTTGACCTCTTGCTCACCCTCTACATCAGTCTCAATCTGTGGACCCCACCTCCCACACAACCAAGCCACAACCTTTACTCTTGGGCTGGATTTGGGTTTTTGTCAGTGTATCTTGCTGTCCCCTGGCACCCCTTTCTAGCTCCAGTTCTTTCTGTAGTAATCTATTAGATCATGAGGAGTGGCTGTCTTCGGGTGGGTGGCTCCTCTGGTCCACACAGTAGAGGCTTTGCCACACTTCAGCCACCATTTGTTTTGTTTTGTGTTTTTCCTCTCATTTTCCCGTGACCAATTTATTAGCTGCCTCCATCATGGCTAGCACACTCTCAGGCACTCTTAGGGCATCGCAATAGTCACACATTGGTCCCCACCACTCACACAGGTCACCCAAAACCACACAGTCATCTTAGGTTTGCCTGGAATTTTTCCAACAGAAGCTCCATGCAGACTGAGTCTGCCAGCTTGCTTTATACCAGCTGTTCTGACAACCCAACATCTCAAAAGCCTCGGGGCACTCTCTAGTCAGAGGACATTTTGTTACTCATCCAATCTTCAGAGGCCACCAGCTGGGGGACGCCTACAAGTAGCAGTGTTTATACCTATATAGGACAAAGAAACGCAGGGTCCTAATGCTCAAGCGATGTTAAATAGCTTCTATTGAGTACATTCCACATATCTCTCAGACCTACCCTCTTTCTTTGCCCCACCATGTTCAGAGGGAAATGGCCAGTAACCATGCTTCCACATCAGTACTTACAGTCTACAGAATACCTGCCAAGGACAAGGTCCATATGACGACCACAAACATTGACCCTGGAGTCTTTCCCACACAGTCTAAAGCCAAGACTCTAGAGATGACAGCAATTCACTGTGGTTCAGATGGCTATCACAACAAAACCTCAAGCCAGGTGGTACAATGTATAATTCCAGCTCCTTGAGAGACTGAGGCAGGAGGATTGAAAGTTCTAGGCAAGTCTTGGCTACAGAGTGAGTTCAAGACCAGTCTAGACAACTTGGTGAGATCCTGTCTTGAAATAAAAAATAAAAAGAGGGCTGGCACAGGAAGGGGGTGGTAAGATGGCTCATAGGATATAGACACTTGTATGCACCATACACATACCACACACATACCACCATACACATACCACACACATACCACCATACACATACCACACACATACAAGCACTCTTACCCACTCAACTATCTCCTCAGTTCCCAGGCTCGTCTCCTATCTGTTACATAGCTGATGCTGGCCTTGAACTCCTGAATTCCTGGTCTTCCTACCTTTACATCCCTATTTTTTTCTTTCTTTTTTTTTTTTTTACATTTTATTTGTGCGGGAATATATGTGTGTGGTAGTTTGTAAGAAAATGTCCCCCAAAGGGAGTGGTACTATTAGGAGGTGTGGCTTTATTGGAGTGGGTGTGGCCTTGTTGGAGGAAGGGCATCACTGTGGAAGCAAGCTTTGAGGTCTCATATATGCTCAAGCCATACCCAATGAGTCAGTCCACTTCCTGTTGCCTTCTGATCAAGATGTAGCCAGCACCATGTCTGCCTGCATGCCACCATGCTCCCCACCATGATGATAATGGACTGAACATCTGAAACTGTAAGCCACCACCTCAATTAAATGCTTTTATTTATAAGAGTTGCTATGGTTGTGGTGTCTCTTTATGACAGTAGAAACCCTTAAGACAGTGAGCTATACATGCTCACATGCTACAGCATATATGTGGAGGTCAGAGGACTACTTGCAGGGCTTGGTTCTTGCCTTCCATCATGTGAACTCTGGGGATCTATCTTAAGTCATCAGGCTTGGTGACAAGCACCTTTAACAGCTGAGCCATCTAAATGGCCCATCTTTGAGATAGAGCATCAATAAGTTACCTAGGCTGGCTTTGAACTCTCTTCTCTCTGCAGTCCAGTCAGGCCTTAACTTTGTGATCTCCCTACTTCAACTTCCCAAGTAGTGGGATTTCAGGCCTGTACCAAAAAGCCTGGCGCATCTCTAAGTTCTTTTTTTCTTTTTCTTTTTTAATGCATGTTAGTGTTTTGCCTGCATGTATGTCTGTGTACCACATGCATGCCTGGTGTTCATGGAGACCAAAAGAGGGAGTTAGATTTTCTGGGGCTGGATTACAGGTGATTGTAGCCACCTGTTGTGAGTGCTAGGCACTGGCTCTTGTCCTCTACAGTCATTAATTCTCTAGCTCTTGATCTTGGAGATCCTAACGGATACATCTACAGCACAACCCCTACACCTAACCCTACGCAGAAGAGGGGGCAGGAAGACTCGAAGACCAAGAAGTCTGCTGCAAGAGTGTGTCTTCTAGATATGACAGGGAAGCTATACCCATAAAATCTCAGTAATACGGCTGCTTAAACAAGACCTGAGCAATGACAATACCCGTTAACATGCCCGCTTGCCTGGATTTTTATGAGGGGCTGGACATCCAAAGTCAGAGCCTCATGTTTGCACTGGAAGCTTTTTACCAGCTCAGCCTTCTCCCCAGCCTCTGTTTCTTCTAAGACAGTGTTCTGCTATGTGACTCCGGCTCACCTTGAACTCATTATGTAGTCTTGTCTGGCCTGGAATTTGTGATCCTCCAGCCTCCACTCAGCACGTGCTGAGATTGTGAGTGTTTATGTCTATGTTCAGTTTAAGCCTCTCTGAAAAAGTGAAAGGTTATAGAACAGGAAGAGAAGTCAGAGTATTTAGTCTCTTTTTGAGAGCAAGGGAACTTTCTTCAAAGTCTCTTTCATGGTTTGAATGTCTGTGTGTCTTCTAAAATATGTGCTGAACCTTAATTCCCCATGCAACAGTACAGAGAGGTGGGCCCGGAGGAGTGGTGAGGCCACAGGGCTCCACCCACATGGATAGGACCAGAGTCTTATAAAGGACTAGAGGAGACTAGCTGCCCTCCTGTCTTTCCATACCTTCTACCCTGTAAGAACAATGTTCTTCCCGTTTGCAAGAGGCAGTGACAGGTGCCATCTTGGAAGCACAGATTAAGTCTTGATCAGATACAAAGCTGTTAATGCCTTCATCTTGGACTCCATAACTTTGAACCATAAACACATGAATTCATAAATGACTCACTCTAAGGTATTTTGTTATAGCATCGAGAACACCTAGACAGTCTCCCTTCCCAACCTTTGTTCAAATTTCATTAACTCATACATGCCAAATCTTTATTTATTTATTTCACAATGTAGCCTGGCCTGGCCTTGAATTTGCTGCATTTTTTCCCACCTCAACCTCCAGAGTACTAGGATTACAGTTGTGAGTCATCATGGTCATGCGCAGCACATACCAACTCTTTTTATTTATTTCTCTTTTCAGACAGGGTCTCACTATGTGGAACTCACTCTGTAGCCCAGGCTGGCTTCAAACTCACAGAAATCTGCCTGCCTCTGCCTCCCGAGTGCTGAGATTAAAGGTGTGTGTCAACAAATCAGGCATGGTGGTGTGTGTCTTTAATCCCAGCACTCAGGAGGCAGAAACAGTCGGATTTCTGTGAGTTTGAGGACATCCTAGTATACAAAATGAGTTCCAGGACAGCCAGAGCTGTTACATAGAGAAATCCTGTCTCAGGAAAAAAAAAAAAAAAAGTGTGTATCACCACAGCAGGCCACATACCAACTGTAAAGGCAACCTCTGGAAAGTCTAGCCAAATCACCCACGATTTATCCTTTGAGCGGCGTAGGATGAAGCAACTTTCCCAAGCCTTTAGGATGAGTGAGATAATCAAGTAAAGACTTCTACAGCAAGGAATAAACAAAGTATGGACTGGTATTTAACCCAGCAACAACAGATGGTGACTGCCTCCCAGCCAAGATCGCCAGAGCATTACAAATGACTGGCATGCAGCCCCTATTGAGGAAGAGAAGCAGTGTGTGAGTCATGATACATGATGTTGCCAGGCTCTAAGGGCACTTTTAGGGAAGGCAAAGGACTGGAAGCTTTGATCTTCACGTTTCCAAGAAGACTGGGCTGGACGTATTGGAGGCCTGCAGGTTTAGAGCATGGTCCTTAGACTGCTGTAATGGAAGCTACTAGAAAAAGAACAACGTATAGAGCCCACTCTGAGCTCAGGAAACCTTCTCATATTTGTCTAAATATAGTTTTTATTAATCATTTGGAATTTGCACATGTGCATACAATGTATTTTGATCGAGTCACCCCCATACTCCTCTCCACCACTCCCTTCAGATCCACTCTCCATCCCCTCACCCCATCTCTCTCTCTCTTTTTTTAATAGCTCACAAAATCCAGTTTTTGCTCCTCGTATACTCCTGGGTGCTGGGGTCATCAAATGGAGCATGGTTGACAGACCGGAGGCCACACTCACTCTTGAAGAAAACTGACTTTCCCTCCCCAGAAGCTGTCAACTGTCAATGGCTCCTCAGCTAGAGCTCACGAGCTCCTCCTCACTCCACGTGGTAATGTGGACTGGCAACCACAGAGCTGCTGTGAGTACATGGAGGCAGTCGTCCTGCTGCGCTCGAAGACACTGCTTCACTCCGGTCCTTCCCACCCTCTGGCTCTTACATTCTTTCTGACCCCTCTTCTGTGATGGCCCCTGAACCTCGGAGGATTGTATGTGTGATACAGATGTCCCATTTGTCACTGAGCATCCCACAGAAACTTATTTGTAGCTAGAGAGTTTTCTCTCCAGGTCCCGCCAAGCCCCAGCAGTCCTGCATCCCACTTATAAAATAAACACACAGATGCTTATATTATTTAAACTGTTTGGCCTGATGGCTCAGGCTTCTTGTTCGCTGTTCTTATATCTTAAATTAACTTGTATCTATTAGTCTATAAGTTGCCACGTGGCTCATGGCTTACCGGTACCTTACATCTCGCTTGCCATGGCGGTGGCTGGCAGTGTCTCTGTGACTCAGCCTTCCACTTCCCAGAATTCTTCTCTCTGCTTCTCTTGCCTATATTTCCTGCCTGTCTACTGGCCAATCAGTGTTTTATTTATTAACCAATCAGAGCAACACATTTAACATACAGAACATCACACAGCACTTATTCTCTGCACTTTGACCCCTTGTGAGTTTCTTCAACTAACCACCATCCACCGTTTCTTCTATGAAGAAACCTGAGAGCTGCACTAATCTGTGGGTGTAGATACACACAGTGAGGTGGCAGTTTACAACTATATCCCTTTAGCAAATTAACAGTAGTTAGGTTCACCCCTGCAGCCTACGAGTTCCCCAACCATGGGTTCTTAGCCGTATTACAGTACCAGGACTGTGTTTCCTTCTGTGGAATGGGCCTTCCATCCTCCTGGAAAGCACTTGTTATTATTCCCCATAACATTTACCCCATGTTGTGCACACAGGCATATCTTGCCACACCTGAGTCATGACCACAGCTCACATGGTTTACAGATGGGTAAACACTGATGACGTTTCTCCCATAGCAGTCTGCACAGTGTCTCCCAGTACTGTATGAGGAGGCAGCAGAGAGGACAACTCCAGGTGAGCACCAACTTGACTTCCTCGGGTTCTCTGACCAAAGCCTCTAGAAGGTCTTACTATCATGTTCTGATGGACAACAGAGAACAGTGCTGATGGACGACTGTTTGAGGTTTCTCTGGAACACCCCAATTCCCTTAGTTCTTGAAGTTCTTGCTATTGGAGTTTCCCCTGGTACCGAGGGTTGACCTCTGTCCTTATACAAGTCAGGCAAACACTCTACCACTGAGCTCCACGCCCAGCCTTCTCAGTTTTTAAACATCTCCTTACATTTTCACAGTGAACCAATTTAGAAACACTTTTTAAACATCTAGAAAATTTCATTTATAGTTGCTTTATTAAGAATATGATCCAGCCTTTAATCCCAGCACTTGGGAGGCAGAGCCAGGTGGATCTCTGTGAGTTCCTGGCCAGCCTGGTCTACAGAGCAAGATCCAGGACAGGAACCAAAACTACATGGAGAAAGCCTGTCTCAAAAATAAATAAACAAACAAACAAATAAATAAATAAATAAATCTGATTCAATCTCTGAGTTTGAGGCCAGCCTGGTCTACAGAGAAAGTTCTAGGCCAGCCAGAGCTACACAGAAAAAAACACCTAGCTCAAAAAAAAAAAAAATTGACTGATCCAATCCAAGGTATGCATCCTTTTAAAAACAGCTCTAGTGAATTATAATTGACACACAATAAACTGAACAAGAGGCTGGCAGACGGCTCAGTGGGTGAATCCCCTAGATCATGTGGGTGGAGGAAGACAACACACCCTGGCAAGTTGCTCTCCAATTCCCACACAAATGCACACTGCTGGTGGCCATGTCAGAGGAAACAGCAAGTGGCAATTGACATTCACGGTGTCAGCCCACCAGGAGGCGACCCCCTGATGGATGAATCTTACCCTGAGCCCACAGACACCAGAATGTCTTTCGCTTCTGTTGGGTCTTTACCTGTTAGGTAGATGATCAAAGATGGTTAATTCCTTGTACCTGTTTCTGCCCTCAGTCTCCTGATATAAAAAACTATTGATGGATGGATATGTACCCTAACGATCTAAAGTACAGCTGACTGTTTGTTTTTTAATATATAAAAGTTTAGGTTTGTGATTCCTTTAAGATTTCTTATAAGATTAACTTTCAAGATAAATAGTAAAATGATTGACTCTTTCTTTGTAACTGCAATATGCAGCCTGCCAACAAAAGAGTTGGATGTGAACAAATACATGTTTTTACCTGTACTCTGTAGGAATTTAGCAGAATCACTGTGTAGGGTAGATATTAGAATGAACAGCTGTTTTTAGAAGTGCCTTGACCTTGAAGAATCCTTGTGGAAAACAATGATTGCTTTGCTGAAGGGGCTTTGCAGCCATCTCATAACTTTGGTCACAAGATGCCTCAGGCACCCCTGAGGCTCTTGTGTTATTGTGTGTTGCACATAATACATAATGAAGGACTAGAGTCACGGGGGCATGTGATGCTGTCCTCCAGTAAGACATGTAAATTAAGATTAGGGACCTTGGGATGAGGAAATACTCTGTGTAACACCCAATAAATACGCCTTTGTACGGCTGTTTGGGGTCCAGTTCAGTTCAGTCAGTCCATCAGAAAAGACTGGACCTTCCTACTGTCACATAAGCCTTAAAATTTCATCTTGGAGTACCTTCTTTTTTCAACTGATAATGAAAGAACATAAAAAAAAAAGAGAGAATAAAAAAGGAAACCTTCAAGAGAGAGTGTGAGTGTCTTTTTCCCTAAACCCCTCAAGATAGAAAAGTCTAGTACCCACTGGCACTGTGGACTTCCTTTGAGCCCTGTGCTGCTTGGAGGATGGTCCCCCAGGCAGTGATTGCGCACACACAAATAAATAAAATTTGAAAACTTTACCAGCCATCAACTGAAGAATTTCAAGTATACGATTTGGTAATTTGGACATATGTGTACATATCATCACAGAGAAGATGATGATCATATTTAGTACCCTTTATCCTCCCTTATGGACTTACTGATTCTTCCTGTTCCCCACAAAACACTGGTTTACATTCCACCAACACAGTTTAGTCTGCATTTACTAGAATTTTGTATAATTTGAGTCATATAATACATGGTGTTTGTCTGGCTTCTGGCCTCCTTTGTTTTGACAAGGTCTCACTGTGGAGTGCCATCTGGCCTCAAACCCATGCTCCCCCACCTCTACCTCTTAAGAGCTGGGATTCTAGGTATGTACATCATGTCCGAACTTTATATCATTTTAGTGAAAATTTAACCAAAGTCCACAGCCAGTGGTCTGATTGATTCCAACAAGTCAGGTTTGGCCACTTGGCCCCAATAAAGCAAACAAAAGTAATGTTGGCAGAAGAGACTTTCAGTCGGCATGATTGAATGTTTCCATCATCTTTGGGACATTGACTTGAGCTTTAGGTTTAAGTAGAAAATTGAGGCAGGAGGCCAAAGGTTTGCACGATGAAGCAGTCTTGATCAAGCTGTGTTCTGGCTGGCTGGGATCTCAGTTCCTGTTTTGGAAGGTGGCTCCAAGTAGTTCTTGTAGCCTAAGGGGACCATCCAGTTTCCATGAGAAGATTGTATTTATGAGACAGCCAAAACTTCTGTCTTGGTCCCATTCCTAAAGTGATTGGGTCATGGATGATCTGTTTGTGAGGCTCTGATGTTTGTGCAGTCTTAGGTGATCTGTGGGTCTAGGGCTGTGACTCGAGGTGAATTTTCAAGGCTTTAGGAAAGGTTGTGAGGGGTGACAGTAAGATGCTTAAGTACTTTTATCTTTACACCTTCAAGCGGTAGATGAATGTAGAGCGCATCAAGCTGGAATCACCAGCTTTCAGGCACCCCCCCCCCCCTCAAGTGGTTAACACACCTACACAGAGTTAAGCAGGCATCTAACTCAAAGCGACTGAGACAAGGCAGAGATGCCCGCTGTTATCTCTGTGGTTACCCTGCCGGGCCAAGTAAGAGGCCCCTGCTTTTTAGCAGAGGCAGCTTCTGAATTTGTGTTATAAAATGTCAATTTATCTCATTTTTATTGGACAATTTTAATTTTTTTTCTGTTTTAATTTTTTGAGACAGGGTTTCTCTATGTCATCCTGGCTGTCCTGGAACTCACTCTGTAGACCAGGCTGGCCTCAAACCCAGAGATCCACCTGCCTCTAACTCCTGAGTGCTGGGATTAAAGGCGTGCGCCACCACCGCACAGCTATAAATGCTTTCTTAATGTCCTTGTCTACTGTTCTATCATTTCTGTCCTTTCCCAATCTGTCTCTGTTGATTTATTTCATCATTAACATGTCATATTTTCCCACTTTTTTTGTATCTGTCATAACTTTCAGCTAGACACCAGACACTATAACTTTGTATTTCTCTGGAGGTTTGAGTTTTGGTTACTTTTTTTTTTTTTTTTTTTTTGTATGTGTTCGTCTATATGTATATTTTTAGACCACGTGAATTCTGGTGCCCTTGAAAGTCAGAAGAGGGCATCAGATTTCCAGGAACTGGAGTTAGTGATGGTTGTGAGCTGCCTTGTGGGTACTTAGAACTGACCCCAGGTCCTCTGCAAGAGCAGTGAATACTTTAACTACTGAACCATCTCTTCAGGGCCTGTAGAGCTTTTTGTTTTATTTTTGAATTCATTTTGTTTTGTGTTTTGGTCTTGTATTTCGTTTAGTAACTACAGGCTAGGCTGCACTGGGCAACTCCCTTTGGAAATGTATCACTTGTTTTTCTCGCCGTGGTGACTGAATACCCGAGAGAAGCAGCTTTCTCTTGGTTCACTGTTCACAGTGTCTCCTGTTATGACAGGAAGGCCACTGTAACCCAACTCAATGAGTTTGTGTCTTGGTGACTGTGAAGCCAAGGTATGTTCAGCCAAGACACAAAGGCAGAGAAAGACTCCTCACCTGTACTAGGTGCTGTGTGACTAGATTTTACCTGGGGAGACACAGCATATGCCTTCTCACCCCAGAAGGGACACCCATGACAGACCAAAGAAAAGATACCACCAAAGCCCAACTTGGTGAACCAATGAGTTTTATTGGGTTTACTTACAGGAGTGGGGGTGAGGGATGTGGAGGTTTGAAAGAAAATGGCCCCCATAGGTGTGACTTTGTTGGAGTAGGTATGTCACTATGAAGGTGGGCCTTGAGGTCTCCTTTGCTCAAGCTACACCCAGTGACACAGTTCACTTCCTGTTGCCTGCAGATCAAGATGTGGAACTCTCAGCTCCTTCTCCAGCACCATGTCTGCCTGCATGCTGCCATGCTTCCCACCATGATGATAATGGACTAAACCTCTGAAACTGTAAGCCATCCCCAATGAAATGTTTTCCTTTATAAGAGTTGCCATGGTCATGGTATCTCTTCACAGCAATAGAAACCATCACTAAGACAGAAGTTGGTACCAGGGACTGGGGTATTGCTGTGATAGGCCTGACTGGCACAGCCATACCTTGTAGATGTAACCAACCTTCTTATTAAATAAAAAACACAGAACCAATGCAAAGAAAAAAGCCAAGAGGTCAGAGCTAAGAGCTAAAACCTTACCCTTCCTCCTGCAGTGGTCCTACCTCTCCGAACTCACTACCCCCGTGTTAATGTCTTTATATAGTGTTCCTGTTCTGCCTTCTCATTGGTTGTAAACCCAACCACATGACCGCCTCGTCACGGCCTGTCTGTATAGGCCTCCAGGTTTTCCTTGCTTGGTATTGAGATTAAAGGCATGTGTGTCCAATAATGGCTGTATCCCTGAACACACAGAGACTTACCTAGCTCTGCATACCAAGTGCTGGGATTACAAGTGTACGCCACCACTGCCCTGCTTTCCTATGGCTTGCTAATAGCTCTGACCCCCGGGCAACTTTATTTATTAACATACAAATAACATTTTAATACAAATAAAATATCACCATATTTCCCCTTTTCTATTTTAATAAAAAGGAAAAAAGAAAAAGCTTATAACGAACATAAGAAAAACTATATACAAAAGTACAATAACTATATACAATATATACAAGTAATAAATACCTAAACAATGTCTAGTTCATTTGTATTTGACAAATTCAGAGAAAATAATTCCATTATCTATTCTATTGTATCTAATTCACTTTCTATCCTAATTAATTGTCAACTATAACTAACTAATCTTCAACTCCCTCAGAGACCCAAGAAGGAAATAGTATTAGCTAACAAAAAAAAATAAAAATAAAAACAGGAAGTATATGCAAGCAACTTCCAAAAACTTGTGAGTTGACAGAAACAGCCAGCTGCCTGGACAATCATCTGAGGTTTCTCCGCAGTGTTGGGGCATCATCTTCAGCCTATAGGCTTAGCGTATCTGACAGACTCATTTGTGAAGTAGAATGTACACAAGGTCAACAGTTCAACCTCACATTGGGTGAGAGCAGTCTATATACCAGAAATACCTGAATTCCACTAGTGTCATGTCATGATTCAGGATTTTAAATTCTGGAAATTGTTGATGTTTTTTGAATTCAGCTGTCCATTCTTCTTGGCTATGTGTGTATGTGGCTTCATTTCAGCATCCCGTTCTTCTCTACATCCCTCTATTAAATGCCATTCTTCTGTTGAGAGGTGTGAGCTTAATTACTCTTCAAGAATAACTGTTTCAGCTACCTCCCCATTGCACATCAGAAGCCATCGGCCCACTGCCTGTTCAGCTGCCTTCGAAGAAAAGGGTACTGTACCTTTCCCAGATTGCGAAGGCCACTTCAGGGATGGTGCTATATTGTCCTGGCCTCAGAAGATGCCTTTTGATAAAGCCATAACCACACTTGTTTTCACAAGAATCAGTAGTCCTTTGTTTCGTGTCCTGTCTGTCCTGTTTGTCAGCAGTTGATTCGAGGATACTTCGTTGTCCAGTGGCTAACTTTTGCTACAATGAAAGTTAACTCGAAGTTATCTTTATCCTGAAAGAAAAATTTTAGGTTAATTGTCAAATTATAGGAAAGGTAACTATATCCTTCGTTATCCAGTCTGTGTATAATGCCAAAGTTCAGGGTTTATCTCAAATCCTTATTCAAGTAGTCTTTGAGACTGGATCATCTCAGCTACCCCTCTCAAATTTTTCAATTTTTCAATGCCCATATTTTCTCTGAAGTAGATTGGTACTGTCAGGAGGCGACATGTCTCATAGTCATAACAAAAAAGAAAAATTTTCTAAGTTATTAAAACATTTTAAATGCCATATTCTGTAGATCTCTGAAGGGTTTGAAGATAACCTGTCTATCTAAAATATATCTACTCAATCTTGAAAACATACCTAATATAACTACAAGTTCTATTATAATGTCTAACTACTAACTTTCATTTCTTTATATTCTAATAGTTGGTAATAACAACATTCAAAGATTAGAAAATTGCATTACATTGTTAAATGAATGGTACAATTAGAAATATACATATAGCATTTTCTAACAATATCAATTTCAATATATATAATTTGTATACAATATAAAACAATCCAATCCAATGTAAAGTATTTACATTTTTTTCTTTCTTTCTTTCTCTTTTTTTTTTAAAATAAGAACCTTAAATCTAATCTCCTTTGCTTAGCCCTTTTCCTCACCCTTTACAACAACTTGTAACCAACCCCCCTAATCAATGAAAATTATCCCAGACCCAAAACCCATTAAAAGACCTAAAAGACCAAAAAAACCAATCACCCCACACCACCTCTTTAGGAATGTGGGCGTCGTATTCTTGAAATTGCTTCCTGCTGGGTATGGGCGAAGTTATCTTTATCCTGAAAGAAAAATTTTAGGTTAATTGTCAAATTATAGGAAAGGTAACTATATCCTTCGTTATCCAGTCTGTGTATAATGCCAAAGTTCAGGGTTTATCTCAAATCCTTATTCAAGTAGTCTTTGAGACTGGATCATCTCAGCTACCCCTCTCAAAATTGCTCTGAGCAATTTGTAGTTCGAAGCTGATCTGTAGATGATGTTTGTCAGCTTAGTGATGTTATTATTGTCCACGTGGAATTGTTGTTGTTGTGGGGCCCCATTTTCTTCCTGGAGACTTCAGTTGATGTTAGGCCTGACTGTGATTTCCTGCAAAAAACTGATAAGAGACTCGAACATAAAGACTATATATGCAGCTTTTTAGAATTAGTTAGTACTGTATATGACCATTTATATCTTAACAAAGTTTAAAATGTATATATATCTATATATATTAATCTTGTAAATTTTGGTATAAATTTCATACTTTAAGAAAAGTTTAAAGAATCAGAATAGAATCAAAGAGTTGAGATTAGTAATAGAATAGTCCCTTAATTAATTTGGCTTTTCTCCTGTCCCATAGCAGAAGATGGCTCTTTTCCTCTGGCATGATACAGGGAGTCTGTATTTTCCTTTTAACAGCATGCTTGAGTTTAAAGAAGGAGAGAGCCATTCTCCAACTCCAAAGTCAGCTTTAAATTTTAATTGAACTGGGACTATTAGAAGTTAAATAGTGTTAAATCTTTAAAGAAAAGCAGAAACAAACATTTAGGAAGACATAAAAATTTTTTAGATAACATACCCATACGCCATTTCACTCTGTTTCTTAGGATAGACGATTTGTCCCTTTTCTTCAGTTGTCTCATTTGTCCAGTGTTCTTCAGATTCCTTAACCTTCATTCTCCTAAAAGACAAAAACAAAAACCTTTCCCCAAGGTTTTTTTGGGATGTTCCTTTTTTGGCAAGTTATTATCTGATTAAATGAAAAGGCATATGTTACTGGTGTAAGTTAGTTTAAATTGGATGTTCATGATAGTTGATGAACTATCACCTCCTCTAATTAAGAGGTCTCTCTTGTTCAAATCGAACCTTTATCAATTTTGATGGTACCCACAGCTTATCTTCTCCTGTAGAAATAAAAGCAAAACCTCGTCCCCAATGTAATACATATCCTGGTTTCCATTCTGAGGTCAGCACATCCTTAAAGTATATAGGTTGATTTAATTCTGTAGTTTTTTCTATTATCCAATGTCTCTCTGCAGCTGTTGTTCCTTTCTCATTGGCATTGAGAAAATTCAAAGTTAATAGAGCATTATGTAGTCTATTTCTGGGGGTTTTTGTTACTCCTTTCTGTTTATTTAGCATATCCTTTAGAGTTCTGTTTGATCTTTCTATAACTGCTTGACCTGTAGGATTATGTGGTATACCTGTAATATGGTTTATATTATAATAAGCAAAAAACTGTTTCATTTTAACAGAGACATATGATGGAGCATTATCAGTTTTGATTTGTGCAGGTATACCCATAATGGCCATAACTTCTAGCAAATGAGTGATTACAGAATCAGCTTTTTCAGAACTCAAAGCAGTTGCCCATTGAAATCCTGAATAAGTATCAATAGTGTGGTGTATATATTTCAATTTTCCAAATTCTGCAAAGTGAAACACGTCCATCTGCCAGATTTCATTCCTCTGAGTACCCTTTGGGTTACATCCTGCTGGTAATGGCGTTTGATTGTAGAAGGAACAAGTAGGACATTTCTTTACTATTTCTTTGGCTTGTTGCCAGGTTATGGAAAAATCCTTTTTAAACCTTTACTATTTACATGATGTTTTTTATGAAATTCTGAGGCCTCTAGCACATTTCCTATCAATAATTTATCAATCTTATCATTGCCTTGTGCTAGAGGGCCTGGCAGACCAGTATGGGATCAGATGTGAGTTATATATAAACAATGACTCCTTTTTCTGATTGTATCTTGTAATTGAATAAATAATGAAGTTAATTCTGAAGTATCGTGGATAAATTCTGCAGTCTCAATATGTAATACTACTCTTTCAGCATACTGAGAGTCAGTTACTACATTGAGAGGTTCTGAAAAATCCATTAATACCAACAGAATAGCATACAATTCTGATTTTTGAACTGAATTATAAGGACTTTGAACCACTTTACTTAAATTTTCTGATTTGTAACCTGCCTTTCCTTGTTTGTTGGCATCTGTATAAAATGTACGAACTCCAGATATGGGTTTTTTCCTCACAATTCGAGGCAAGATCCAACCAGCTCTCTTTATAAGATCAATTCTATTGCTTTTGGGATATTTGCTGTTAACTTCTCCCAAAAAATTACTACAAGCTTTTTGCCAAGCTTCATTTTCTATCCATAATTTTTCAATATCCTCCTTAGTTAAAGGTACAACAATTTCTGCTGGGTCTATTCCTGCTAACTGACAAAGTCTCAATTTTCCTTTCCAAATCAAGTCAGAGATTTTTTTCCACATAAGTTTTTAATTTTTTATTTGGTTTATTTGGTAAAAATATCCATTCTAATATAATATCTTCCCTTTGCATTAATATTCCTGTTGGAGAATGCCTAGAAGGTAAAATAACCAAAATGCAATCCAGCTTTGAATCAATACGATCTACATGCCCTTCATGTACTTTCTTTTCTACCAAGGCCAATTCTTTCTCAGCTTCAGGTGATAATTCTCTTGGACTGTTCAAGTCCTTATCACCTTCTAAGGTTTTAAACAAATTATTCAGTTCATCATTTTTTACCCCAACAATAGTTCTTAGATGAGAAATGTCTCCAAATAATCTTTGAAAGTCATTAAGAGTCTGTAGTCTATCTCTCCTAATTTGCACCTTTTGGGGTCTAATTTTTTGAAGTTCTATTTTATATCCTAAATAATTAATAGAATCTCCTCTTTGTATCTTTTCAGGAGCAATTTGTAAACCCCAGCAAGGCAAAATTTTCTTTACTTCTTCAAACATTCTTTCTAAAGTATCTGCATTTGAGTCAGCTAATAAAATATCATCCATATAATGATAAATTATAGATTTAGGAAATTTTTTATGTACCACTTCTAATGGCTGTTTTACAAAATATTGGCACAAAGTTGGGCTATTCAACATTCCCTGTGGGAGAACCCTCCATTGAAATCTTTTAACCGGTTGAGAATTATTATAAGTAGGCACTGTGAAAGCAAATCTTTCTCTGTCTTTTTCTTGTAACGGTATTGAAAAGAAACAGTCTTTTAAATCAATAACTATGAGAGGCCATCCTTTTGGTAACAGAGTAGGCAAAGGAATTCCAGATTGTAAAGAGCCCATTGGCTGAATTACTTTGTTAATTGCTCTAAGGTCTGTTACCATTCTCCATTTACCAGATTTCTTTTTAACAACAAATACAGGAGAATTCCAAGGGCTGGTTGATTCTTCAATATGATGAGCATTTAACTGTTCTTCCACCAGCTCTTGTAAAGCCTGGAGTTTCTCTGTTGTTAAAGGCCATTGCTGAACCCATACAGGCTTATCTGTTGACCATTTTAAAGGTAGAGCTGTTGGTGTTTTTGGAAAATTATCAGTTGTGCCCTGTTCTTGTATGACATGGATGGCTGGTGAGCACTCATTAGAATAATATCTTTTAATATTTCTCTCAGAAACATGTACTAATTTATGATTTGTTTCTGAGATTGGAGGGATATTAATCTGAGTATTCCATTGTTGTAACAAATCTTGACCCCACAGGTTCATAGCTATGTTAGCCATATATGGTTTTAATTTTCCTTTCTGTCCTTCTGGACCTATACATTCAAGCCATCTTGCACTTTGTTTCACTCGAGATAATGTCCCAATTCCTAACAGTTGAACGTTAGGAAGAGGCCAAGTTGGATGCCAAAATTCTGGTGCAATTATGGTAATGTCAGCACCTGTGTCTACCAGACCAGACAACAAAACACCATTTATTTTTATTGTTAGTTTTGGTCTTTGTTCATTAATAGAAGTTTGCCAAAAAATTTTCTTTATGTTTTTTCCTGAATTCCCTATTTTCTCTGTTTCATCATCTCGACTAACATGATTTATTCCTAAAGACATTTGGTTATTTAGTTGCTTTGAGTAGGGGTTTCCTCTACAACTGCAGGAAAGGTTTGAACTGGATTTACTGTGGGGGCCTGCCTGAGGCCCCTCTGGGAGTTTCCCGAAGCTCGAGGCAGAGGATTACCCTGTCTGTCCCTTGTTGATCTACATTCGTTGGTCCAGTGTTTTCCCTTACCACACCTTCTGCATACTCCAGAAGGAAGGGGCATTCTGTTGCCAGTGTTCCTTGAAGAAACATTATTTCTAGGAATGACCTATTTACAATCCCTTTTCAAATGTCCTTGCTTTCCACATCCAAAACATCTAACATTGCTCAAACCTTTTGAAATTGCTTTTCCTACCCACATATCATCATGGTCATAAGCCTCAACATTAACTGTATCTCTAATCCAATCTTCCAAAGGTGCAGATCTTGCCTTTAACGGCCTGATTATTCTTTTGCATGCTGCATTTGCATTCTCAAAGGCCAAAGATTCAATTATTATCTGACTAGCCTCTGAATTCGGGACCATTTTCTGTACTGCTGAAGTCAATCTTTGTAAGAAATCTGTGAAAGATTCTTTTGGGCCCTGTATAACCTTTGTAAATGACTCAGTTTTTTTTCCTGGTTCTTCAACTCTGTCCCATGCATTCAAAGTTGCCGTTCAACATAGAACTAGGGTTTGGACATCATATAAACATTGTGTTTCTACTGAAGCATATTGGCCTTCTCTAATAAGCTGATCCTGACAGACTTGTATTCCGCTATCCCTCCATTGTTTTTCTATATTTTTAGCCTCATTATTGAACCACATTTTCCACTGGAGATGTTGTCCGGGTTCAAGAACAGCCTGTGCCAATTCCCGCCAGTCCTTTGGTATAATCCTATTACAAGTTGACCAGTTGTTTAACATTTGCTTTACATATGGGGAATGCATGCCATAAGATGCTATTGCCTCCTTAAATCTTCGTAAGTCTAACATTTTAATTGGAGCCCAAGTATTTTGTTCATTCTCTTCATCAGGTAGCTGCTGTACTGCTACCGGATAAATTAAGGGTGATTGTGTGAAAACTGGCTTTCTTTCTGTAACCTTATGATCCAGTTTTGAAACAACTTCACTGTTTATTTCTTCTGTCTGAGTTTGAATTTCTCTATAATTCATTTTTACCAGTTTAATAGGTTTTTCTAAGACTGTTATCCTGGCACTTAAATTGACTATCTTTTTAAATAGTAAAATGAGGATAAGAAAAGTAATAAACTGAATAATTCGATCAATATTAACCTTTTCATATAGTTGTTCCATTGTCAGAGTGCCTAAAATTTCAAACAAAGTCCAATTTTCTTCCAATGCACACATAAAGCCCATTTTTTTTTTTAATGTAGAAAAAAAAATTCTCTTTTAAATAGATATGTTAATTGACTTACCAAGTCTGGGTAGAACAGTAGAATCCCAGGGAATTTCAAAACAGCTACCTGGTGTTCGAGGTGTGAATCGAGAGAGAGAGAGAGAGAGAGAGAGAGAGAGAGAGAGAGAGAGAGAGAGAGAGAGAAAGCGTAGCCGCTTGAGCCGAGTCAAGCCTTGGCTTTACGGGTAGGGGCCCTATTCCGCAGGGCAGGCCTGAGTTGTTTGTAGCAGTTGCAAGTAGCTCCAGCTGCAGGTCAGTCAGGCCTGGGCCCGAGCTAGGCAGCCGGGCCGCCCAGGCCGGAAACCAGACCTGCCACCAAGCCAAGCCAAGCGGTTTTTATTTTTTTATTTTTTGGTTTTTTTGAGACAGGGTTTCTCTGTGTAGCTTTGTGCCTTTCCTGGGACTCACTTGGTAGTCCAGGCTGGCCTCGAACTCACAGAGATCCGCCTGGCTCTGCCTCCCGAGTGCTGGGATTAAAGGCGTGCGCCACCACCGCCCGGCCAAGCGGTTTTTAATGGATTCTTGTCACGTTGGGTGCCAATACCTGATGGGAACAACAAAAATCATAAAGGCAGCACAGCTGCTTGACAAAGATCCAGCAAAGCTGAGCCACATGATCACTGCCATTCATTTTTGGTTTTGATCTCTACATGTTGTATGCTTGGGAGACTTTTAATATTTGTACAACTTGGGGATATTGGATTGATGGGAAATTTCTTATGAATCATTTATGCGTTCTCCCAGGACTACTGCTTCTAAGCTTCCCCAGGAAAGTCCTGAACATACTACTACTCCCACTTTTAGGGAGATATCCTTATCACTTGAACGTCTTCCTTATGCTTTGGAGGTTGTAATGTACATAAAGAAGCCAGAGACCTCTTTATGAGACTCTGAGATATTCTTGGAACATCTGTCCTGTAGTTAATCAGGAACAAGATCATCAGAACAAAGTACAAGCCTCTTCCTACTATATGCTCAGTCGATTAGGTAGCACATTCGTCAACAAAGTTAGATTGGCTGGAGTTACCTCTGTCCTACACAGGGTTGTATATTGATGGGGAAAGAATAGTGTGGAAAGATGATAAAAAGAATGAGGTGTCATTCTTAGAAAAGTTAGCTCATGCAGAGCCACTGTGGTGTCATATGACCAAGGAACAAAACAATGCTAGAATTAGATATATAAATAAATCCTATAAATATATAAAATATAACCATTGTATTACACCAGAAATTGAATAATAACTGCAACAGCTTTGGCCTGTTTTTTCTTGGGTCAACTGGCACTCTGACCATTAAGAGTTAATAATACACTGCTCAGGATGTGGCAATATATCATCCCAGGCTGGCTTGGAGATTTTCTTTCTAGCTTCTTTGAAGCCACAAAAGCTGCCAGCCTGAGAACAGGCTGTCATATGCCTTTAGATTCTTAAAAATTGGGTTATGGAGCTGATGAGTGAAAATGACTGTAAAAGATAACTCTGTTCTGTCATGGTATATCTGAAAGACCCCCAGCCTCCCCGCCCAACATAGCTTAGCTCAGCTGTTTTTGAATAAAGCCTGAGAGGTACTGAGGAGTTCAGTTAACGGACATGGGATAAACAGAACATTCATGGTTAACCACCTGGCCTCTGAGCGAGGAACTAAAAGGTCAGAAGAACACCCTGTACCCTAGACAGGAGCTAGGCGTGGCGAGCTCGGGGAGAAACCACGAGCTGACCTGGGTTTGAACCTGGCCTCATTTGAATCATCCAATCAGAACCTGGCCTCATTTGCATCATCCAATCAAAACCCTGTAACCAGGCTTCTTGCTTCTGTACCCGAGCTTCGGCTGCCCCGACCCTATAAAAACCCTCTGCTCCAGCCCGTGAGCGCACCAGTCCCTTGAGCTTCTTGAGAGACTGTGTCGCCCCGGGTACCCGTGTTCCTGAATAAAGCCTCTTGCTGTTTGCATCTGATTCGTGGTTTCGGTGTGTTCCTTGGGCGAGGGTCTCTCCTGAGGGAAGACTGCCTTTAGGGGGTCTTTCATATCAATGGTGACTAAAAGATGAAGTTAAACATGTGTCTGGGAACAAAAAACGATAAGATCTATGTTTTAGAACAACATGAATCTATCCCTGCTTACTAAATTTTTTATAAATAAGGAAGTATTCTGGCTGACAGTCAGTAAAGCTGCAAGATTCTCCAGACCAATGGCCTGACTCAATCCTCCCTCACCTACTCCTTGCCTCCTTTCTGGAACCTGTCAACCACAAGGGCTGTCCCTCGCCACCCCCTCCCCCAGCACTTGGCCATCCTTTAGATTGAAGGAATATGGACCTTGGGACTGTGAATTAGAAAAGCAGTTGAAGTGGGCCGGTGGCACACTGACTTTAATCCCAGTACTCGGGAGGCAGAGACAGGCGGATCTCTGTGAGTTCGAGGCCAGCCTGGTGTACAGAGCAAGATCCAGGACAGGCACCAAAACTACACAGAGAAACCCTGTCTCAAAAAAACAAAACAACAACAACAAAAAAGAAAAGAAAAGAAAAGCAATGGACTGCTTTAAGTGCTGCTTTACAGGCCATCCTACTAGGAGCATGGAAGACAGTGGTGCTGAGTGTGATCTGGTGAACTGTGGGGGCCTGGCTCAAGAGGTTTCAGAGGAGAAGAATTTTAGTATGTTGTCTAGAGGTCATTCTTGCGATATGTAGAACTCTCAGAGTTGGTACCAGGTACTGAGGTATTGCTGTGATAGGCCATGTTTTTGTTTGGAGGAATTTGGACTTTGGTACTTTGGGTTAGGAAGGCAGTGGAATGCTTTAAATACTGCTTAATGGGCCATATTAGTAGGAACATGGAAGGTTTGAACTGTGGGGGCCTAGGTCAAGAAGCTTCAGAGAAGAATATTAATTTGTGACCTAGAGATCATTTTTGTGATATTTTGGTGAAGAATGTGGCTGCTTTTTGCCCTAGTTCTAAGAGTCTGCCTGAGGCTAAATTGAAGAGTTTTGGATTAATCTATTGGCAGAGGAAATCTCAAAACAGACTCTGTTGTGTGTTTACTAGTGTTAACTCTAATGAAAATTTATAAAGAAAAGGAGCAATCTGAGCAAGGAAAAATACAACATGTAGAACAATTTGAGGAGAAAAGAAGCACCCAGAAGTGGAATGGAGCTAAATCCTGTGATTAAGATAAACAGATTAAGAATTAATAAAGGGAGTGGTGACCTCAGGGCAAGATCATACCCAGCCAAGTTTCCAACTTGTGAAAAGGAATTAAAGAAAAGCTTAGGGGCTGGAGAGATGGCTCAGAGGTTAAGAACACTGGCTGCTCTTCCAAAGGTCCTGAGTTCAATTCCCAGCAACCACATGGTGCCTGAAAACCATCTGTAATGAGATCTGATTCCTTCTTTGGGCCTGCAGGGATACTTGCAGGCAGAACACTGTATACATAATAAATACATAAATCTTTAAAAAAAAAAAAAAGAAAGAAAGAAAGAAAGAAAGAAAGAAAGAAAGAAAGAAAAGCTTAGAGCCAGGTGTGGTGGTTCACATCTTTAATCCCAGCACTCCAGAGGCAGAGGCAGGCAGAGCTCTGAGGTTGAAGCCAGCCTGGTCTACAGATCCAATTTCAGGACAGCCAAGCTTAGACAGTGAAGGAAACTGCTGTGGAATAATCCTTCTGTACACTGTGGGAATATATGTGGCTATGATTGGTTTAGTAAACAAGCTGACTGGCCAATAGCTGAACAGGATAAAGTTGGGCGGGAAAGCCAACCTGAGAATGATGGGATGAGGAAGGGCAGAGTCAGAGGAGTTGCCAGCCAAATACAGAGGAAGCAGGAGTTGAGCTTGCTGTACTGAGAAAAGATACCATCATATTGCAGAAGGTAGATAAGAAATATGGGTTAATTTAGTTGTAAGAGCTAGTTAGCAACAAGCCTAAGCTATTGGTTGAGCATTTATAAGTAATCTTAAGTCTCCATGTTGGCTATTTGGAAGCAGGCAGTCAGGACAGAAAAACTTTGCCTACAGGAAACCATTGAAAACAGAAAGCTGGTGAAGATGTAATTGAATGAGGGGGCATGTTCCAGACCCAGCAAGCAGAAGAACTTGGCAACTTTAGCCACATGATTCTGGCTTTAGAGTCAAGGATAGAAGAAGGAAGTTGTGGAATCTGCCTCCGAGACTAAGGAAAGTCACTGAAGCTAGGTATGTGTCAGGGGTATCCCTGAATGGAGGCCTAAAGAAGTCATTGCATGAAGCTGTGAAGTTGAAGCCTGGATTATTTGGAGACGCCAAGATGTTGGAGATGCCAGAGCCATGAGATACCTGCTGAGGAGAGCTACTAACAGGGAGTGGAATCAGCCCAAGAGAAAGAAGTATGTTGCAGCCAACAAAGCTGAACAGAGTTGGAGATCTGAAGAGTGTTTTGACATAAGACATGGAGATGTAGAATTTGGAGTTTGCCCATCTAGTTTTGAACTTGCTTTGTTCCTGTATTTCCTCACTATGCTTCCTTTTGGAATGGTAATGTATATCCTGTGCCAAAATATGTTGGAAGTATGGGATCTGCTTTTTGATTTTGATTTTACAGGAGATACAGCTAAGAGATTGCATGTATCTCAGAAGAAACTTTAGAGTTTTAAATAAGTTTGAGACTGTTAAAGACTATGGGGACTTTTGAGTTAGACTGAATGCATTTTTGCATTATGATATGGCTATAAGCCTTAAGAGGCCAGTGAGTGGAATGTAGTGGTTTGAAAGAAAATGGTTCTCATAGGGAGTGGCACTATTAGGAGGCGTGGCTTTGTTTGAGTGGGTATGGCCTTGTTAGAGGAAGCGTGTCATTATGGAGGTGGGCTTTGAAGACTCCTTTGTTCAAGCTACACTCAGTGTGGTACACAGTTCACTTTCTGTTGCCTGAGGATCAAGATGTAGAACTCTCAGCTCCTTCTCCAGCACCATGTCTGCCTGCACACCACCATGCTTCTTGCCATGACAATAATGGACTAAACCTGTGAGACTGTAAGCTGGTCCCCATTAAATGTTTTCCTTTATAAGAGTTGCCATGGTCATGGTGTCTCTTCACAGCAATAGAAACCTAAGACAGAGGCTGAGGAAGGTTTATCTGTGGCAGTGGGCCTGTGCCATGCTGCTTTCTCTTGGTGCCTCAGGAAGAAGAGAGCATTAGTTTGAACCAGAAGCTGATATCACCTTCATCCCTGCCTCCTGAGACTCACTTTGGCTAGGCAGGTCATCTTCCCAAAGGGTCCAAAACTTAACAAAAGAACACCAGCTGAAGACTTGTAGTTGTCAAACACAGTGTTCTTGTGGGAACACTTTGCATTCAGCCACACGTGCTGTGGGATGTATGGCAAATGTGTTGCTGATTAATCAATAAAACACTGATTGGCAGTTGGCTAGGCAGGAAGTATAGGTGGGGCAAGGAGGAGAATAAAGCTGGGAAGTGGAAGGCTGAGTCAGAGAGACACTGCCAGCCGCCACCATGACAAGCTGCATGTGAAGATCCTGGTAAGCCACGAGCCATGTGGCAAGGGATAGATTTATGGAAATGAGTTAATTTAAACTGTAAGAACAGTTAGCAAGAAGCCTACCACGGCCATACAGTTTGTAACCAATATAAGTCTCTGTGTTTACTTGGTCGGGTCTGAGTGGCTGTGGGACTGGCAGGTGAGAGAGATTTGCCTTGACTGTGGGCCAGGCAGGAAAACTTAAGCTACAAATGGTGTCCAACGTGGTGGCAAGAGTTTCCACCTAAAAACTGAAAAAAAAAAGATTCTAAAACGGAGCTAAAAACAGTTCCTAATTGTCTCTCTCAAATGAGTGGCAGCTGCCGGTTTGAGCTACTGGCGGGTTCCTGGCATGTGCGCTGGGCCTGCAGTATGGCCGGAATGAAGCCTCTGTAAGTGGCACATTAAGTTGCATGGTGGATTTAGCCTTTGCTAGTATAAAACAAAAAAAAAAAAAAGAAGTTTCTGGACTACACGCTGCTTGGATAAAAGCATAGACCCACAATAGCTCCCAGAACGGGTGGTAAAGTACCATGGCCATGTTGGGAAGCTGAGGTGGGCGGAGCCAGCAGCCACAGCTGCTGCAGTTTAAAGCAATAGATTCACAATAAGACAGATTCAGATGTAATAGTTTAAAATGTGTGTAAAAATGTACGTAGGCTTGAAAGAGAAAGAAAAAGGAATATATACAGTTATATAAAGAAATAAATAGTTTTTAAAAATAAAGTCTTTAAAGAGACGGTAAAGGTAGTATAAAAAATAAGCCACGTAAAAATGGATATTATACAGAGAATCTGGATTGTGTTGTCTTTGGGATTTTTAACTGCAGAGAGATATTTGATTGTAAAGGAAGCTGAATTAAACCAATATGCATATTTTAAAGATATCTTGACTTCAAAATTTCGATGTAAGGATATGTTACTTTGGAAAGGAGACTCTACTTTTGTTCCCACAGAAAGCCAGAGGCTATGGATTTGTTCAAGATTAAGATACATCAGGTTTGACCAGCCAAGACCCCCTGAAAGATCTCCGATGACACCATGGCCCAGATGATCCAACATCCAGAATGGTTTGAAGGCATCTGGCTCAGACGATACAGCCTCATGGACTATTCCATATTCTAAAATTTTCTTTGTTTTCCCATAAGATACAGCGCCCCCCTTCCAGCAGGAAGTAGTAAGTGAAGCTACGGCCAAATTCCCAAATTATATGTAATTTTACTTTGTTAAGGTTAAAAACTTCCTTTTTGAAAAAAAAAAGGGAGAAGTGCTATGGGATGTATGGCAAATGTGTTGCTGATTAATCAATAAAACACTGATTGGCCGTTGGCTAGGCAGGAAGTGTAGGCGGGGCAAGGAGGAGAATAAAGCTGGGAAGTGGAAGGCTGAGTCAGAGAGACACTGCCAGCCGCCACCATGACAAGCTGCATGTGAAGATCCTGGTAAGCCACGAGCCATGTGGCAAGGGATAGATTTATGGAAATGAGTTAATTTAAACTGTAAGAACAGTTAGCAAGAAGCCTGCCACGGCCATACAGTTTGTAACCAATATAAGTCTCTGTGTTTACTTGGTCGGGTCGGGTCTGAGTGGCTGTGGGACTGGCAGGTGAGAGAGATTTGCCTTGACTGTGGGCCAGGCAGGAAAACTCTAGCTACACACACGAGAGGGCATTTTTCTACTCTGTTACCAGAAATAGGAGACATTCCCAGCTCTGTGAATTCAACCTGTCTTCCCTTCCCTAGCATTTTAGGGGGAAATACAGATGTGATGAGGAGTCATCTGACCACTGCAGATTGCTAGGGCTCTCGTTCTTTGTGAAGTTCTGTTTCTCTCATTTTCTTGTGAGGATTTTCACCTCACATCCTTTTATGACTTCAGATTTTTCCAGAATTTGAAAACTTTAGTTACCTTCTTCCTAATTTTTATTTCCTCAGTTCTGATATCCATATGCAGACTTTTGTGTAATTAAATTATTTTATTTCTTATGAGTAAACGAGTCAGATTTCTGGGTCATATAGTAAGTGTATTTTACTTTTTAATTCTTGCTTGGATTTTCATTATTTTGTAATTATAGGTGTTTTACTCTGTGTACCATGTGCATGTTGTACCCTTGGAGGCCGGAAGAGGGCACTGGATCCCCTGGGATTGGAGTTACAGATGGTTATGAGCCACAATGTGGGTGCTGAAGATCAAACTTGGTCCTCTGGAAGAGCAGCCAGTGCTCTTAACCACTCAGCCATCTCTCCAGCCCCTGATTTTATGTTATAAGAAACTTCTAAATTGCCTTTCAAGTGGTCATGGTGCAGTTTGGATCCACTCAGCACACTGGCTGCACTCCCGATCAACAATCTCAGTAATATTTAAGGGGTCCAGATCACACACTTGCTTTCTCTCTACCCCTCCACCTTGCTCTTCTATTCTTCAGAGGCATGGTATCATGTAGCCCAGGCTGGCCTCAACTGTAGCCTTGCTATATGGTTAAGGCTGATCAGGAACTTCTGATTCTCCTGCCTCAAGCTCCCAAGAGCCTGTGTTACAGCTGTTTGCCATCCCATCTGGTTTATGGAGTGCTGGGGATCAAACCCAAAACTCTATGCATGTTAGGCAATTACTCTACCTGTTAAGCTACATCCCTAGCTCCCACCCCCATTTTTCTTCTTTTCTTTTCTTCTTTGGAGACAAGGCTTTGTTGAATAGACTGGTGTCTTACTCACTGTTCTATTGCTGTGAAGAGACACTGTGACCAAGGCAACTCTTATAAAAGGAAGCTTTTAATTGGGGGCTTGCTTACAGTTTTCAGAGGTCCATTATCATCATGCCAGGGAGCATGGCGGCATGCAAGCAAGTGCTGGAGCAGCAATTGAGAGGACATCTTGATCCTTAGGCAGAGAGGCAGAAAGACAGAGACTGGGCCTGGCAATGGGCTTCTGAAATCTCAAAGCCAACCTCCAGTGACACACTTCTTCCAACAAAGCCACACCCCTTAATCCTTCTAATCCTATGAAAGAGTTCCACTCCTTGGTGACAAAGCATTCCAATATGTGAGCCTGTGGGGGCCATTCTTATTCCAACCATCACAACTGGGCTATTCTGAAACTCCCTGCACAGACCAGGCTTGCTTAAAAATTGCTTCCCAGCACTTGAGGGACAGTGGCAAGAACTTGAGCAATTGCTTTGACCTTGAGGTCAGCCCGAACTATATAATGAGTTTCAGCTCAGCCTGGGCTACAAAATAAGATCACCACCACCACCACCACCACCACCACCAAAAAAGAAATGTATTTACTGTCATTGCTATAATTTATGTTTTCCTTGACACTAAAATATTTCGGACACTTTAAAACTAGGGTTTTCTCTGTTATCACCACTTCTGCCGAGTTCTTCGCAATGCACTAAATAAGCTTGTTTTTTCTCTTTAGTAAAAAGGGGCAAGGACCAGAAAGATGGTTCAGTGGTTAAGAACACTGACTGTTATTGCAGAGGACCAGGGTTTGATTCCCTAAACTCACATTGTGGCTCACAAGCATCTCTAGCTCCAATCCCATTGATCCAGAGGCTCCAACACCCTCTTCTGACTTCGCTGGGCATTGGGCACACACATGGTGCATAGACAGACACACTGGCAGAACACTCTGCACATAAAATAAGATAAATCTGAAAAGAAGGCGGGGCACTGCAAGATGACTCACTAGGTACAAGATGACTCACTAGGTATAAGATGACTCATTAGGCGACAAGTACCAGCCACCAGGCCTGACAACCTGAGTTTGATTTCTGGGACCCACATAAGGAAGGAGAAAACTGACTCCTGTAACTTGTCCTCTGACCTCCACATGTGTGCCATGACATGAGTGCCCACACATACCTCCTCCTCCTCCTCCTCCTACTACTACTACACACACACAATATGTATAATTTAAAACCCTGTTAGAGACAGGCCACATGTAGCTGACCTCAGACCCACTATAGAACAAGGCCAGCCTTGAACTGCTTCCATCCTTAAAGCTGAGCTTTCAAGTATGCACCATCAAAAAAGCCTGGCTTATTCCTGTTCATTATCTTTTGGGTTGTTACCAATTTTAGGTCATTATGAATAATGTTTCTTGATTGTGGGAATCAAGCATTTGTAGAAACACATGTTTTCATTCCTCTGGGGCTGATAACTAGGCATGAGATTGTCGGGTTACTAGGTAAGTGTATATTTAATTTTCCTTGGTTAAATAGCTATTTGCCCTTTTACCTACTTTCAAATTGGGTCATTTGGAGAGAGAGCAATGTCACGCACGTGCTGAGTATTGAACTCATGGCTTTGAGCATGCTAAACCTACACTCTATCACTGAGCTACACCTCATCCTCCTTGCTTACTGTTGAGCTGTAGCAGTTCATTTTCACTTTCTCTCCTGTTTGTTTTTTTTGTGGTTTTTTTTTTTTTTTTTTTTTTTGGTTTTCTGAGACAGGGTTTCTCTGTGTAGTTTTGGTTCCTGTCTTGAATCTCACTCTGTAGACCAGGCTGGACTGAACTCACAGAGATCCCAAGTGCTGGGATTAAAGGCATACGCCACTGCTGCCCGATGCTTTCTCTCTTTTAAATCAGGGTTTTATTATGCAAACCAGGCTGGCCATGAACCTACAGAAATCCTTCTGATCTGGCCTTTCCAGTGCTGGGATTACAGGCATGCACTGCCACATCCAAGGCCTTTCCAGTGCTGGGATTACAGGCATGCACTGCCACACCCAAGGCCTTTCCTGTGCTGGGATTACAGGCATGCACTGCCACACCCAACTTTAAGAACTCAATCCACATTCTACATAACACTCCATTAACAGATACAAGATGTGCCAATGTTTTCTTTCAGCTTGGGGTTTATATTTCATTTCTTCCTGAAGATCTTTTTAAGTTTTTTTGAGACAGTGTCTTGCTGTGTAGCCAAGGCTGGCCCGAAATTTGTGACAATCCTTCTGCTTCAGCCACGTAAGTGCTGGGATTATAGCTGTGAATCATCACATCTGCTGGATCTCTTTTTGGTTTTTTTTTTGTCATATCTAAAAAATATTTGATCAAAACTAATTTTCCTATTTTTTAGGTGATTTGTTATACTGATTATTTACTTTACATCTGTGGGGTTTTTTGTTTTGTTTTTTGTTTTTTTTTTTTTTTTTTAGCTCATTGCTATACACATGAGAAGGGAACTGTCTACATTTAAAGATTGGTATGAGGCTATTTCTTAGTATATTTATTTATTATTTTGGTATATAGATAAGTTGACCTGATACTATTTGTTTAAAAAAAAAAAAAAAAGACTTTCAGGGCTGAGGAGACGGCTCAGCAGGCAGAAGTCTTTATTGTGTGAGTCTGCTGCCTGTGTGCAATCCTTGGAATCCAGGTAAAGCCAGATGAGTTAGTACTCATCTACAACCACACCATTCCTACAGTGAGATGGCAGGAAGGGGCAGGGGAGTCAGAGAAAGGGTCTAGAGACAACGAAGCTGCATGCATCACATCAACAGACACAGGACGAGAGAGACCCTGCCTCAAAAGCAAGGTGGGAGAAAGAATGGGCTTGTCTTCTGACCTGCACAGTGTCCTGACATACAGGCACTCTCCCCCATTACACACACACACACACACACACACACACACACACACACACACAATTTTAAGGAATTTCTCCTCACTCATTAAATTGCCATTTCCAGCCCCAACCCTCAGAGGAGGAAAAGCTGAAGTGTGGGCATCATGATTTATTGTTATTCTGGCTTCCATTTCCCCTTTTTCGCAAGTTTGTGCTTTAACATACAAGGTTTTTCTGGGCTTGGTGGCACAAGCTTGTCACACCAGCACCGAGAAGGCTGGAACTGGAGGGTCAAAAGTTCAAGGCCAGCTGTGTGGCAATGACACATGCCTTTAATCCCAGCACTCAGGAAACAGAGGCAGGTGGATCTCTGTGAGTTCAAGGCCAGCTCAGGCTACAGAGTGAGTTCCAGGTTAGGCTCCAAAGCTACACCGAGAAACCTTGTCTTGAAAAACCAAAAAAAAAAAAAAAAACCAAAAAAAAAAAAAAAACAAAAACAAAGGAAATTCTAGGCTACCTAAAGAGACACCCTCACACCCTCTCTTATATAGTAATACACATTTTTGGGGGGGGGTGGGGGGGGGTGGGGAGGAGACCAAACCTGGAGCCTCACACATGATAGGCAAGTGCTCTACTACTGAATTATATCTCCAGATGATAGTTTTGCTATTTTATTCAGTATTTGTAAGGAAACTTTTCTCTATTCAGTGAATCTGCCTATTGCTAGATGAAAAACAAGTGGCCATTCTTTTCTTTTTTAAATTTTATACAATTCCTTATTGACTCTGGAAATTTCACATCATGCACTCCAATCCCGCTCACCTTCTAGTCCCTCCATATCCGCTCCACATTCCTACAGCATGTCCACCCCAAATTAATTAAAAACAAACCAAACAAACAAACAAAAAAAAATCCCACCTCAATCCTCCACTTTCCAAAACCTCTTTATTCATCTTTGTGGCTGCAGAGAGTCACTCAGTAAACCCTTTTGTCCAATCAGCTCCACCCACAAAATGTCCATTGCAACGAGGCATTGGTCTGGTTCAAGGCCTCTGGCACACCATCATCACTGGGCTCTCATTGAAATCCCTCTCAGATATCCCATGGTTATCATTCTGCAGGACCAGTCCCTTCCCAATTCCAGCAGGCCACAGATGGGGCAGATGCTAGGGAGGCCAACACAAGGCCAGGATGTGGGTCTGGGTGATAGCTGAGCTGCTTAGTCCGGGCCACTGGGACTGCCCCCTCAAAGCCAGCTCTCCTAGGGCCATGCCATAGGGCCCAGCTCTCCCATGCCTGTAGTGAGGGGTGGGGCCATCTTTCCTGAGTGTAGGGGCTGAGGTTGGGGGTGGAAGGGTCAGTTTTCCCATGGGGGCGGGGCCAGTGAGGTGCAGGGTTGGTTCTGCACAGCCCTCAGATTTCAACACCCATGGTTCCTGTGACCCCCTCTGGTAACACGAGCCATGGTCATCAGCCCAGACCCTGGCTGTTGTTGGGCTATGGACCCAGACATGGCCTAAGGCAGTAGTAGCCCAGGCCCAGATGACGCCATGGACCTATGTGGCTACACGGGCCAACCAGATCAACATGGCCCTGGTGGTGGCACATGGCCATTAGTTTCAAAATGCTTTATGTGTATTTTAATATGGTTTCCAAGAGTTGCTGAGTGTTTTGGTTACTTTTCTTTTGCCATATCAAAACACCATGACCAAGGCAATTTATAGAGGAAAGCACTTAATTTGGGGGTTTTACAGTTTCAGATGGTAACCATGATCATTACTGTGGGGACCATGGCATCAGGCAGGCAGGCATGGCACTGGAGCAGTACCTGAGAGCTTACATCTGTTCTGCAAGCCCAGGGCAGAGAGTTAGGAGGGGAGAAAGAGAGACTGGAAAATCATGTGGACTTATGAAATATCAAAGCTTACCCTAAGTGACATACCTCCTTCATCAAGACCACACTTTTAATCCTTCTCAAATAGTTCCATCAACTAAAGACTAGACATTCAAATATCTGACCTTATGGGGGATATTCTCATCGAAACCATCACAATGAGTACTGAAATAATTATCCCTTTCTAGAGGTTCTAGAATCCACTCTTACACCTAAGATTTTTGTTTTGTTAAACTCTGTATCTTTGCCCATGATTTTGTACATTTCTTGTGTGTGTGTGTGTGTGTGTGTGTGTGTGTGTGTGAATCTGTAACCCAGGGGACTGAAACTCACTATGTAGCCTAGGCTGGCATTTGTTGTGTGACAAAGCTCTTCCTGCAGAAACACAACACGCCCATCTCCTCACCTGAGTAGGATACCAGGACAGAACAAAGTATGGATTTCACCAAAGTCCAACTTGATGAACCAATGAGTTTTATTGGGGTTACTTACAGGGATCTGGGTGAGGTGTTAATTAAAGGAGAAATGACTCACAGTTAAAGAAATGACTCAAAGGCAGCTGTGTCACAAAAGCCTGCCACAGCATGGGCGACAGCTCACAAAGCTGGGAACCAGAAGCTTACTGCACAGCCTGCAGGCAGCTCAACCAGTAGAAGAATGTCCTTTCCAGGTGCCTCAGTTGGTCTAAACCTCTTCCAGGCAGCTGATCTGGTCTCAGAGTCTTTGCAGCTCACTTCCCTTCCTCTGAGAGGGATTCTTAATAGCTTTTATTGTTTACTCTGGCAGGGAAGGGCCTAGTGAATCTGGTCAGTTTCAGGGACTTCCTGAAGCTATTTTGAGTTGTTTACCTTCCTGCTGAGGGAGCTTCCTGCAGGATGCAATGTTTCAATCTCAGAGGAAACTGTTATACAACAGCAGCACCATCTTGGTGAGAGGTTGCTTTGTTTTGTGTTCTTTTATTGTGCCAGGGCACTTGTCAGACTCGCTTTAATTATTTACTTTTGTCTTTCTAAATAAGTTTATTGCATTTTATTTATTTGATTTTGAGACAGGCTTTTGATATGTTGCCCAAGCTTGCCCAGAATTCCATATGGAGCTCAAAATGGCCTTGTGGCTTGTGATCCTCTTGTCTCAGTCTCCTGAGTACAAAGATTACTGGTGAGCGCCTATGAGTGTAACAGCTCTGAAGGGAAAGGCATTCCGGCAGTCAGGAACCAAGGAATACCACACTGCAGGACAAATCTGACACAAGAGATTTATTGGGAAAGACACAAGAGGGCAGCTGCTCTGCTCAGGCAAGAAGCAGCAGAAAGCTGAGTCGGAGGCAGGGTTTATGTAGGGTTTGTTGGGGGTGGAGTTTCTCAGGGTGGAGATGTCCAGGGTGGGGATTGGTGCAATTTTAAATCCTGAACTTGAGGCAAGCCCAGGGATTGGCGAATTTTCAAGCTCATCCAGGGATTGGTGGGTTTTCAAAGCCCAGAAGTGAACTTGGACTTTTACCCTACAGTGCCACCTCACACAACTGGCTTATTTATTGTATTGTAAAAGGAGCTTTCACTGGAAGCAGTGGTAAATGCTTATAATCTGAGCTACTTGGGAGGTTGAGGAAGAAAGATTGCAAAATCAAGGCCAGTTTGGGCTACAGAGCAGGACCATACCTCAAAATAAAAATTTAAAGCCAGGCAGTGGTGGCACATACCTTGAATCCCAGCATTTGGGAGGCAGAAACAAGCAGATCTCTCAATGTGAAGGTAGGCTGGTCTACAGAGTGAGTTCCAGAACACCCAGGGCTACACAGAGAAACCCTGTCTCAAAAAGACAAAATAAAATAAAACTAACAGGATCTAAAAGTCAGCTCAGTGGTAGAGTAGTTGCCTTGCATGTGTGAGGACTTCGGTTCAACTCGTAGTAACTGCAAAAATTATTTTATTGCATTTTTATTTAGTGTGCATGCACATTCGAGTGCATGTACACATTGTGTACACGTGCTTGTGCATGTGTGGAGGACAACATATGTGAGTCACTTTTCTCCTTCCACCAGGGATCAAACTCAGGCCATCAGCCTTGGTGCCTTTACCAGCTGAGCCATCTCACTGGACCATAATATTTTTTCAAGACAGAGTTTCTCTGTGTAGCCATAGCTGTCCTGGATCTTGCTCTGTAGACCAGGCTTGGCACAGCCGTATCTGATGGGAACAGCAGACGTCATAAAGCCAGCAGAGCTGCTTGACAAACATCCAGCAAAACTGAGCCACACAATGGCCACCACGCCACCTTTGGTTTTCATCTCCACCTGTTGCATACTTGGGGGACTTTTAATATTTGTACAATTTGGGGACATCAGATTGATGGGAAATTTCTTATGAATCATTTATGCCTTCTCCCAGGAGTACTGCTTCTAAGCTTCCATAGGAAAGTCCTGAACTTACTGTCCCTCTCACTTTTAGGGAGATATCCTTATCTACTTGAAGGTCTTCCTTATGCCTTGGCAGTTGTGACACATATAAAGAAGCCAGAGGTCTCTTTATGAGGCTTTGACACAATTTTTGAAACATCTGTCTGTCCCTGTACTTGCTCAGGGACAAGATAATCAAAACAAACTTAAAATGGTCAGCAAGATTCAGTGGGCTAGAGGAGTTGGCCACAGTTCTGACTACAAGCCTCTTCCCACTATACACTTAATTATGTGGCATACACAGCAACACAGTTAGACTAGCTGAGGTTGCCTTTGTGCTACACAGAGACTTAAATTGTTGGGCAAAGAATGATGTAAAATGATGATATAAGAATGAGATGTTAGGACCTCCCTTTCTTAGAAAAGTTAGCACATGCAGAGCCACTATGGTGTCATATGACCAAGGCACAACAGAATGCCAGGATTAGACATATAAATAAATTCTATAAATATATAAAGTGTAAACATTGTATTATGCCAGAATTTGAATAATAACTGCAGCAGCTTGGGCCTGAGGATTTTTCCTGGGCACTCTCACCATTATGAGTTAATAATACACTGCTTGGGACATGGCAATCTGTCCGGGCTGGCTTGAAGATTTCGTTTTGGTCTAATGTCCTTGTAGTCACAAAAGCTACTGGCCTGAGAACAGGCTGTCATATGCCTCTGGATTCTTAAAAATTGGGTTACGGGGTTAATGAGTAAAAATAATAACTCTATTTATCAATGATGTCAAAATGAAGGAAAATGATTGGAAATGATAACTCTATCCTATTATGGTTTATCAATGATGACTAAAAGATGAGCAAAAGGAAGTGAAGCACATGTCCAAAACCAAAAATGATATGATCTATGTTTTGGAACATGAATCTATCCCTGCTAACTAAATTCTGTATAAATAAAGAAGCACTCTGGCTGCTAGTCAGGCTGCAAGATTCTCACCACCACCATGGCCTGGCTCACCTCTGTCCCCTGCTAACTCCTCACATCCTCTGCTGGGACCTGTCCACCCTCCGGGATGGCTCCTGGCACAGTCTGCCCTCAAACTCTGGGATCCATCCACCTGCCTCTGCCTCCCAAGTGCTGGGATTAAAGGCATGCACCACCATCATCTGACTCTAGACCATAAATTTTTTTTAAAATAAAAGTAACAAAAATGGAGAGATGGATTAGTTGGCAAAGTGCCTGCCACATCAGCATGAAGACCTGAGTTTGGATCCCCAGCACCCCTGGAAGAGCTGGCACAGCGACAAACATCTGTAACCTCAATATTGACAGAGACAAAAGGATCCCTGAAGCTCATTGGTGAATTCCCAGCATCCACATGGCTGCTCACAACCATCGGCATCTCCAGTCCCGGGGATCTGATGCCCTCTACCGGCCTCAGCAGGCACCAGGCACACACAGGGTGCACATTCATACATGCGGACAAAACTCACATACATAAAATAAAAATAACTTTTTTCTTCCACTTCCACCAGGTTTCGCTACCCTGCTAAGGGAGTCAGGAAACTTAAGCACTGCTGATCAGGCCAAAATCCCTTCTGAGACAATGTGTGGTCTTCTGAAAGACGGTACAATCAAGGATGTCAAAGACAATAAATCAAATGTGTTCACATAGGGCTAAAATGATCTACAACTTTGGGTTTTTGACACTCCCTTATTGTTCCCAAATATAAACAATACCCCTCATACATCCACCTTACAATTTTGTTGACACAAGGAAAAAATCCTTACCCTTTGAACCTTGTTGTGAGTTACACTCTCTGACCAGTAATTTAGAAAGTCTCAGGATCCTGCATAGCTATTGTAAAGATACCTAAGCTCAACTCTCCTTTGAGAAGTACACAACCACACTCAGGTACATCTCGTTTTCTCCGGGGCTCTTTTTCTTAACCACCACGCCTAAAATCTATATTGTAATCTCTTAATAAGTTCCAACTACGCTTCTTCATACTGACTTATCCTGACGTTCTTTCCTGTGGTAAAGACGAGAATCCTGGGTTTGCCTGAGTGGAGGTCCCTGAAGCGAGAGAGAACTTCTCAGGTTGCTGTGGGCAACAGCACGCAGATGTGCCCTCCCTCCCTGACGCTGCCGTCAGCTACACTGGAAAGCCCGTCTTTTGAGCTCACGTGAGGCTTAGGGATAGAGAGGGGGCACGCAGTCTGCGTGACTGCACTGAGATGACTCAGGGCATAGGGCTTATCCAGGTGTGACAACTGAGCCCAAGTGTCCAGAACCAGTGCACACCTGTGAGCCCAGTGCTCTACCTAACAGTGTCGTGGAGGAGAGACAGGGGAGTCCTGGAAGCTTGCAGCCAGCAGCAAGAAACAAAGAGACCCTGTCTCAAAAGGTGAGGATCCACACCAGATGTTGTCCTCTGACCTTCACACAAATGCTGTGACACATATGTGTCCCAATTCACAGCCACACATACACACATCCACACACACACCACACAAACACACACACACACACACACATACACACATAGCACACACACATACACATCACACACACATCACCTACACACACTCACATACATATACATACATACCCACAAACACATCATACACACACACATATCACGCGCAGCACATACACATATACACAGACACATACATACACATAGCACATACACACATACACATACTCATACATTCATCACACACATTACACAAAAACATCACATACACTTATACACACATACATACATTACACACATACATACATACACACATACACAGACACATACATACATATAGCACATACACACACATACACACACTCATACATGCATCATATACATCACATACACTTATACACACATACATACACACATCACACACATACACATCACACACACATACATACACATTGTACACATACACACAAACATATCACACCCATCATACACATGCCAATCTGTCATTTACCCATCGTTGTCTTGACTCCAGGCTCTCCCATCAGGTCACGTGACAAGTTGTCAGACTACATGAAATCTCTTTGAGGAAGACAAGTTCCCTCCTTTGACTGGCACCAGGCTTCAGCCTTTCCTCTTCCCAGCCTGGGACTCCTAGAGCAATTCCAGTTTCTCGGGGTCCATTGTTTCAGCAGTTGGATAGCATAAGGGTGAAGCCCAAGAGTCCCTTTAAAATATTCCTGCCAGCATGCTACAGGGCCTGCCAGGGAAGGAAGGTTCCTGCTTTTAGAAGTGGCCAGCCTGCCTAGGGCCCCTCATACATGTACAACAGTCTGAGGTCTCCGCTTTGGAGCTTCGTGATAAGGGTTCTCTATTCGTTTAAAAAAAAAAATTAAATCAAACTATTTTGGAGCAGTATTTTTGGATTTAAGTATACTACACCAAGTCCAGGCAGCTCCCATAGCCCTCCTAGCCTACACACATGTGTAAGCTCTGACACTCCCTGATTTTTCAACTCTGTGTTCTAGACTTGGCTCTGGACCAGGCCCACCACTGCCTCAAGCACCTGCAGCTCGGTGAAGTGTCCAGACCAGCGTGGGGCAGTAGGGTGGAGGTGGGGTGCTCTTGGATAGAGGTGAGTGAGCTCAGGCAGCCAAGGCCTGCAGGGCACCTCTTGAGAGTGTTCTGGATGGTCAGATTCTTGTCTTAGTTCGCTTTCTGCGGCTGTGACTGACACCATAACCAAAGCCACTGGGGGAGGAAAGCGTTTACGTCATCTTACGCTTTCGCATCACAGGCCATCACCGAGGGAAGTCGGGGCAGGAACTCACAGCAGCAACCTGGAGCAGAGACCTTGGAAGGACATGGCTTACTGACTAGCTCCCTCTGGCTCTTGCTCATCCAGCTTTCTGATACTGCCCAGGACAGCCAGCCCAGGGGTGGCGCCACCCACAGTGAGGGGGGCCCTTCTACACCAATCAACAGTCAAGAGAGTTTCCTACATACACGGCCATTGGCCAATCCCTCGATTGACACTCCCTCGTCCCACGTGACCTTTGTTGTCTCTAGTTGACAGTAAAAGCTAACTAGGACAATTCTGAAGGCGCTAGAGATGTTAGCTAAGAAAACAATGAGAGCAGGAAAGCGCCCCCCGCCCGTGTGTGTGTGTGTGTGTGTGTGTGTGTGTGTGTGTGTGTGTGTGTACTGGCCAGACAGCACGTCACACCCAAGGTCTCTGTCTGACCTTGGACCTTTAGCAAGTGACCTCTCCCAGCTTCAGTCTACTCACTGGGGAAAGTGACTGCTAACAGGACCCACCTCACAGAGTGACAGATGAACTCCAGCGCCATGTGTGAAGTGGAAGATGAGCCTGAACATTTCCAGTCAACGCTGTGCTATATGCAAAGGTGGCGGGGGGTGGGGGGGTGGGGGTGGTGTGAGGGTGGTGGTGGTGTTGGGAATGGGGGGGGGGAGATGGGGAGTGGGCATCTGGAGGATCTGAAAGCAGAGTTCTGAGTAGAGAAGAATGCAGTGGGGAGGAAGCCCCGTGAGGCAACAAGGACTGGGGGCTGTGGAGAGACCAATGAGAGCGTCTTCTCCTCCCATGAACTCAGAGAACCACACAGGACCCAAGGCTCCCTAATACCTCTGGGTACATTAGCAGCACCATGGCTTCCAGGGAATAGGACGTGACTGGCCCTTCTGGCTCAGCTTCAATGGAAGGGTTGTGACTCTTTGGAGACCTTGCTGAAAGAAAAGAAAGCAAGCTGTGGGGCAGCCTGGGATTCGCGGTGGTAGCAAACACATATACATACACAAAACATAAAATACATCTATTTTAAAATAAATACTGAAGTCAAGGGCCAGCAAAGTGGCTTCCTGAGTAAAGGCACCTACTGCTAAGCCTCAGTTCAGTAACGGGGACCCACGTGGTAGAAGGAAAGAACCTTCTGACCTCTGAGTTCCACACAGAGGCCATGGCACACATATGATATACAAATGAAAAGAAAGCAAAAAACAAAAATAAAAAATAAAAGGTTTTTGTAAAAATAATTTTTGTTTTGCCTACATGTATGTATGTGCACCCCAAGTGTGCAGTACACACAAAGGCCAGAAGAGGGCATCAGATCCTCTGGGACTGTAGTTATTAGATGGTTGTGGGCTGCCACGTGGGTGCTGAAGTCAAATCCAGGTGCTCTGCAAGAACAGCAAGTGCTCTTAACCACTGAGCCATCTCTCCAGTTTTTTTTTTAAGTGAAAATGTATTTTTTTTTTTTTTAAGAAATAAGGTGGAGAAAGATAGTGGAAGACTGACTCAGTGTCCTAGTCACTGTTCCATTGCTGTGAAGAGACACTGTGACCACGGCAATCTTTGCGAAAGAAAGCATTTAGTTGCTTACAGTTTCAGAGGTTTAGTCCATTGTCATGGTGGGGAGCACGGTGGCGTGCAGGCAGGTGCTGGAGCAGTAGCTGAGAGTTCTGCATCCTGATCCTTAGACAGAAAGGGAGGGAGGGAGGGAGGGAGAGAGAGAGAGACTGGACCAGGCATGGGCTTTTGAAACCTCAAAGCTCAACCCCAGTGACACTTCCTCCCAAAAGCTCACATCTACTCCAACAAGGCCACACCTCCTAATTCTTCTAATGCTTTCTAATAGGGTTTCCTGGTGACTAAGCATTCAAATCTATGAGCCTATGGGGGTCATTCTTACTAAACCACTACACCTAGTCTTGACCTCTGGCCTCCAAATGTACATACAAGAGAAGACTCTCTCTCTCTCTCTCTCTCTCTCTCTCTCTCTCTCTCTCTCTCTCTCTCTCTGTGTGTGTGAGACACACACACACACACACACACACACACACACACACACACGGAGGGAAGGATTTAGAGAGAGAGACAGGTAAAAGAATACCCTTTCTTAAGTATTCAGCCTTTAATCAGCGATTCCAGAAGCAGCTCCAGAACAGGGCAGCTTTTGTTACTGAAAGCTAACCTCTCTAACCACACCTACGCCGTGTTAAGGAAGGGATTGATGGAGATTTGGAAAGTCCCCAGAGAACCTCTGAATGGCAGTGCTGGCACCATGGCAACCGCCCTTGTGCTCTGAGGGTTGAAACACACTGCCCCACCTCTGGTTTGGGAAGAGGGGCTGAAGGTTTGACTTGACTACACAAGTGGCCAAGAATTTAATCAACATGTTTAGTAGATGAACTGCCATGCAACTCAAGAAGACCAGGTCCTCAGAGTTCAGGCTCTAGCCCTTCCTCCCTTCCTTCCTTCCTTCCTTCCTTCCTTCCTTCCTTCCTTCTTTCCTTCCTTCCTTCCTCCCTCCCTCCCTCCCTTCCTCCCTCCCCTCCTTCCTCCCTTCCTCCCTCCCTTCTTTATTCCTTCCTCCCTTCCCTTTTGTTTCTTTTTTGAGATAGGGTCTTTCAATACAGCCCTGGCTGATCTGGAACTCTCTATGTAGACCAGGCTGGCCTCAAACTCACAGAGATGTGCCTGAGATTAAAGGCATGACCACAATCCTTGGCCATTTCTCTAAGTTTGCTGGATCAGAGTCCTTCTCGGATTTTTTTTTTTCCTTTGAAAGCCAAGTTAAGCCAGTCTCCTGGGCTTAGTTAGGCAAAGAGGAGGAATCAGAGGCAGAAGATGCATAAGTTGGCACTCTGTTTACATTGCATGTCAAAGAGACCGAAAGGGAAGTGGAGACGTTTTCCCTCCTCTGGAAAACCCTGTTCAGTTGCCTTTATTTCTTATAGGCTAGTCAGAGTCATGCCATTTTGTAAAGTTCCTCCATTTTGGTTGAACTGTGACAATTCCAGTAGCTGCAATGATTTGCTTTCTAGAACTAAAGTAACTTGTTCCTCTAGATTCTTGTCTTCCCTGCTCCTCTGACCCCAAATGCCCGCCAGCCAGGAAAGATGTTATCAATCATCTAACATTCTTTAACTGAGCACTTACTGGTTACACCTAGCAACGGCCAGCAGCAAACCAAAAAAAGACATTTCTCAATCTACTTTCCACTCCATCCTTCCTGCGGCTCTTACCCCGGTCTGTAGGCAGCCATGCCATGCTCTCCGCCATGATGATCATGGACTGTCTCTGAAACTGTAAGCAAGCCCCCAATTAAATGCTTTCTTTTATAAAAGTTGCCTTGGTCAGGGTGTCTCTTCGCAGCAATAGAACCGTAGTTTAAGTCGGGCTTTGCTTTGTTTTCTAGAAGCAGTTGACATTGTCACTCTGTAGCCACTCTGGTGGGAAGGAAAATGTTTTAAAGAGAGACACTGACACCCTTCCCTTTGGCTACCAGACTACTGAAACAACAGACCCCAGGAAATTGGAATTGCCCCAGAGTCTGAGGCTGGGAGAAGAGACAGACTTCGGCCAGTGCCATCCAGAGGAAGACTTGCCTTGTCTGAAAGGGGTCGCACAGTCTGGCTGCCTTGTCAGACCACCCCGCAGGGAAGACTGGAGCTGGGTGAACACGGGTAGGACAGCAGCCTGACCAGGACTGCGCAGCTCTGCACACCTGTCACCTGCTACTTAAATCTAAACCAAATGCCAGGTCCAAAGATGGCCGGGGTGGAGTCACCGGACCTGTCTTCCTCAGTGTGCCCACATTCCCCTGCTTTTCACTGGTATGTGTCTCTCTGATTAGCCTATTGGAGATAGATGGATGTCCCCTACCACCATGCTCCTCTCCAGCCCCGGCGAGACAATAAAATCTGCGGTCAGCCTTCCTCGGCTCAGGCCCGGCCTGTGTGAGCACCACCACCCACTCCTCCTCTCCTAAGAGTGAGTGGCCGGGTTTGCTTTATGGTTCTGTTACTAGGCCCAGATCCACAACAACTGCCTAGTTTCCCTGTATCCCAAATAAATTAGAAAACAGACATCACTAACAGAAAATAAGTTTAGGTACAGTTTGGCCAAAGTCGGGAGATACAGATCCCCATTTCTCCCCACCATGCCCCATGGCAGTCTTATAAGTCATGGAAAATCAGGAGACAAAAGCCAGAAGATACATAGATTTCGCTGTGAGTCAGTTGACTAGTTTCTATCCTGGAAAAAGATGACTTGGGTCGTCTCTATCCTCAGCGTGGAGGGGCTGCGTGTTAGACTGCTGGGGTGCAGGACTCCCTTTGAGAACCTCGGATTCTTACCTGGAAAAATGGAGTCAACAATGCTTATCTTTTCTTTTTTTTCTTTTTTTTGGTTTTGGTTTTTCAAGACAGGGTTTCTCTGTGTAGCTTTGCGCCTTTTCCTGGAACTCACTTGGTAGCCCAGGCTGGCCTTGAACTCACAGAGATCCGCCTGGCTCTGCCTCCCGAGTGCTGGGATTAAAGGCGTGCGCCACCACCGCCCGGCTACAATGCTTATCTTGAAGGATGGTTGGGAGGCATGAGCAATCAGTCTGCCACAGGCCAGGTGCCGGATGAGCCTGAGTTCCCTTCCGGCACTTTCTCCCCCTTACCCCCATGATGTCAGTTTCCTCAGGGCACCTCTGCCTCTGCCCCTCCAGGAGAATGGTTTCTCAACAAATTCAAGTGATGGGAAATCCCAAGCCCGGCCTTGACCATGATCTCTCCCAAGTGCGAGAAGTGATCTTGGCCCCACTCTTGACTTGTCCTTGCATGTGCCCATCTGTTTCTGCCCACACTGGCTGATTTAAAGTCTGACATGGCATCTGGGAACCTCTTACTGCTCCCTTGTTGAGCCCACCTAGATGGGAGGCACCTTTGAACTCTCCCTCTTCTAGGAATCTGGAGGGACTAAAGAGATCCTTTGGGCCTCCAGTGCCCAGGAACCTGCTATCTGGGCTAGCAGGTAAAAGGTCACCAGCTAATCTCATCAGATAGCACCACCCTAAGAATAGCCCATTGCAGCAAGGGGTGGCAGGCTCCCAGGTCACACCTGCATCAGCTGTGAGTCTCCCAAAGGCTCAGATTTCCCATTGGCCAGTTGCCCTCACACCCACCTGGTACCAACATTCCTCTGCTATGAGACACTGGCAGTTCTTCCGGCCCAATCCTTTCGTGTCTTTGCTTTGCCCCAGGTGGTAACAAGCATGGCTAGATTATCTGAGACTCTACAGTCCATCATGAAGCTGTCAGTGCACACAACCTTTCAGTCCCTGGGGTCTGACTCCAAGGTTCTTTGTTTCAAACCAACTGCATTTTGGGGTTTGAGGTTGCCCTCCAAACTATAATGTTTTTGTGAAGGAAACTACAGAAGGAAAGGTAATGAAGGAGCGATTAAGTCAAGACAGAAAAAGCAGGTGTCTAGAGGTGTCCATGTGCAGGTGGAGGGGATGCTCCAGGTGATCCCAGGAGAATGCTAAGGACAGGTCTCCTTTGCAAGAGCATGCTGGGAGGCGGCTGTAAGGCAGGAAGAGAAGCCCGCCCAAGCAGAAGGACATGCACTCACCTTCCCGCTATAAGACAGAGTTCTATAAGCCCCTTGACTATCCAGAGCCACATTGTGAAGGCAGTAAAGTGAGACCAGGGAAACCCTTAGTCATGCAGACCACATGCACCTGTATAATCTGGAGCTCCGTGTAACAGGAATCTTAAAATGGTCTTTTAATAAACAACCCGGAGCCAGATATTGGGGTAAAAGCTGAAAGGTCAGAGGGACAAAGGAACAAGCCAGTGCTATGTCTTACCTCTAGGACTCCTCAACCTGAAAAGGCTTCCTTAGCCGAAAAGCTTTTTGTTCTTGTCTCCTCGCGCCTTATATACCTTTCTCCACCTAGCCATATCACTTCCTTCTAAGTGCTGGGATTAAAGGCGTGTGTGTTTCCCACAATACTGGTAGCAAGGGCATGAGATCTCAAGTGCTAAGATTAAAGGTATGTGACTTCCAAATACTGGGATTAAAGGTGTGTGTCACCACTGCCTGGCTCTGTTTCTCTCCTAGACTGAGTCAATCTCATGTAGTCCAGGGTGATTTTGAACTCACAGAGATCCAGACAGATCTCTGCCTCCCGAGTACTAGGACTAAAGGTGTGTGTGTGCCAACACTGCCTGGCATCTATGTTTAATCTAGTGGCTTGTTCTGTTCTCTGATCTTCAGGCAAATTTTATTAGGGTACACAGTATATCACCATAGCTCCTAGAATCACACACTGGCCAAGGAAGTATATAAAGTGAGTCCAGCCCACAGTTCTCAGCAACATTTCTCAAAAATTCCTTCATTCCCTACCCATCTACAGAAATCCTATTATGACAACCCCCCCAGGCTGTCCTGCCCAGCTCTGAGACTGCCAACTGTACTCAGGCCCCCTCAGCTCCCTTGCAGTTAACTGAGTCTCTTCGTTCCTTGGTTTAATTTCTTTTCCCTTTACCCACTGACAGAATTTGCCATGACAAAAGAAACCTGGACAAATCCAGACAACAAGGCTTGTTTCTCTTTCTTCCCACCTTCCTGCTCTGTGTCCTGATGTTTTTCTAATGCCACACCTCAAAATTCTTATGAACACAACAACATACCAGGCAGTCCTGAGGGTCAGGAGAAAGGGAAAAAATGCATGTAACAAAGCAAAATTCTTATTAACAGATGTGGACTGTGAATAAATCTTGCACCAACAAAACTGTCATTAAGTTCCCTCTCTCCCACCCCAACTTGCCACAAAAATGCTAGGTTTTAGTTTCTTTTCTGTTATTATTGCTTGTCTTTTTTTCTTTTTTCTTTTCCTTTTTTTTCCTAGCTGGCCTTGAATGTTCCTCCTACATGAGAAATTCCTTGAGAGCAGGTAATAGGTTTTCTCTCCCCTCCTCCCTAAAATAGGTTTCTCCACCAAAGCAGTAAACCAGATCAAGTTGAATTGAAAATGTATAACAACAGGTTTATTTGAGCAAAGAAACTCCCAGATGGGTTCTCCAGTCCCAGAGATTGAGGCTAGAGAAGCCGCACACCCAAAATAAAGCAGGAAGATTATATAGGTTGTAGGTGAGGGGTGATGATGTGTCCTCCACAAGCTGGGTTCGGTCAAAAGCTGAGCACTTTAAGCAGGGACTTGGGCTGCTGTCAACTTCAGGAGAGGAGTCTGCAGTAGCTTCCAAGGATGCAGAACTGGGCTTTTTGGCACCTTTCCTTTGCTCAGAGACCCCCTGAGAAGGCAGGGTTTGGAGAGAGAAAGGCAGGAATGGGGCTTTCTGGATCAAGCAGGAGTGAGCCTGAGGTTCCAACTGAACATCAGAGACCTCAAAGGCTGGCTAGGAGTACTCAGGGCAGTCGTGTGGCAAGAAAAGTCGGCCCATTTCTACTCCAAAGTCCTTGATGAAAATCTCCTCTGCCCCTACCAAGCCTTCTCCCTGCTTTCACTTGCATTAACTCTCTGCCAAGTAATTCTTAAGAACGTCTGGACAAAGGGCAGATAAACCATTTATTTAACATGATTGTGATTGTGTGTATATGCACAGGTGTGTGTGTGTGTGTGTGTGTGTGTGTGATACAACACACACATATGTAATGTTGCAAAGTAAGCCCGCCAGAGACCACCACATGGACACTCTCAAAGTCAAAAAGAAAATCTTTATTGATGGCTGGCGGCTACACGGGGAACTTGCCCCAATCGTGCAGCCCTTTGTCTTTCGTGCACAAAAACCACGTCCTGGTTGACACACTTCAGTTAGCAGGAAGCAGAACTATAGAAGCCCAAAAGCAAGATTCATGCATTTAGGAACTTTCCTGGAACTACGGACCAGTGTTTGATGGATTAGGTCTTCGTTCCCGCTTTGGCAGGTGTTGGAGCCTACACGCTGGATTTTAAGGTCAGAATGGTGCCTCTAACATGGCAGCAGAGGTACTAAGGTCTGGGATCCTGTACAGTAGAGGTCAGGGGTTCTATTGTGGAGTCAGTGTGAAAACAAAACAGGAACCATATACCTTGCAAGTTAAGGGTTCTGTTTGCAGTTAAGACAGTTAAGTTCCTGTTTGTCCTGTTCCGGTTAAGGTTTCTGCCTGTAGTTAAAGATAACTTCCTGTTTGTCCTGTGTTATGTCCTTGCAAGTTAAGATTTCCATTTGTAATTAAGAATAAGTTCCTGTTTCTTAGATGTGATGTAAAATGAAAAACATATTTTCAACCTACACTAAACTTGTGACCCCATTCACATGATACATATCCTTACCCTTGTTTCCCTTGTATTTTTTTCTAACAATGTATAACAGCCAACTCTCTCACCCCTGTGAACACCTTATCTCTCCTATTAAAAAGACCTCAGTAGGCCGGGCGGTGGTGGCGCACGCCTGTAATCCCAGCACTCGGGAGGCAGAGCCAGGTGGATCTCTGTGAGTTCGAGGCCAGCCTGGGCTACCAAGTGAGTTCCAGGAAAAGGCGCAAAGCTACACAGAGAAACCCTGTCTCGGAAAAAAAAAAAAAAAAAAAAAAAAAAAAAAAAAAAAGACCTCAAGAGGCTGGCAGGGGCTACTCTCACAAATTCTGACTTAGGGTGAGACAGCCGGTTAGCCAGTCCCAGGTACACCCCAAAACATAGCTTGCTTTAGTTGGACAATCATGGATTTGGTCTTTTCTCCTCGCGATTCTCAGGTTTAACAGTTTTTTCTTTCCACCTTAGCATAGGTTCCAGGGATCAAACTCCTGTTGCCAGTCTTGCGTGACAAATGCCTTTACATAGTGAGCCATCCAACTAACCCTATTTATTTTGGAGTCCTGTAACCCAGGTTGGCCTCAACTCCTGATCACTCTGCCTCGACCTCCTAAGTGTTAAGACTGCAGGTGTGTGTCACCATACTTAGCTAAGAATGCTTTTTAATTTTTTATTAATTATTTTTAAAAGAAAAGTAGGCCACCTGAGCATGGTAGTACATGACCAGAACCCCAGAACTTCCGGAAGCAGAGGCATGAGGTTCCTTACAAATTTGAGACCAATCTGGTCAGCAAAGCAAGTTCCAAGTTCCAAGCCATCCAGGCTACACATAGTTAGACCCTGTAGTGGTGTAAAAGAAAATGGTTCCCAAAGGAAATGGCTCTTTAAGGAGGTGTGACCTTCAACTTGGAATAGTCCTGTTGGAGGAAGTGCGTCAGTGTGGAGGCAGGCTTTGAGGTCTCCTTTGCTCAGCTTCACCTAGTATTTCAGTTTACTTCCTGCCTGCCTGCACAATGTAGAATTCTCAGCTACCTCTCCAGTACCATGCCTGCCTACACGGCACCACACTCCCAGCCACCACGCTCCCCAGCCATGATGATAATGGACTAAACCTCTGAAACTGTAAGCCACTGCCTCGATTCAATGTTTTCCTTTATAACAGTTGCTGTGGCCTGGTGGCGGTGGCACATGCCTTTAATCCCAGCACTCGGAGGCAGAGCCAGGTGGATCACTGTGAGTTTGAGGCCAGCCTGGTCTACAGAGCAAGATCCAGGGCAGGCTCCAAAACTACACAGAGAAACCCTGTCTCAAAAAAAAAAAAAAAAAAAAAAATGGTCATGGTGTCTCTTCACAGCAATAAAAACCCTAAGACAGACCCTGTCTCAATAAACATAAAATGAGGAGAAGAAAGGAAGAGAGGAAGAGGAGAAGGAGGAAAAGGCATACTGTCACATACAGTGCCTCATCTGGATGTATGGGAAATCTTGGGAGTGTAACTCTCTTACATTCCCCTACGGATGGACCCTGAGTATCACCAGCTGGGGGACCAGCCTCCAGGCAGCTCAGGGCTCAAAGGGAAATCCACAACATCAGCATGTACTAGACTTTTCTTTCTTTTTTTTTTGTTTTTGTTTTTCGAGACAGGGTTTCTCTGTGTAGCTTTGCGCCTCTCCTGGAACTCACTTGGTAGTCCAGGCTGGCCTCGAACTCATAGAGATCCGCCTGGCTCTGCCTCCCGAGTGCTGGGATTAAAGGCGTGCGCCACCACCACCCGGCTTGTACTAGACTTTTCTATCTGAAGGGGTTAGGGAGAAAGACACGCACTCTCTTGATGGTTTTCTTCTTTATTCTTCTTTTGCATTCTCTATTCCTTCCCTCATTCCAGATGTTTTCATTCTATCTTTACTCTTGATGTTTCCTTTCTAGTTCTCTCATTCCAGATGTTTTCTTTCTAACTCATTTTAACTCTCTCATTCTTTTTTTTTCCTCCTTCGGAGCTGAGGACCAAACCCAGGGCCTTGCGCTTGCTAGGCAAATGCTCTACCACTGAGCTAAATCCCCAACCCCAACTCTCTCATTCTTGATATTTTCCTTCTAGCCCATTTTAACTCTCTCTCTCTGTTCTTCCTCTTACAGCTTATATACCCCAGAGAAATCTTTCAGGCAACATAAAAATTACAATGTGGTTACACTCTGTTTTTCAAGTGAATGATTACAATGAATACAAAACAAATAGTAAAAAAAAAAGCATGTTTTCCATATTCTTTACATGATTAAGTATTTTATATTTTACAGGTGAAAACAAATTATCCCAAGAACCCACATACATTCATACCCAAGCAACTTGTTATAGATTAACCGTGTGGGCAGGCAAGATACTCTTCTCAGTCAGGTCTTTTACTGGCAGGCTACATTTTGCAGTTACAAGGAAAGGGCCAATTACTTTATTACTTATCTTGAAAGGTAAACTTACAAAGAATCCTAAAGGAATCACAAACCTAAACTTTTATATATGAAAAAGAATCAGTCAGCTCTACTTTAAATCTTTAGGATATATACCCACTCATCAATAGTTTTTTATATCAGGAGATTGAGGGCAAAAATGGGTATAAGGAATTAATCATCACCTTTGGTCATCAATCAATCCTAGCAAGAAAAGTGTGTCAGCTAATGATTAATTGGGCTGCTTTGTTCTTGTTCCCTGACCTTAAAGAATTTCACATTCTATGTGCTTTTCTAAAACTTTAGATTGATCTTGGGTTTTTTGCCTCAAAGCTATTTGGCAAAAAAGCTTAGTCTAACTTTGTTATTTTTAAAGCTTTGTTTCAGCTATTACACACTCTGAAACCTTCAAAAACATCTCCCAACATTAAGGTTAAAAGAATTTAAGCTAGCTGGGCTCCTGGGTGTAGCTAGAGTTTTCCTGCCTGGCCCACAATCAGGACAAATCTCTATCACCTGCCAGTCCCACAGCCTCAGACCCGACCAAGTAAACACAGAGACTTATATTGGTTACAAACTGTATGGCCATGGCAGGCTTCTTGCTAACTGTTCTTACAGCTTAAATTAATCCATTTCCATTCATGTATACCTTGCCACAGGGCTCGTGGCTTACCGGCATCTTCACAAGCTGTTTCTCATCATGGCGGCTGGCAGTGTCTCTCTGACTCAGCCTTCCACTTCGCAGCTTTATTCTCCTCCTTGTCCCGCCTACACTTCCTGCCTAGCCAATGGCCAATCAGTGTTTTATTTATCGACTAATTAGCAACACATTTGCCATACAGAACTTCCCACAGCACCTGGGACTCAACTGTTTTTCTTAATCATTAACCTAAGCTACAGTCTATATGGCTCCTCAATAGAAACTCATGTGTTCTAGCTGTGTGACACTTACTTGTATTTATTTTTATTCATCAAAATTCTATATAAACTAACATTATTATTATCAATTAGACAGTATGGCTTAGGAATAAATTATCATAATAATTCACAGGTAAAAATGCCCAGTAGAACAGGATGTTTCCATGAGATAAACACACTGCATTACAGGCAGTGGGGATCTCCCTACACCCATTCACATCATGCCAGATACCAGAAAAAGATAACAGCAGCAAACATGTAAAGCACAGCAGAAGCAAAAGACATTCTGGAGTCTGTAGTCTTGGGGGCCTTGCCTGTCTGAGATTTTCTCCTGGTGGGCTGATACCTTGAACTTCAACTGCTACTTTCTGCTCCTCGGACATGGCCACTGGCACCTGAGGGCTTATTTGGAGGTTCTAGCAAGGACATACAGCTACTCAGATCCCCTTGACCCAAGAATGGTCCTCCTCTATTGGGGAAGATCATTGTCTTCCACAGAACATGCAGCTCTGAGAGGAACTCACATAAATAGTGAAGGAGGAAGGGGACACTTGCCTAATCATCCTATGATGCTTAAATTTGGTTGCCAACTCGACTACTATCTAGAATGAGCTAAAGCTCAAGCAGCTGGGCAAACCTGTGAGGGATTCTCTTGACTAGGTCATTTGATATGGAAAGACCACTCTAACTCTGGGCACACCTTCTGGTGGCAGCCCACATAAAAGAAAAGGAAGGAATTTTGCTTCTTGTCTGCTTGCCTTCGTTCTTGCTGGCAAGTTCATCTGTCCTGTTGCTGAGGCATCCCTTCATTGGTATTAGGACCTCCTTCTTCAGGATTCTGAAGTGGACTGAAGACTAGCAGCTCTCAGGGGATCCTCTGGGACTCTAGCACCAGATTGGGACTGCTGAGACATCCAGTCTTGTGGACTGAACAACCACTAGATTCTTGTCCTTTCCAAGAGGAGACAGCCATTGTTGGACTAGGTGGACTACAAACTGAAAGCCACTCAAATAAATCATATCTATACATATACACATATGTTCTATCAGTTCTGTTCCTTTAGTGAACCCTAACTAAACACTGCCAGATCAGTTGACTCAACCCTGGTAATCCTAGAGGTAACAAATGTGGCAGGACCTTTTAAAAAATTTACTAGTTTTTGAGGCAGATAATATGTTCATCTGGCACAAGATTTTAAATGAAGTCTGCTTCCCACCGCTGCTTCTCCACCTCTCAGGTCGCTGCCAAAAGGTTTCACATTTATTTCCAGTAGATATTTGCTTCATATAAAATCCAATATGAATCTATCCCTGCCCCCCATTTTTACACATAAGCTATCATGTCATATACATTTTTTTTTCTGTACTTTGCCTCAGAAATCTTCCCAAATCAGGAGCTTCTCTAATACTGTGTTCGTGTTCCAGCAGATGGACTCTAATTTATTGAATCAATCTTTAGTTGTTTCAAGTGAGGGGTTTCCAGTCTTTTATTGATCCCTTAGTTTGCCTTCTACTGATGGATAAACACCATGACCAAAAGCAGCTTGGAGAGGAGAGGGTTTATTTCAGCTTACAATTGCAGTCTGTCATGAAGGAAAATCAGGGCAGGAACTCAAGGCTGGAACCTGGAGACAGGAACTGAAACCGAGACCATATGTAATTGTGGTAGATATTCCTAGATGATTCCTAGAAAGATTGCATCAATCTACAGTTGCTACCAGCAAAGTATGAGGTTTCTGCTTCTCCACACATTGCTAATCTAAGAGCAAAACCTTAAATTTGAATGTAATTTGACTGATATCACTCTCATCACAAAAGTGGATAAGCAGTTTAAGCACAATTTGTGTGGTTGTTTTGTTTTCGTTGAGGGGTGTAGACCAGGCTGCCTTGAACTCACAGAGATTCACCTGCCTCCGCCTCTCAAGTGCTGTAATTAAAGGCATGCACCACCATCTCCCAGTTGTGTGGCTGTTTTTTATGTAAACTTTTTTTAAAAGCCAAGGTGTTTGTATGAAGGTCAGAGGATAACTTGTGGAAGTCAGTTCTCCCCTCCCATCATGTGGGCCAGTGATCAGGCTTGGCCACAAGTGCCTTTACCATCTAGCCATCATATCAACTCCTCAGACTTTTTTTTTTTTTTAAGATTTATTAATTTATTATGCATACAGTATCCTGCCTGCATGTGTCCCTGCAGGCCAGAAGAGGGCACCAGATCTCATTACAGATGGTTCTGAGCCACCATGTGGTTGCTGGGAATTGAACTCAGGACCTCTGGAAGAACAGTCGGTATTCTTAACCACTGAGCCATCTCTCCAGCCCCAGACTTTTGTTTTTGAGGCAGGGTCTCAAAAACAACAGCTTTGGCTGTTCTGGAACTCACTATGTAGAGCAGGGTGGTCTCAAACTCACAGAAATCTGCCTCCCGAGTGCTGGGATTAAAGGGGTGCCCCACCACAACAGGCTCCTAGGCTTGTTTTTAAGACACAGTCTCATGTAGTCTGGGCTGACCTTAAATTCACTATGTAGCTGAGAAAGTCTCTGAACTGATTGCCCTGCCTCCACTCCCAAGTACAGGGATCGTAGGTATGCACCATTATCACGGTTTAGCATGAACTTTTTGTCTTCTTACCACTTTTCTCTGTGCACTTGGTCTGTTTCTAGTCAATGAACAGTTCTTCATACTTTAAATATGGAATACTTTAGAGAGGAATACTTTAAATAGGATGGTAGTTCAGTCCTATAGCACTTATCTGGCATATGTAAGACCCTATCATAGAGACAAAAGCCAAAATGAGAGCTGAATTCCAATAATCAGGCTATGGCCATCTGGAGTTTGACCTCTGGTAACTTATATCTTATACAGACATCTGTAGGCTGGCTGCTATTGACCCATGAGACCTTACCCAAATGGCTATTCTCAAGAAAAACTTGGGTTGTAAAATTTACTACTTAACAAGATAACCAGAGGACTGGCTATCCTCTCAGCAATGAGCCCACACACAAGTCCCATGGTGATAAGACCAAGTCACTTAGGGCTGGAGAGTTGGATCAGTGGTTAAGAGCACCTACTCTGATTCCTAGTATGCATATAGCTGCTCATAATCATATGCAACTCTAGTCCAGGAGATAAGATGCCCTCTTCTGGCCTCCTCAGGCACTGCACATATATGGTGCACAGACACACATGTAGGCAAAACACCTGCACATATAAAACAAAACATAAAGGAAAAAAATTAAAATACCAAGTAACTTCCCCCTCAACTGTTCTAAAATAACTTCTGCTTGTCCCCTCAAGCCCTCCTCCCCGAGAACTTGTCAGCTGCTCCCTTGCAGGATTTTCAATAAATTCTCTCTGTTCCTACATTAGTAAATTCTTTTTAATGCCCCATCACTGGCCTTCCATACTTTGCTTCATAGCACTGGATATGATCCTCAGCAACACAAAAACAGAAAGCTGGGTGTTGTGGTGCATGCCTGCAATTCCAGAACTTGGGATGCTTAAAGTAGGAGGGTCTCAAGTTCAAAGCCAGCCTGGACTACATAGTTAGACCTTGTCTCCAACACACACACATATCAATGAAAGATCCTGCATATTAGGGAACTTCTCCTTCTGTTGTAAGAGTTGCAGGTGATTTTCCAAGTTTGTCTTTTAATCTTGCCTTTGGGTTTCTGTTCTGCCAACCTGTTTGTTTTTCTATAGTCAAACTTACCCGTCTTTGCTTCTTATGATTCCTAGGTTTTCAGTCTTGTTCAGGAACAGGATATGACCCACCCACCCACCCACTCCACACACACCTCTTACAGTGCAATAAGCTTGGGATGATTTGCTGGGTTTTGCAAAGGCACAAGACAACTGCTACTTTACAAGAGAGCCCAATGCCAGAGGGACACAAAGGAAACAGACAGCAGGCAGTGAGCACATGCTTTTAATCCCAGCACTGGGGAGGCAGAGGCAAGTGGATCTCTGTGAGTTCTAGGCCAGCCTGGTCTATAGAGCAAATTCCAGGACAGCCAGGACTACATAGAGAAACCCTATCTCTAAAAACAAAAAACAAAACAAACATACAAGGACCTGGGTAAGGAGAAGGCTTCGGAAAGGTGACCTATAGTTTCCTGGGGCAGCACACAGAGATGACAATGTCTTCAGTACTGGCAGCATCACCTGCAAAGCTAAGTGGCAGGAAAGAGCGTGCTTGTCAACGCTGGCAGAGGACAGGGATGCCTGCAGGGTTGGCTCTTGGTCCAGGGAAGAGCCAGAAGAGCAGGGATCGGGGCCTGGCTTGGGGCAGTGAGAGCAGCTGAGGAACCTGGTGAGTTGTGTGGAGTAGCCCATAGTAGCGGAGTAGCTTCAGCCTCTTGACCAGCAGCAACCACAGAAGCCTAGAAAGACGCAAGGCAGCCTCCCACACAACATCACAAATTTCAGACCCAAATGTTTTGTTCTGCCAAACTTGCAGAATTCTGAAGATATTAGGAGACTAGAAAATTCTCCGAAGAATATTTCTACCCAAGATGATTTCAAAAACACGGTGCCTCAGTGGAAGGGGCTATCATTGTCACAACCACCACAGCACCCCATCTGTTACATGTTCTGCCTTTCCTGGTTGCACTCGGCTCAGACGTGCAGGACTGCCCTGAGTCGGAGTAGTAGTAGTAAACCCCAGGGCTGGGGCCTCTCGCTGGCTCCTGTCCGTAGGGATAGCCATTTATTTCCCTTTAGCCAAGGACAAGTCACTGCTCTCAGAGTGACAGGACAAGGCACTTGGAAGCTCTCTGCTCTCATAACTTGTTTGGCACAGGCTCTCTCGCTGTGTAGCTCTGGCTGGGCCAGAACTGAGATCTGCCTGCCTGTGCCTCGGGAGAGCCGGGATTAACGGCATGGGCCACGGTCCCTGGTCTCCCACCATTGTTATTTGGGACAGAGTCTTACCGTGTAGCCCTGGCTGGCCTGGAACTCAAAGGATCTGCCTGCCTTTGCCTCCTGAGGGATTTAGAGGCATGTGCCATTATACCTGGCTCTTCCATTGCCTTTTAAATAGCATTTTACAGTTTGTGCTGGCTAGTTTTATGTCAACTTGACACAAACCTACAGTCATTTGGGAAGAGGGACCTCAATTGAGAAAATGACCCTGCTGGATTGGCCTGTGATAAACCTTTAGTGCATTTTCTTTCTTTTTTTTTTTTTTAAGTTTAATTTATTTATTATGTATACAATCTTCTGTCTGCATATATGCCTGCACACCAGAAGAGAGCACCAGATCTCATTACAGATGGTTGTGAGCCACCATGGGGTTGCTGGGAATTGAACTCAGGACCTCTGGAAGAGCAGCCAGTGCTCTTAACCTCTGAGCCATCTCTCCAACCCCTAGTACATTTTCTTGATTGATGATTGATGTAGGAGGGCCCAGCTCACTGTGGATGGTGCCACCCACCCCTTGGCTGGTGGTCCTGAGTGCTATAAGAAAGTAGGTTGAGCAAGCCAGGAGAAAACCAGGAAGCAGCACTCCGTGCTTCAGTTCTGGCCTCCAGATTCCTGCCTGAGTGTCTGCTCTGACCTCCTTCAGTGATAACTATAAACTGGGATAAACTCTTTCCTCACCACACTGTGTTTGGTCATGGTGTTTCTCACATCAATAGAAACCCTAAAACATGGCTAATCTGTGGTTACTTCTATTGGAAAGACCTTTGTCACTTAGCTGTCTCCTACACCAGAGGTAACCAGAGGCCACCTTTGGGAACTGCTTTCCCTAAAGTGCCCAGCACAGAGCCTTACCCACAACAAGCACTGAGCAGACAGTAGTTTCTCTTAAATCAGTCTTATCATCCATGAGCAGGGTTCTGAGGTAAAGGGTGAGGGGACCGGAGGAAACTATCTAACGAGCTCTGGGAATTCGGTGTGGTAGGCTCTCCTCCCCACATTCTGACTCTGAAACCTGTCAGAGGCGAAAGGTGAGAAAAGGTCTCGTTGTGTAGCTCAGGCTGGCATGGAACTCACTTTTCAGCCTAGACAGGCCTCAAACTCGATGTTGAGAAGTTTCTGGTTTTGTTTACCAATCAGGGCCATGCACATGCTAGGCAGCGGACACTCTTCCATTACTACATCCCAGGATGGTGAGGTTGTTTTTTAATATTGCCTTATTTATTTTGTATATATGTGGGTTTGCATGCCATTACGCCCATGTGGAAGTCAGAGAACAACTCCCAGGAACTGGTTCTCTCCTTCTACCCTGTGGGTCCCAGGGATCGAACCTGGGTTAACAGGCATCTTTTACCTGCTGACCCATCTTGTTGACCCTATGGTTCATTTTAACCCGATTTAGGTTACATTTTCTTTACTGCCATAAGGCAATTTTATTCCAAAAGGTCACTTATTAATTTAAGATAGAAGGGCTCTTGGAGGCTACTGGAGACCACGGTTCTGGTACATCACTACCTGTACCCACAATACTTTTAGGACACTGCTTAGTCCAGGAGCCAGAGCAGAAAGCAGCCCCCACTTCAGCTGCAAATACACAGAGGGCCTCACAACAGCCACATCAGAGTTACTAGGTCAAAAGTGAGACAGCAAGAGGTTTCTAGGCCAACGTTTCTCTTGAGACCAGTTCTCTGGGCCACGTGTACCATAAACAGGGCCGGCATCTCCAGGCAAGTGCAACAGGCTGAAAGGATGGGAACTAGAGGGGCCGACACGGAGGCAAGAAAGAGGCGTGGACTGCAGGGAGGCTGCAGCCCTGCTGATGGCTTACCTATCGCCTCTGTAAAGGACCGTGCCAGCTTGGGATTTGGGGCTTATGTCCCTAAACATGAGATGGGCTATTTCAGTAAATGTTAGGGAAGTTCCTGTCACATGTGTGCACTTCTGAGATTGTGCACAAACAGTTTCAACACTCACTTATTTGACATTTACTAAGTTCCAGGCATTCAGCAGAGTGGCCACGGAAGTCTCCACTTATCTGCAAAGTTGCTTTCTGTTACCTACAGTCAATTATAGTCTGAAATATGAAAGTTTATTAAAACAATTCTTAGTTTAAAGTCACATACTGGCTGGACGGTGGTAGTGCACTCCTTTAATCCCAGCACTTGGGAGGCAGAGGCAGGTGGATCCATCACTGTGAGTTCAAGGCCAGCCTGGGCTACAGAGTGAGTTCTAGGACAGGCTCCAAAGCTATACAGAGAAACCCTGTCTCAAAAAACCAAGAAATAAAAATAAAGTCACATACTGTGCTGAGGAACATGAACTATCACACCTCTTGCTCCATCCCAACCCAGACATCATTTAGTCCAGTGTGTCCACGTTGTATATGACTGACAGTCAGCTACTACTGTTATCAGATCAACCACCTTAGTATCGAAGTATCAGTGTTTGTGCTCAGATAGCCCTTATCTCAATAACAGCCCCAAAGCACAAGAGTAACGATGCCAACAATTCAGAAAAGCCAGAGAAGCATCAAGTGCTTCCTTACGTGAAAAGGTCCAGTCCTGGGCCAAGCATGATGGTGCACACCATTAATCCCAGCATTCGGGAGGCAGAGGCAGGTAGATTTCTGTGAGTTCGAGGCCAGCCTGGTCTACACAGTAAGTTCCTGGACAGCCAGGGCTACAAAGAAAAAAGAAAACCCCTGTCTAAAAACACAACAACAAAGCCTAAGTTTTTTACTTACTACAATTTTAAAATTGTATACTAAAGTTGCTAAATTACCATGTTCACACAGGTTTGATAATAGTATTTTAAATTACTGTATTTATTTTGTGTGTGTGTGCATGTGTAAATAGTACCACATTGTAAATGTGCCACAGTGTGAGAATGGAGGTCGGAGAAGAACTTTCAGAAGTCAGTTCTCACCCTCCACCATGTGGAAGTCCCAGGGACCAAATTCAAGTAGTGAGGCTTGGTGGCAAGCACCTTTATGAATTGAGCCATCTTGCCAGCCCCTATTATATTTTTAATTATTCTTTTTCTTTTCAGCATGGAAAATAGTTTATTACAGAACAAAGTGAATAACTGTTCTGTTTTGTTATTATTGCTAATCTCTCACTGGGCCTAATTTATAAATCAGAATTTGTCATAGGTTATGTATGTCTAGGAAGACATCATACGTCTAGAGTTCTGTGCCGTGGCTTCAGGAATCTGCTGGGAACCATGAGAGACAAACCCTCTCAACAGCTCTGTGATGGAAGAGTAGTCATCCAGATGGGAAGTGAGGGTCAGGCAAGGCCCACAGCTGGTTAGTGGTAGGACTGACACTGGAATCCGAGCATCTGCTTCAGGAGCACTGTCCTTAACCACCCATGTTGCATAGGAATGTGGGAATGCTAGTCAGTTGTCAGCCCAGAACCTTCTCTGGCCTCACTTGGCCATGCACCCAACCTGAGGCCATAGACGGGATGTAAAGAAGGCCAGAGTCTCCTAAAAGGTCACTTTTCTTTATTTCCCAGGACCATCCCTGGCCCACTCTCAGTAGTCTGTGGGAAATGTGAAGTCTTGCCACCTCACAGACTTCTTGACTTTGTGTGACACCTGGAAGCTTCCAAGGCCTGCCTGATCAGGAGCCTGCTGTCAGGGATCTTGAGCTATGCTTCTTCTTGTGGCTTTTGTTTTGAAATAGGCTGTCACACTCACAGGCCTGGCTCACTATATAGCCCGAGTCAACTTCAAAGTTGTGGCAATCTTACCTCAGCCTTCTGAATGTTCGGATTACAGACGTGAGCCACCACGCCCAGCTTCAGCCATGGTGTTTCTAAAAGCAATTTCCAGGCAGGAGGTCCCTCAGTGATTCAATTATCCTTCTGGTAGCCGCCAGTTTGCCTGGTTTGCTGGGCCTATCCCAGGAAGAAACGGGAGGACCTCTGGAAAGCAGGTATCTCCTGGTTAAAAGAAGGCAGGACTTTGGTCTGTAGTTAACTTGAAGAGGGTTAGACCCCAGGGAAGCTCTGAGAAGGTGCTGGCCAGCCCCTCCTCAGCAAACACAGGCTCTTCATACTGTGCTGATGTCTCTCTTCAAGAGCTCAAGTTGAACTCACTAGGTGCAGGAACACCATGACAAAATCCCAGTTCAACTCTGCTGGATGCCACCACGCTGGAAGAGCACTTCTTTCACTTTATCCACAATGGTCTCCACCTCAGCCATGGCTCCTAGACCTGGAAGCAAAGTTCATCTGTGGCGAAGAGCCATCACGTGATCTAACCTTGCCTGTGGCTACACTCAGATCTCCTCTGGGCCCTTCACCCACATCCTAGTCCTGGGGAGCCCAAGTTCAGCTCAGCATGAGCTAGATCCACCATATCTCTTCCAAGCTAGCCCGGGACAGGCCCTGGGGGTCACTTATTACCAGGGACTCCACCAGACACTTCACACACCTGTCTCACTTCAGCCTAATGATCCTGAGAAACAAGAATTAGCACCCTATCCATTGCCAGATGAGAGCTGAGCTCAGAAAACAGTTCTGTCCAAGGTCATGATGGGCCAGAGAACCATTGGACCACAGAACCCAAAGGTGACCCCAAAGCAGAGCCCCTTCTACAGCTCTGGGCTGAATATGGCAAGAAGCCCACCTTGGTCTCCACACACCAGCTTCTTGCTCACACAGGGAATCTCCACGTAGCCAAAGGCCTTGAGCTGGCCCACCTGCTGTGCAGTGAGAGGGTGCTTCCACATGGCAGTGTTCATGGCAGGGCAGAAGAGTAGGGGCTTGCTGAGGTCCCAGGCCCGGATGACACAGGTCTGTGAAGAAGTGGAGAGGTGCTGATGCTCTGTCTACCACCCCTCCTCAGTACCCCCAAGTCCCCCTTAAAGTCCTCCAGCCATAGTCAGCAAAACAGCTGTTGACTAGGGATGGCTGGGTGTCACACATCTACAGAGATCTGTTCTTGCATCCTTAAGCGGGGAGGGGCAGTCTCTTTATCCCACATCATCTCCGCTTAGGCTCTGGCATGGTCCAAGACACAGGAGACACTCAATCAGCACCCACAATGCCCCAGATGCCTCCACAGATCTCCACTCTGTGTGCAATCTCCCTGCCCGCCAGCCTAAGCCTTCACACAGCTCCCACACCTACAGGGCTGGGAAGCAATCCTGGGAGCAGGGGCTAGCTTCACCATTCACTGAAGGCGAGAAACCAGAGTGCTCAAGTTCTACTCAGCAACAGCTCTACTTCTAAGGTCGAATAAACCCTGAGAACGAAAACATCCAACACACGATACCTTTTCTCATCCATTATCTCAAGAACCCTTACTGTAACCCTATAAGGAAAGAACTGTCCCTTGTTCACACATGAGCAAGCTGCAACTCCCTGACTGATTAATAGTTGTCCAAGGTCACACTTAGATACAAACATGGTCCTGCACAACCACCCATTGGGCTGGGCGGTCTCCCTCCTCCCAAAGCTAGCCCATACCCAGGTCACACAGCAGAGCAGCTATGAAAGGGCTTGACCAATTCAGACCCTCCCTCCCTCCCTCCCCCCTCCCTCCCTCCCTCCCTCCCTCCTTCCTTCCTCCCTCCCTCCCTCCTTCCTTCTTCCTTCCTTCCTCCTTCCCTCCCTCCTCCCTCCTTCCTTCCTTCTTTCCCTCCCTCCTTCCTTCCTATTTTCCAACTCAGAGTCTTAAGACTGTGAACTCTAAAGTCATACAAGCTTGAAATCAAACCATGAATAACTGGTGTGGTAGCATATGCCTGTCATCCCAGCCCCTCTGGAGGCTGAAGTGAGAGAATCTCAAGTTCAGGGCCAGCCTGGAATATATACCAGGACTCTTTCTTTTTTTAAAAAAAAAAAGAAAGAAAGAAAGAGCTGCCAGGCAATGGTGGCACATACCTTTAATCCCGGCACTCAGGGACATACCTTTAATCCCGGCACTCAGGGAGGCAGAGGCAGGCAGATCTCTGAGTGCAAGGCCAGCCTGGTCTAAAGAGCAAGTTCCAGGACAGCCAGGGCTACACAGAGAAACCCTGTCTGAAAAAAAAAAGAAAAAGGGAGGGAGGGAGAGAAGGAGGGAGGGAAGAAAGAGAGAGAGACAGAGACAGAGACAGAGAGAGAGAGAGAGAGAGAGAGAGAGAGAGAGAGAGAGAGAGAGAGAGAGTGAGTGCTGGGCATGGTAGTATACTCCTTTAATCCTAGCCCAAGAGAGGCAGAGGCATGCTGATCTCTCTGAGTTTAAAGCCAGCCTGGTCTACATAGCAAGTTCCAGGCCAGCAAGGGCTGCATAGACCTTGTCTCAAAAAATAAAATAAATAAAAATAAGAAAGAATGTGAGTGCTTTTGATGGTAACATGGTATGGCAGTAGTTTTTTGAGGCGGAGTCTCATGTAGTCCAGGTTGGCCTCTGAACTGACTATGTAGCAGCTGACCTTCAACTCTTGGCTCCCTGCTTTCCTAGGTGGTGGAATTAGAAGTAGGTACCCCAGATGCCAGTCAAAGTGTGAAAGCTCTTAGCTGAGGGCCTAGCACTCAGAACAGGCTCCACAACAAAGGCACAGGTTCAGGGCCAGGGAGAGCCTCCCAAAGAGATAAGTTCCTGTGCTCTGACCACACCAGGCACCTCCTCCTGAGAGCTCCTGGGGAGACAGCAATTGTGACACCCCTCCCAGAAATAGAGTCCTTTTGGGAAAGGAGGAGGGAGCAGAGAACAATGCGACATAGAGCCAGAGCCAGAGCCTGTCCCTCAATGCCATTACCCTCTCCTGGGACAGCCAGCAAACAGCCTCAGAATCTGACTGCTTGCGTCATCCCAGACACCAGAGTCGGTTTCCCACCAACTCCTCTCAGTATGACAGGCTAGCTGTGAGTGGACAATTCCAGTCACCCTTCCTCTTGGCTTTGTGCCACCTGCTGCTTTTGCGGGAGTTGTAAGCAAACCTAGAAGGGGCGCTTGGTGATGTCTGGTGTAGGGATGGGGCTGGGCTGGGCTCTAAATACTTTCAAAGCAGAGCACACTGACCACAGCAAAAACCCAACCGTCTGCCCTCGCTCGGCAGGGCCGCTTCCCCAGCGTCTGACTCGGAGGACAGCGCTTCCTGCACAAACCACAGCTTCTCTGAAGCAACTAGCGGTAGGAAAGGGAGAGGAGGACGTGGTTCCCACAGCCAAGTGGCTGGCACCATGCTCCGTGCCTCGGCCTTGCCCCTGGGAACCCGCTCAGGCAGGGCAGAAGGCTGGATCCCAGTCAAGAGACTAGCGCTGAGCCAGACTGTCAACCCTGGGGAGTGGGGGGTCACTCCCTCTTTCTGGACCTGACAGTTTGGCACAGAGAGGCCAGTGCAGACAGAGACAGCCATTCCCAGGCTGAAGGCCTGGAGACCAGGAATGCAGGACAAGATCTAGCATGCTGCTCTCCAGCACCTTTCCAATGGAGACAGGACAGTCTGGGAAGGGAAAGCAGGCTGAGCTTCCTTTCAGGATTCTAAGAGGACACGTACTGAGCAGAAGGTAGCCCCACAACCAAGGAAGCTTACAGTTCAAACCATAATACCGGAGATTGTCTGCAGCGTGTTCAGGTAAAACTGAGGAAAGTGGTTAGTTCAGGGGCATGCTCCACTGTTCAGGCAACTCTGAAGAAGAGACCTCCAAAATAGGGAGTGTGGCAGCCCAGGGAAAAAAGGCCAGGCCCTCAGGCCACGGCGATCCCATCACTTGGGAAGGGAAAGCAAGAGGATCAGGATTTCAAGGCCCATGGGCTATCTGAGACTGTATTTGTTTTATATGTGTGTGGGCATTCTGACTGCATGGATGTCTGTGCACTGCATGTGTGCCTGCTGTCCATGAAGGCCAAAAGAAGGTGTCAGATCCCCTGAGACTGGAGCTACAGTTGTGAACCACCATGTGGTTGCTGGGAATCAAACCTGGATCCCCTGGAAGACCATCCAGTGCTCTTAACCACTGAGCCATCTCTCCAGCTTAGCTATAGGCTCTATTAAAAAAAGGGCTTAGCATATGATTATAATAATAATAATAACAACAACAAAAAGGAGGGAGACCTGAGTTTTCAGAGGATGGGAAGAACCCTCAGAGAGCTGGCTGGGGTGTGTTCTACCACATCAGCTGCTGCTAACCTGCTACAGGAGCCCAGGGATTTGGGGGTACACGGCTGAGCACCTCCCTCACCTGCTGCAGAGCCCTGCCCTCCTGGGCAGCGAGGACCATGCTGTACCTGGCTCTGCTTCTCTGTCCTACCCAGTCTGCTTCTGGCCACAGCATCAGGGTGGTGTTCCTCCCATCCTATGTTCTTAGTCTAACGATGTTTAAGTCACCAGCAGCTTCCCAGAAGAGGAGCTTAGAGTCTCCTAACAAGCAGACAAGGATTGAATGAACCAGGTTTCACACTCGATACACAAGCATCCTGCCACTGAGCTACATCTTCAGCCCTCTTTTTACTTTCTACTTAGAGAATTGTGCTGAAGCCTACACAGGCCTTGAACTTTTGATCCTCTTGCCTCAGCCGCTCAAGCTGCCAGGATTACAGGCTTACACCACCGGGCCCAGATGACAGGACATTAATTTCATATGTGATCTCCTAAAGCTCCTGACGCATCTTCCACATTCACGTCTTCACCATTTTCAACTCTAAAAATGAGCTGAGTGTAGTAATACACACCTGCAACGCCAGTATTCAGAAGGCAGAGGAGCCTGCATATTCTCTCTCCCCCACTCCACTCTGTCTCTCTCTCTCTCTCACACACACACACACACACAAATTCAAACAAAAATATTTATAAAAAAACTACTTCCCACACATACAAGCAGTACTAGTAAATGCCTACTTCGTGCCCAGCACTAAGCATGCTCCACAGGCTGATGGGATTTTTAAGTCTATAGTACTCAGCAGGGAGTACTTCTCCTGCCTGTATGGGTGATCACAAATCTCTTCCTGTATCCTCAGTTTAAGCCCTCAGAACACAGGAGGTGAAAGGTCAAGAAATGGAGGGAGGGGGTCCATAAGACCTCCTCAGGATGATCACGTAAACAAAGATAGTTGCTCTTTATGGGAGCAGCTCCCAGAGGTCTCGGGTATAAGCCAATCCGGCAATCACTTCTCACCTGGGTTTCCCCCCTTCCCTCCAAGCTTCCTCTGATAGATGTGAAAACCGATTGGGGTTTAGCTTTGGGGCCAAAATGACCCTAGAGAAGTGAGCATGTGAGCTGCATGAGGGCACAGACACCCTCATCAGGGGCTTCATGTGTGTTTCTAGGTTCTTGGGGGAGGCCGAACTGGTGGAGAAGCAGTAAAGGACGGGAAATCAATGGGGGTGCGTGCAGAGGGCAGCCTGTGGGAAGAAGATGGAAGAGCAGGGGGCTGAGGCTGGGGCACCTGGCTGACCACCGACGACAGGAGAGAGGTGGACACTCCCAGACAGCGCTGGCAAAGCCAGATGATCCATCAGACCCGGACCTTCAGCCTCTTTGCTAAAGAGACGAGGACAGGGGTCTGCTCGACAGACCTGCACCCCACAGCAGCAGGTTGACTTGTCCAGTGAAATCTGCAGCTCGGCTAACTGGGAGCAAGGCTGGCGAGAAAGGACAGCAGGAGTCACTCACAAGTAAGTTGTCACAGATGCCGCTGGCCACCTTCCCCAGAGTGTTGGCATCGAGGGGAGCCACTAACATGAGGTCAGCCCACCTTCGCAGGTCAATGTGGAGAACTGGGTCAGAGCGGCGCTTCCACATCTGGCAAAGGAAAGAAATGGGGGCCGTCAACCCAGCCATTCTCAGTTTGTGTGTCGGGAGGGGATGATGGCCAAACAGGCCAGGTACAATCAGTTGAGAAGCCCGAGGAAACCACCTAGCTCTCCCTCAAAGTCTTCCACTGTCCCCTCTCACAGCGGAGCTGGCAAGCACTGGCCATGGAGCCAGCAGCTTGACAGAAACCAGGCCCGGGGAAACAAACGCTCCTTGTCTCTCTGAGCTTATTCCCTTTATGGTTTGGTTTTCAAGAGAACTGACATCTGGCAGGGAACTCCTGGCCTGTCTGCTTGAGGCGGATGCTTGGGTTGTCCAAGCCAGTGGAAGGGCTCTGGGGCGGTGAGAAATGGAGGGGGAGGCGAGGGAGGGGAGGGCAAACCAGCCAGAAATGTTCAGGACTGAGAATGTTTTAAAATGCCTGGCAGGGCAGTCCTAGGAGGCCCACACTGCGCGCCTGGCAAATCGGCTGGTGCCCACCCCTCTGCAGGAGGGCGGAGGCATGGCCAGCGGCCGTGGGAAGTGAAGCACTCTGGATAGCCTTGACGCTGAGAGCCACATGGACAAGGGTGGTGGGAACAGCGCTCCTCTGTGGTTTCATCAGCCCAGATAAGTACAAGGACACTCAAGCCCAGGCACTGGGCCAAAGCTGAGCTCTGCCTGAAGAAGGCGGGACTACAGGCCTCCCGCAGGCCAGAAGCAAGACAGATGTTTTCCTCATTGCCTCTGCCCAGATGGCCCTGACCACTGACTTGAGCCCAGGCTGTGTGCTCCAGCAGCCAGGACCATAGGCTGCAAGGAAGATAGCTCTGTTCTGCTGGAAGAAAAGCAATGGGCCCAGCACTGACCTCCCATTCATCAGCATCACTGTAGAGGGTGACAGGAACATCCTGAGGGCTATAGAAATGTTTGGCTCTCTCAGTTGTTACCACTGTGACTTCCAGCTGTCACCAAGGAAGTGGAGGGAAGGGAGAAGAAAAAAAAAGTTACTAGAGCCACAGGCGTAGAGGCCACATGAGGGCCAGTACAGGCAGACACTCTCTTCAGCCTGGTGGTGAACAGGACTTCCCCTTAACAATGAACTCATGTTTACACAGCTACTTCCGCTGTCACTCAAAGGTCAGGCCCTGCCAGGTGTACACATTTCACTTCCCTATTTAAGGGGCTGCTGAGAAATGAGTCACCAACTGCCTTAGTATATAAAGCAGCAGCCACTTGCCACTCAAGCAGTAGAGTCCGGAGGCAGTGGTAGGCAGACAATGGGAGAAAACTCAAGCCTACCATAGGCAGGAGAGACTCATAGGACCAAGCTCTATGGCAACAGCTTGCTTGCTACAGGTCAAGGCATTGACAGCTGTGTGTGCATCCAATGTCAGTCTCCATGCTCCAGTGAGAGAGCAGAGTCCCCTCACCTACTTCAGGAACAAGGCCTGGGTGTGGGACAGGGCCTCAGGCTACAGACAGGCTCTGGGAAAATGAAGTCTGTGCCCTCCACGGGGAGAACGAGTGTGTCTTCACCTTGTCAATGACTGAGAAAGCGCTGATACAAACCAAAGGCGTTTAGTCTGTGTGACAGAACATGGCCTGGAGAAACAGTCCAGGGGGAAGTCACTGCATGAGGCAGGGAGTAGAAAGCCACACCTTAGGAGAAACCACTGAGGCAGGAAAGGACATTCATCCAGGAGGACAGAAAGCACCTTTGACAACCAGGGCTTTGAGCAAAGGCCACAGTGTCTGAGCAGAGCTAGCCCTTAGCCTGGACAGGGTTCTAAGCAGTTCTAGCCCATGTGTAAGTTGGAAGATTTCGAACTCCAGTTTCCTGCCTGCTAGAGAAACACTGAACACTCTCATGCTGCTGGATCCGAATTCCTGCTTGATAAGAACTGGCAGTGTCCGGTCAAGGCCGCCTCTTTTGCACACAGTCTGGTCCATACTCCTTCCCACCTAGAACCTTTCTCCCTGTTGCACAGAGCAGGGGGTACCATGCTCTGTGAGAACAAAGCTGAAGCCAAAAGCAGACATCTGGGAGAGGGAGACTGAGGAGGGGCTGCAGGTCTCCCCGGGTCCCCAGCATTATCGATCTGTCCACTCCGTCTCACTTCTTCTACCTATCATCCCTAGTCCCACACAAAACCTCAGGGATATTTTTAGATATCCTTTAGACAAATCATCACTGAGAGTTGAAGGCCTCTCTAAGACACCTACAAACAAGCCTGCCAGTTCTAAGCAATGGCAAATGAGCAGGGCTGCCCTGTCCCTCCACGGAAAGCAGCTATGGAGTACAGCTTGGACCCACCAAGGCAGGGAGAGCAGAGGAGTGGGGAGACCATGCTAGGGGGCTTCGTGTTTTCATGGCAAAGACACAAGATAATGAAAAGGCCAACTACGGGCTTAATAAGTTACACCATGAGAAGAACGATAGACAACCTCAATCATGCGTAACTTTCCAACTAGGAGAAGAAATTTCAGTCTACACAATAAAGGAAAGGTCAGGAAAAGCAGCAGAGAGAAGACACACTAGGTAGAAAGTACTAAATCAAACGACAGAGGTAGCCACAGATGGGGCACATACCTGCAATGAGCACTCAAAAGGCAAAGGCAGCAGGATTATGAGTTCAAGGCCAGCCTGGGCTGCATAGTGAGGCTCTATAGAGGACTGGGCATGTAGCTCAGTTGGTAGAGTGCTTGTCTAATTTGCACAAAGTCCTAAGTTTGATCCCCACATGGCAGAAAGCCAGGCATTGGCACACACCTATAACCCTCCACTCAGGAGGTGGCGACAGCAGATCAGAAATTCAAGGTACTTTTGGCAATAGTGATATAGAGTTCCAGGCCATCCAGGGATACATAAGGCTATATTAAGTTAAAAAAAAAAAAAAAAAAAAAAAGAGGGAGGTTGGGGAGAGAAGGGTTAGGGAGTAGGCTCAGTAGTAGAGGCCCTGGGTTCAATTTCCAACACTGAAAAAATACAGATGACAGAATTAAGTCCAAGTGTGATAAATATAAATATACAATAGCCTACACTTCTGATCAAAAACATATTTTCTCAGCTGGCGGGATGGCTCAGTGGGTAAAGGCACTTGCCACAAAACCTAGACATGAGTTCAATCCCTGGGATCCGATACTGGAAAAAGAGAACTGACTCCCTCAAGTTGTCCTCTCATCTCCACATATGTGCAGTGCACGTACACAGACAAGATAAATACATAACAACGTAAAACAAAATCACATTCTCATTCAAACTGAGTGCAGTGGCACACACTCATAACCCCAGCTTTTCAGAAGACCACGGCAGGAGGCTAAGAAGTCTGTCTCCAAATAAGATAGTAAAGGGCTGGTAATGCAGCTCTGTGGTAAAGTGCTGGCCTAGCATGTGTGAGCCCATTGTGTGATATTCAATACTGCAAATAAAATAATAATAAAACAAGCTTCCAGCCAAGTGAAGTAAATAAAACTCTCAAGAGCAGAGGAGGAAATGGCAGCAGTTGAGACTTGTCAACACACTTCTGGAAAACTAGAGTGGAAGAAAACATTAGCAGATGAGATTAGAAGACCGAACACCAAGAGCCCACACACCTACAAACAAGCCTACCAGAGGAGCGGGGACAGCTCAGGGCCCAGAGGCCTGGGGGGTACCTTGGAGGGCAGGCAGGAGGCGGAGCTGAATGCAGGACTGTTCCACCTCCTACAGGCAGTTAAAGCCTCCCAGCCTCCACCCCAAGGCAGCAGCCAGACATTAATAGCCATCAGAGCTGTCAAAGGGAGGCCAAAGAGCCCCGGGCTAGAAGTGCTTCTATAGAACGCCCAGACACTGGAAGACTCTTCTCCACCTGAGCCCTCAACACTGGCTCTACAGGCGGAGACAAGACTCGGGAGGGCTTTTCTGGAAAACACAAATGGCCCTGGGACTACTAGGGGGTTGCAGGGAAGGAAGTTTTGAGGTATTAAATTCTGAGGACCCCCCAACAGAATCATTCATTCCCAGCTGAGTCCTGGCAATGGAGAGAAGTTTCTAGCCAGCTTTTCAAAGCCAAATAAGTATAGCCAAAGAACAGCAGACATTTGAAGAAAACCCTCCAGGTCAGGGAACAAGATTAAACAACTGAACAGAAAACAGAAACTCATAGACAATGCAGAGAGAAGACTCAGCTGAGGGAGGCACCCAAGAAACAAGTGCATAGTGCTGTTTTTTTTTCTCTTTATGTATATGGGTGTTTTGCCTGTATGTATATCCATGTACCATGTGCATGCAATGCCTTCAAAGGCTAGAAAAGAGCATCAGATGCCCTAGGACTGGAGTTATAGACAGCTGTGAGCTGCTGTGTGGGTGCTGGAAATTGGAACCAGGTCCTCTATAAGAGCAGACAGTGTCTTAACTGATGAGCCATCTCTCCAAGCCCCATAGTGCTATTTTTCTAAAGAACTATTTAGGGAACAAAAATAACTCTGGAAAATTAAAATTATAGTGAAATAAAAAATTCAGTGCACGGGCATGGCAGCTCGCATCTTTAACATCAGCACTGGGTAGTAGAGGCAGTATGATCTGAGAGATCAAGGCCAGCCTGATCTGTAACGAGTTCCCGCCCAGTTTACATAGTAAGACTGTCTCAAAGAGCCAAAAAGTAAATCTTACAATTTTTTAACTCAATGCAAAGCTAGGAATGGTAGTATATACTTGAACAAAAATATAAAACTATGAAAACAATCAGGCCAATGCAGGACGGCTAAATCTGACCAGTAAATTCCACAAGGAAATAACAGAAAAGGGAGAGGGGGAAAAACCCTGTTTAACTAAGCCTAGAATCCCAGCACTTGGAAAGCTGAGGCAGGAGAACATGACTCTGAGGCTAGCTTGTGGCACACAGTGAGACCCTGGCTCAAAAAGGGGCGGGGGGGGGGGGGAGAGGAGGAGGAGGAGCAGGAGGAAGAAAGAAAATGAATGTACTCAGGAAGCTGAGGCAGGAGGATCATGAGTTCCAGGAAAACCTGAGATACAGAGAGACCCTGTCTCAAAAACAAACGTACAACAACAACACACAGCCCCAAGTGGCTCCTCTTGCAGCCAAGATGCCCACCATTGTATACCAATGTATATGGGTTTGCAGTCAGCAAAAACTCACCAAGTCCTCATCCATGCTACTACTAAGGCCACACCCAGGCTTGTAATCCCTCAGGGTTTTCTCATAAATCCCCACACTTACCAGAGTTGGCTCACTGTTTGCTTGGTCTACGGCAGCTCCTAAAACCTTACTCCTGCTGCTCCTCATGGCCCACTCTCAGCCTGTGCCCCCATCAGTAGACCCCAAAGACACTGAGGAGAACAAGAGACCTTCCACAAGGCTCACACACTAGGGGAAGGGAAGAGGGATGAAAGAGAATCAAGACTGGATCCTTCTGTGTGTGACACAAGGTCTCAAGTACCCCAGGCGGGCCTTGAACTCCCTATGTAGCCAAAGATGAACCTGAACTTCTAATCCTCCCGAATGCTGGGATTATAGAGTTGTACCATCACACACATTTTACGTGGGATTGGCGAAGGCCTTTGAGCAGGTTCTCTACCAACTGAGCTATATCCCCTATGAGAACGGCCTCTTTCACTGGTTAGAAGCAGTCTGACATTGCCAGGTGTTTGAGGATGATGTCCATTATAGATCTCATGTAGGGCTAGGAGATACAGCCAGTGAGAGAAAGCTTACCTAAAGTGTGAGGCCCCAGATCCTAATCCTAGGTCCTAAAGAAAACACACACACACACACACACACACACACACACACACACACACACACAACAAAACTTCACCTAAACCCAAAAATACTATCCCAAATCTCAAATCTAAGATACAACTGAAGGGCTGAAGAGAGGGTTTGCTGCTCTGGCAGAGTACCTGGGTTCGGCTCCCAGCATCCACACGGCAGCTTGAAACTCTCTGCAACTCCAGTTCCACAGGACCCAATGCCCTCCTCTGTATAGGCCCTGCACACACTAAGACATGAGTAAAACGGATACTGCCACGCCTGTTCCCAGTGAGCCTCACAGAACTCACCTCTTTATTTATTTATTTTATTTTATTTTTATTTGAGAAATTGTCTCACTATGTAGTCCCGGCTGGCCTGGAGCTCAGGCACACACCACCTGCCTTGTTTTAAGACAAGATTTCGTGCAGCCCAGATTAGCCTCAAACTTACACAATGCGGTAAGGGGCTTTTAGCTTTCGTTTCTAAGAGCTTCCCCTCTATCCCGAACACCAGGCTCCTCTTTCTCTACTCAGAACTCTTGGAAAGCTGCCTCTTGAAGCTCTGAGGGCTCCACTCTAACACCCAAGCCTCTTGTGAGCTCTAAGGAAAAACTCGCCCAGGGCTAGCTCAGAAACACTCCCAGGTTGGTACTGTCCTTGTTCAGGGGGTCCTCTGGCTCTCCTGGCTCTTCACTAGGTTTTCTCTCTAGGTGCCATTCAATGTTTCAGAGCCTGTAAGGTGTCTTCCCACATACTCACCACCTGCTGAGGTGCCTCCAACCAGGCATCCTTTTGGCCTCCTACCCTAAGCAACAACTCTGCTTGAGATCTTTCCTTCAAGATTTTGTACTACCTCTTGGCCAATGCACTCTGGCTATCCTTCCAGGGTGTACAGTCACACTGCTAGGGAGCCTCCGGGAACAATGCATTCACCTAAGAATAATGTGAAGAACATGTGACAGGAAAGTCCTTCCCCGTGCCCTTCCCCAAGCCTAGTGTTACTGGACAAGCCCGGGCTAGTTTCTCTGGTTTTAAAGGGATGCCACTTGATCTGACTCACCAGCCATATGGGTTTCGTTATTTCATCTTCATTCACTTAAAAAGGTCCTGAGAGAGAAGGGTTGGGTAGGTTCTGGATCAGCACTCTTGCACATGCACGTGCATACACATACACACACACTATAGACTATTTACTCATTCATTCATTCACATCAGGCAATAAATGCCAAGGGGTTCTGGCAGTGCAGAAAATGCCCTAAGGGCAGGAACCCCCAATGCTTTTTCTGAAATCTCTGTGGGTTCTAGTGGAACAGAACTGGGCAGTCAAATTTTCTCCCCCATACTGCATAACTTCTGAGAGTCAGCTCTGTGCTTGGTCCCCTAGAGATCCCTCTTAAGATTAGGTTTTGTGTTGAGTATTTTTAACCTGTACTTCTTCATGTGATGTGACTGAAGCCTGGCCAGAGACGATTGCATAAGCTGTCTGCATTTTGTCTAGCATTTATAGAGATTCCTTCCTGAAACCAATTCGCAAGTCTGGGTTCCTTTTCTCTGCTGAATCTGGAATCTGGGGCTCCTAGAGAGTTAGGGGGGAGGGGGAGGGACAGGGGTAATGGAGACAGAATTTGCAGTGATACCTCCACCTCTACTTTAGGCCCCTGATCTGGTCCAGGTTATGGCAGAGATCAAGGAAATCTGTGTGGAAATACTTCACGGTCATAGCGTGAGAGAAACTCCATGGCCAGAGTCTCCACCTCTATCCTTGGTGTCTGCTAGAAGCCAGTAGCATGACCATCCTTAGTTATGACAACCAAAACCTGTCTCTGGACATTGTTCGCTGTTCCCTAGAGACACAACTGCTCTAATGGAGAACCAGGAACCTACAACACTATCCAGTAAGAACTCAACAGCAATAAGGGAAACGCCTTACCAGTTCTGTCCATTGTGCTCACCTCCAGTTATAGGTGGCCACTGAGTACTTGGAATCTCTGCACAAGCAGAGATGCGTGGGTATTTCTAGCACTGCATGTGCATGTGATGATGTCCCCACAGGAACAGAGGACTTTAAAGAGAAAATGCCTGCTGTATTGGGTACTTTTCTGCTGCTGTGGTAAACCACTACGACCAAGGCAACTTAGAGAAGGAAGGGTTTATTTGAGCTTATGGTTCCAGAGGGATGAGAGTCCATCACCATTACTGTGGGGAAGAATAGAAGCAAGTAGACATGGCAACTGGAATAGCAAACGGAGAAGGATGTGAATCTTTGAATTCTTAAAGCCTGCCCCCAGTGACATACTTCCTCCAGTAAGACCACACCTCCTAAATTGACTGAATAGCCCCACCAACTGTGGACCAAATACTCCAGTGCCTGAGAGAATGAGGAACAGCTCATTCAAACAACATCTGCCATGTACGTACCCTGTGATGAGACGATGCATCAGAGCTGTAGCTTTGGGCCTCTTGGTTGGTGCATACGGTAAAGGACCCTGACACTGAGTCAACAGATACTAACCCAGCATGTTCTAGATCTGTGCCTATGTTCTAGTGGTCAGACAAGCTGCCACTAACCCAGGGATAAGAGTGATAGATATACCCCAGGAAAAAAGACTCCTGATGTCCAGAGTAGTAGTTGGCACACAGGAGACGGGGCTATGGAGGAGGTGGCCTCGTGAACAAAGCCCTGAGTGAGCATGCTGATTTCTCATAAGGAGAGACGACTCGGCATGTGTTTACCTATTACCATACATAGGCCACAGGGGCCAAAGCCCTCAGTCCAGCTGAGCCGAGCAAGGAGGTGCAGCATATGTAATCATGCCATAGAACAAGACAGGCAGAGGCTAGTTCACAACTTCCTGAGCTAAAGTAGAGAAAACCCATGGTGGAGACCTGAGCTCCCCAAGTTCACTCACAACAGGAATCAGCAAAACCTTGTTTTGCCACCTTACTCACTGAGAGGTCTTGGGCAGGATAAGTTCCTCTCTGACATGGTTTCTGAGGGGGTCTTCCGGCTCACTGGGATGACCCAGTCCTTTTATGACTCTTTTCCTTTACCCGGCAGGCTCTGCAGCAAAGTCTCTTGCTGGCCTGTTTCACAGTCACACACACACACACACACACACACACACACACACACACACCCCACTGCAGCACCAACCCTGCTGTGCCTATCCCCCAGACAGGAAAACAATAAAGATAAAACCACCTTCTGTATGGGTTTCCACAGACGTACTGTCCTGGGCCCAGAGATGGCCGCCTCTGACCCTGCCCATGGCGTTCGTTCCCTAGAACTGCAGGTGAGAAGCCTGCAGGTAGAGGAAGCAGGGGCCAGCCAAGCCAGCTGAGGCACAAATACAAGATCACAGGTGGCTGTTGCCTAGAAATTAACTAGAAAGAAGGGAGAACCCAAGCCAAGCCTGGTTTCTCCTGCTCACCTCTCCTTGACGAATACTGAAAACAAACCAACAAACCAACAAAAAAGCAGAGCCTCCCAGTACAGTCCTGTCGTTCAAGCCACCAACGCCATGCTGAGCTACACAGCAAGAATCTGCCTCGATACACACACACACATACACACACACACACACACACACACACACATATACATACACGCACGCACACATACAGACACACACACACATACACATATACACACACACATATACACACACACATATATACACACACAGACACACACACATATACACACACAGACACACACACATATACACACACAGACACACACACATACACACACACACATACACACACACACACACACACACACACACACACACATAAGCAAAGGACCAGTGGGCAGAGCTGATGGCCTAAGTTGGATTCCTAGGACCTGCACTGTAAAAGTAAAGAACCAACTCCTGTGAGTTGTCAACAGACTTCCACACAGGCACCATAGCACATGCACACTGGTACATATGCGCACACACACACACACACACACACACACACATACACACACACAAATAAATGTAAATTTAAAAAAAAAATTAAGGAGCCGGGCGGTGGTGGCGCACGCCTTTAATCCCAGCACTCGGGAGGCAGAGCCAGGCGGATCTCTGTGAGTTCGAGGCCAGCCTGGGCTACCAAGTGAGTTCCAGGAGAGGCGCAAAGCTACACAGAGAAACCCTGTCTCGAAAAACCAAAAAAAAAAAAAAAAAAAAAAAATTAAGGAAGAAAAACAAAAAGAATGTTCCATAATACGCCCCACCTCAAATTTCACTGTCTTAAAGAACACAAGTACACACATAGGTTAGAAAACAAAATTTAACAGAGTAACACAAAATGAAGCCCCTCTCCCTCCACAACTACCTCCAAAGGGAAAAAACTGCAGGTAATCTTAGTCATGTAAACATTTGAAGGCATCATATTATATATATTAAGAGCCAACAAATGTTTTTTAGAATGGGTCGGAGACTCTTTGAACTTTGTCCCAACTGACAAGCTCAGAGGCAGCCACAGGCAATAGGTCGGTATATGCATAGGTCAGTATATGCAATTGTGAAAAATAATGCAGGAAATAATACAGCTCTTGATTCCAATTCCCTGTCATTTAAAGAACTCTTTATTTATTAGGGTGGGGTGTGCCATGGTATGTGTGGTCAGAGGACTCTTCGGAGTTGCTTCTTTCCTTCCATCTTTATATGAGGATTGAACTCAAAGGATCATCTTGTGTTGCTGGGCCATCTCACCTGGCCTGACACTTTAAATTTTTTGTTTTGTTTTGTTTTTTTCAAGACAGGGTTTCTCTGTGTAGCCCTGGCTGTCCTGGAACTTGCTCTATAGACCTGGCTGGCCTCAAACTTGGAGATCCACCTGCTTCTGTCTCCCAAGTGCTGGGATTAAAGGTGTGTGCCACCACCGCCCAGCTAAATATTTTATTTTTAAAGTTTTAATTGTTAGGTAGGGCTAGAGAGATGGCTCAGCGGTTAAGAGCACTGGCTGCTCTTCCAGAGGTCCTAGGTTCAATTATCAGCAACCACATGGTGGCTCAGAACCATCTGTAATGAGATCTGGTGCCCTCTTCTGGCGTGCAGGCAGATAGAGCACTCATATACATAAAATAAATAAATAAACCTTTAAAAAAGTTTTAATTGGGGTGTGTGTGTGTGTGTGTGTGTGTGAGAGAGAGAGAGAGAGAGAGAGAGAGAGAGAGAGAGAGAGAGAGAGAGAGAGAGAGAATGGGGATTCACAGAGGTCTGATCTGATCCCTAGAAGCTGGAGTTACAGGTAGGCGTGAGTTACCCAACATGGAAACCAACTCAGGTCCTCTGGAAGAGCAGTATGCACTCTTTTTTTTTTTGAGCTGAGAATCGAACCCAGGGCCTTGTGCTTGCTAGGCAAGCGCTCTACCACTCACTGAGCTAAACCCCAGCCCCCCAGTCTGCACTCTTAACCACTGAGCCACTGTCAGTCCCAAGGATGTGAGGAGAAAGACCACCGACCCAAATCATCATGGCCAAATTAATTAAAGCAAGCAATTAATTAAAGCAAGGTTTTTTGTTTGTGTACATGGGCTGCCTCCTCCTAAGGCAGGGTTTGAGAGGTCAGAATTAGATGTGAGGAAGACAAGAGTTTTATAGCTGAGAGGTAGGAGTTTTCAAAGGAGGATTTGGTGTGCAAAATAGACGGGGTGGGGTTACAGGAACAGATTATCATAACAAGTTAGTCCTAACACCTCCTGAAACAAAGTTATGGTTGCAAGGTGGCCGTAACAACAGGTAGTCATAATAAGGTAGCCATAGCAATCCTCTGAAACAAAGGCAGGGTTGCAGGATAACTGGTTATTATCTTTTTGAAACAGAGGCATGATTTCTGTTCCTGGAACAGGTGGTATATAGAACCATTTAAGGTTACAGGTGGAGCATAGCCCATTTGCTCCTCACATCTTTGGGATGGCCCACACTAGTAGGAAGAGATCACTTCATTGTTCCAATCCACTTGAGAAACCCACTGAGAGGCTGCACTGTGAGTACACCACAGCTCTGTACTGTTGGACTCAGGGTTTGTTTTCAATTGTTTTGAAATCATCAACAATGCTATAATGAGTATTCTTGTACATAGGTGAACTTTTGCAACCACAAGATTTAATTCATAAAGGCTATGAGCATTTAAAACTTTTCTGTATCCTGACAAACTAACTAGAAAAGCAGAATCTACTTCCTAAGACCCTCCTTCCTCATCTTCAGCCCTGGGTGTCCTGATGGACGTGCTAGAAACTTATCTTTCTATCAACCCAAGGACTAGCAACTCCCTCCCTCTGGCTCTCAGGCCCGCTGCCACCTGTCCTGAAAGTCACTGTGGTGTCTCTGTCTTCTGTTCCCGGGTCAGGTCAGACTCGCCCACCAGGTGCAAATGTTGAGTTGACAACCTGGATGAAAATGCTGTCCACAACAGTAACAATTATGGAGTTGCACAACATTCTCCTGGATAGCCTTTGGCCCTGGTCCTGGGGGTCTTGCAATCTGGGCACAACAGTAACAATTATGGAGTTGCAAAACATTCTCCTAGATAGCCTTTGGCCTTAGCCCTTTTGCCTTCATATCTAGAATCTTCTAATACCAGAGCCAAAAAGACCCCCGGGGTAGATGACTGCAAGCCTGCCTTGTGTGCACTGCATGGATAAAATGACTAAGGCTAAGAAAGGAAACAAAACCACAAGTAAACCGGCTCAGAGGCCCGGCAGCAGGACCTCTATGTCTTCCCTTTTCTTTCTTTCTTTTTCTTTCTTTTGAGACAGGGTCTTACATAGGCCAGACTGGCCGCAAACTGGTTATGTAGCTAAGGATGATCTTGAACTTCTGATCTTCCTGCCTCTGTGCTAGGATTACTGGCTTGCACTCCACTCTTGATTTTAGGTGGTGCTGGAGACAGTTCCAGGACTCTGTGCATGCTAGGCAAGTAGTCACCCAGCTGAGCGACATTTCTAGGCTTTATTATTTTTTTCGAGGCAGGGTCTCCTGCAGCTGAGGACAATTCCCGTTCCTCCTGCCTCTACCTCCCAAGTGCTGGGACTACAGGTGTGTGCTACCAGGTCTGGCTCAGATCCTCTCTCCTCCCACCCCCTGCTGTCTTACTCTTGTGACTCAAAAAAAGGTGCCTGGCTTTGCTGGTGACGTCCTGCAAGTGTTTCGGTAAGGCCAGCAGCTGAGTCCACCACTTAGCCCTGCTGACTCCATTGCACAGGCCCTCACATCTCTGACCTGCTCTGGGGCGATGGCACAGCCTCCAGGCCGGCGGCTCTCCCAGGACACCTGCACATGCTGGCATGCCAGGCGTGGATGCAGAATGGCCCAGCTACCTGCAACCCACCCCCAGATGCTTATGGACTATTCACAAGCTGACTGTCCTCAAGAGAACCGGGGAAACCCTTCTTCACATGAATGATCAACCCAGCAAAGAGCTGAGGGTGCTTACTCAAGAGACCTAGACTGCACTATAAAGGGGCACTGGGAAGCTCAGTACCCCCAGGGAAGAAACTGGAGAGAGGCGTGCCGGGCAGGGAGGGAAGGGGCCACCCCTGGTTACCAACACCTCACAAAGCCCCACAGGCAAAGCTAGCTTTAGCCCGCTGCCAGCCTTCAGGATGAGGACACGGGGACCCTCACGTACGAAAAGGAGCTGTATGTAGTTCCAGGGGCTTTTCCTATGTTGGCATCTCAACGACCTCAATACCTAAAGCCATTTGTGGCCCAAAGGCTGTGACACAGAGCAGAGGAGGGTGCCAGGCAGGAAACACACACTGGTAAGTGCTTCCGTGTGCCAGCCTCTGAGCCAAGCTGCTGTTAACTGCCCTCTGCCTTCCCTCCACACTTGGGGAACGGGCAGGGGGACTCGTCCCAACTTTGAAACAAGAAAGGCAGGGCTCTTAAGAGTCACGTGACGGAGACCTCCACAGTTCAGTGCCCTCTGGCTGCCTCACTTGGGCTCCAACCCCAGCC